>NW_015090814.1:1383623-1679587 GCF_001431845.1 Calidris pugnax
ACCTGAAGCAGCCAATGTCAAATTCAAATGTACAGGCGTCCCATGACAAGACGCAAAGTTGAGCAGAACCTTTCTGGAGAGAAATTATTCAGTGTCAGCACTCAGTCTCACCCTAATTCTGGGTTTGGTGCTTCTGTTCTTCTAATATCTTGAACATTCACCCTCCAAATGACTTTTCTGGCAAGGTGAAGAGGGAAGGAAGAACACTGAATTGAGAAAGTTGTTATAGGAAACCTGAGGCAAATGAAATTCTCAAAAATTCTGATGGTCCTTTGTGGTCCTAGCATTTATTTCGCAGTATTAGGTGGCTCTTGGGGAAGAGATCAGGCTTCATTTGCCTGATTGTGACAGTCTTTTATGAGACGGTGTCAGAGCAGGGGTAGCACACTGGCTGAAAGCAACAGAACTGCTGATAACTCACTATTTCAAAGTGTGAATAGGCATTAAATTCAGGAGAATAGATTTAGCAGCTCACACCTGTGAGCCAAGATGCAGAGGGTTAGTTTGCTCTCTGTGACTGGACAGGAAATACAACACAGACACTCGTGCCTTCCTCAGGATATAAATAATTTTGGACAGTACTTCACTAGCAAAGCCACAAATCTGCTCAACTAGCAGGATGCGTCACGGCTTAGCTGGGCCTTAGGAATCTCTCAGGAGATGGTCCAGAGTGGGAGGAAGTGAAAGCACCATCATTAAAGTACTGGTACTTCACTTATGAAAGTGCAGTATGGGTGAGTGTCAAGGGCACAAATGAGATCTCTGCCTGACAGTGAAAGGAAATGTTAGTGATGGAATGAGAGTTAAGGAAAGGAGTGGGAGAGAGGTGTCTTCCTCTCTGACCACTGCAGTAATTTGATCTTGATTCCTAGAAAGGGCAAGGTATGTTCTGTATTTCTCCTCATTTCATGAGCACACCTATCCCAGAGCCATCTGGCATTACACATAGGACTGCATAGTCTTCTGTGCCCAAAGAGACCTGTCACAGAGGACAAGGACCAGCTTCAGAAATGTAAGCATGAGCAGAAAATTACACTTGCCCACCTTTGGAAGTTCCAGAACTTCCTGGCAGCTGAATAACTCCCTATAGCATTTTGGGGTTCTTAGAAAGGAAAAAAAATTCAGACAGGGCACTAATAAGTTATTCAGTTTGGTATTGGTGCCCTGAGGGAGGAGGCTGTGGCCCTGTTCTGAGTCTTCATGATTCAAACTCACTAGTTTCCTGTGTGTACAATGTAGAAATTCATACAACTTTTTATTGAGCCTTTATCTGATTCTTGAGTGTTTTTCTTTTCTTGTGATACATTTTCCAGCTGAATACTTCAGTTATAACAGGGAATACTGAGTTTGATAACTAAAAGATCACAATGCCCTAAAACCTTGACTCCAGCGGGCAACACCAGAGACCATGTCTCCTATGAAATGTCCTCAGAGCTCAGAAGATCGGGTTGTTGAATCTCTTCCTAGAGCAGCAGAATTTCAGGTAGGCCTGTGCTGCTGCAGGTGCTCCTGCACCACACGGAGCTCCCAACACAGAGTGGGGAGCACCAGTGTCTTTATGGGCTGCTACTTGGCTAGAGGCATAGCTCCTCAAGAGAAGTTTCTCTCAACTTCAGCACGGCAATGAGCTGGGAGCCGGCAGCAGCCCCTGCTGATTGAGATGCCACTGGCATGAGAAGTTTCCTCCAGATGATGCACGGCGAGAAAGTGCAGCTGCAGGGAACCATCCTGAGAATCAGAAGGATCAGAGCAGACATGGCCATGCTGAGAGAAACTCTGAAGAGCTGTTACAAACACCGCACCTGCAGTGCTGAGAAAAACTGAAGAGCTGTTACAAACACCGCACCTGCAGGTGTTTGGAAAGGGAGCGATATTGTTGTAGACCTCTGTGTGGGAAAAGAAACAGGGCACTCTGGGCTAACAAGTGGACACGTGGTGAGACACAGCGAGAGTGAAGGGAGGGATGTGATGCTTCCCACTAGGGCTTTCAGCATGGCTTGTGGGAACCAGGGCAGCTGCAGTGACGCGATACATAAAAGAAGCCTCCAATAAGTTCCTCCTCCAGGGCAAATGTCCACCACTAGCATTAAGAATTCATGAAGTGTAAGGCACAGCTCTTCTCCAGTCAATCGCTGGGGCTCCTACCTGCTTTTCCATCTTCACAGCCCTGAATTCAGGTACTCCTGCAGCATCTGGATGTTCAGTATTTACATCCCTGAATCTTATATATATAGGACCATTACAGGCAAGCAATTCTGCCGTACTGACTCGCCTTGTTTTTTGGACCTAGGTCTTATGCAGGGCTGTCTTCCCTCCAGCAACGTAGATGGAGAAACTGGGTGCAGCGGAAACGCTGTCAGCAGCTACTTGCTATAAAAAGCTGAGTCCTTTGTGGGCCATGAGAGAAATGACAGAAATGCAGCTTAAATTCTGGACTGCTTACGCTACCCTTTGATGAAAAGGTGCCCTGACTCTGGGACTCCACATTGCTGTCATTATTTGCAACAGTGGTAGGTCAGAATTTTTCTTGTCAGTCAATCATTTTACCCTGACTTTGAAAATCCACAGTGCTTCCAACTCTTCTCATAGCGAAAATCATATGATTTTAGTGACAGAGTTATTTAACTAATCTTTTAATAACACCTGGCAGGATCCCTGTGCTGTTTTACTGTCTTGTCTTAGAATCCCTGGCTCAGAACGGAGGGCATTTTTCATGATTTTATATGGAAATAAGATCTAAATCCAAGCTGTCCACCATTTCCTCAGAGAGGCAGCTTCTAGCTCAGGTGGTTACCTGCTCCTCTTACCTCATTGGAACTCAGTTATTCAGATTATGCTTAAGTTATTTCTGTTAAAGATGATGAAAAAGGTGTATTTTTTCATATATGGCTTTCCTACATGTTATAAGCCTTCAATTCCTGTCTTAACTTTACACAAGCAAATTTCTAGTCCTAGAGTCTCTTGAGCTATCAACAAATTTAGGTTTTTAAGTTTTCTAACTTTTAAAAAGTTGGAATACAAATACTTGAGTTTACCCTAGGTGAAGCATCTGGGACAGTTATGTCTCATCTAATGCTTAATGGCCCAATCGCTTGGTAGACCCATTCATAATTCATCAGGCATCTGATTAAATGTAGTTTAGTCTGACTCATGTGATAGTGTTTGAGGCTAATTTAAAGGCAGAACATTATACTTGCACAACTTGCTAATATATGCTAAGCATGTAGAAAGAACTGTCCTTCTGATTAAAATATATCAACCATTTTATATGGTTCCAAAGAATACAGATTCTTTTTTCTGGGATAGCAGACATTTCTGTTTACATCAATAATTGTTTCCTCTTTTCCCTTCTTTTAACCATTTTTATCTCTTTGAAAACAGCTAGACAGGGCTATACTGTACATATTCTTTTCATATCTATTTTACATGCAGTGACCCAAACAACAGATCTAGGGGTCCAAGGCTGGGCATTTAATGGTGACTTGGGCAGGTGATAAAAATAATTCTCTGTTTTTGAACGTTATGCAAAATAGAACAGAATTAGATTTTATTAGTACTCCTCTGTTGTATTCCAGTTAGAGTTCAGTATTAGATATTATTTCTTTGGCTGTATATCAAGTTGACTGTAGCTCTTAGAAAATGTTAAGTGACTGTGATACAGTACAGTTTTACCATTTATATAATGATGATCTGTCTATATTTAATATCATAACACAAGAAGAACATTACCCAGTATATGTATCTGTTGAAAAGTCATACAAAATAGGGTCATTGACAAAATATTGGAGCAAAACAGCAACTAGTCTCAGCTTCAGAAAAAGAAAATGAAAAGCAATTCTGACAATTAATGGTATGAACATTTAATTGTTAAGTAAATATTAAATGAAAATGTAATAGATATAGGACAGTGGAACCATAAATAATTGAAAGCATGAATTTTATAGATAAATGTGATGTCCTGTTCATAAAAGGTTAAAGATTGGAGGTGCTGAGGGAACACACTATATGTTAATTTGGAGCCATCAGATCTGTCCTTTAGTAAAGTCTGAATTTTGCACTGAAAACAGGAAACCAACTTTGTTTTGCTTGAAAATTATTAGGTATTCTTCTTTTTTGAGTACAGAGTACCATTTCTGAGAATTCCCAAGTAGATTCACTAATTAGAGTTAAAGAACCCTTTTAAAATTCCCTTTAAGGAAAGACATATCAAATCTTTTTTGTTGTCCTGAGGGATCTTGATAACACAGACTCTTCAAATTCTCCACAGAATTAAAAGTCACTGGAATATTATGCATACGTTATATTTGAAGATTTCCTTAGGAGTGATGATCTTTCTGTATTCATAAATCATTTTCTCCTGCTGTAAGGTTAGCGCATAAAATATTCAGAAAAACTAGCAAGAAATTACTGTCTTTCAAACCACTGCCATCTCCCATTGTTCGTAGGCATACGGCCTGAGTCTGAACTAAGCAGAGGTGAGCATTGCCACCAGTCTTAGACAGCCTAACAAATCCTAACCAGGGGTAATTTGGCTTAATTCTCATCGTACGTGCTAGAGAGAAGCAGTCATACTTGTTAAGGCTGCCATCAGTGGGTCCTAAAACATATCATTTTACAGCCATTATTAGAGATCATACCAGTCTATTAAGACTCAGATGATGAAGATAGACCTTCCCTATTACTCTGTCTTGAGCTAAAGCCAGGAGTCTTTTTCAGACTAAAGATTAAAGAAACAACAAGAGGGAGTAGATGGAGGTGGGTAAGAGCTGGGGGCAGGGAAGGGGAGAGATGGAAAGACAGAGAGCTGTGTACAATCCATATATTGATGGTACTGCAGCACATAAGCTTCAGTCATCCTTAGTAGCCTGACATGCACATTTACTGGGGAAATTAATGAATGAAACCCTGTGCTAACTGAGAAAAAAAGATCTCTTGGAGAGCAGCAGTAGTGGGTTAGCCTTATCCCATGACAAAGAGATGGGGCAGGTGGGCCATGTTATTTCCACTGCTCTTTGGATGCCTGTAGCTGTAGCTGTACACCTGACTGGGTAAAGGAGGAAAAACGCTTCACTGTTGGTTTTGTCATTTCAGAGCAAAACTCAGTTTCACATGTGTTTTGCCTCCCTTTCAGTAGCTCGTCAAGAACAGTTGTAAAACAATGGTCTGATCACGCAGCTATTAATGGAATATATATTCTGGATGACTAAATAACAAAAAAGGTTTAATTCAATGGCAACAAGGCTTATTTAACTGTAAACTTGACTCCTCTGTGGGTGGCTCGGGAAGAGGACACTCCCCAGTGAGATAACAGAAAAGACAGTACATGGTGTTGGTATCCAACTCTGCAAAGGTGCATCACAATAAATTTTGAAAAGCAATTCATAATCTGAAATGTGCTTGTAAAACATGTTCTACCTTTTCTAGTAGTGAACAAGCTTGTAACCATTTGATGACTGTTAATTCACTGTCAGAAGGAAAAATACAACCTTGCTTGGACTCCTTTCTTGCATACCTTGTCACCTAATCGCAGATTTCACCTTCCACTATTTCCAGGGAAGTACTAATCTTTTGACCAGCTTCTTTTCCAGCCTCCTAGCCAGGGTCTGCGGAAGGTTGGCCTCGCACTGCTGCATCCACTTCTTTGTGTGGAAAAGAAAGTGATTTGCTTTTTTGTATGCTATTTATAGAGAGCTTCTCCACAGAGAGGGCATCCCCTCCCCCCAGATGGCTCTGAGCATCCTCATTCTGCGGCCACCCGCCACCTGATGTCCTATTTTCTCATTGGCTCTGCCTGTTCCCAAACCTTGTGACTCCGGCGAGCTCACGCCCAGCTGTACCGGCTCCGAGTCTCCTGCAGCGAGACATAATCTTCACTTTCACTTCCATCATTTGTCCCTAATAGGCCCGAGCATCTGAACAAGTGCCTGCATTCATTCCCAGAGCCCCCCGTCCTAGGTTCAGCCCGGAGGTCACCGTGGAAATGGATGTGTTCCTCGCCTTGCCGAGGTGGCGAGCGGCTCCCTCATGAGATCTCTGCGACTTGCTGGAGGACTGTAACCCATATCATCGCATCTGAGACAGAGATTTTGTATTCAGATGACCTTTTATTTCCTGAAATTGTAAATACCGCCTCGCCCTACATCTGCTGTTCAACTAAAAGTCAGGCGACCGATTAACTTTCTCGATGGGATTTCCCTGTGATTACAGAGCCAGGTGACTGTGACAAGGTCACCAGGAAAAACAGCCTTGTGATTTTAAGCCTGACAGAAACCTGGCAGGAAATGCAGATGAGAGAAATGTCACACTTAGGCAACGATAACCTTAAATATCAGAGACTGAGCTCAGAAATGTTTTTTTTTTCAGACCATCAGAAGAGTTCATGAAATATGTCTGTTTGTTCATTCCTCCAGGAGACCCTCTCTGTTCTTACATCTCAGTGTGTTATGATAAATAATGCATTGCCTTCCCAATAGCCTTGATAAAACTGCTTCCTTAACCATATGAGGAGTACATTTCAAAAAGAGAACAAGCAGAGCACAGAGATGGAAATTAACCCCAAGACCGCCAGCCTCCATTAGCAATAATGGTGTCTGACAATTCCGGGGTTAAATGAGAAGTAGGTGCCTTTTTACTGAGTTCTGCTCTTTGTTCTTGCTTTAGTGTGTGTCATTGTGGAGACTGTCATGTAAGGTTAATGACAGCCTCTCATTACCCTTGTCAAATATGTAATAATGTGGCCCAACAACAGGGCTGAATGGCTCCTGCTTGTCAGACCCCTATGTTTTGCCTAGCAGATGGTCACTGTGTTTGGAGAGGCCCTCAGATCCATCAGTGCTATCCTGAACACGTGTGTGAGGGAGGCATTTTTCCCTGATGGGACAGTTCATGGATGGAATACTAATTGGGCACAGCAAGACAATTGGGGATTTATTTATTTTTGTTCCTGATAGAAATATGTTGTGTTCAAGGGAGGGAGGAGGGGGGAGGGAGAGAGAGGCAAAACCCCAATTTCCACCGCTGCCAGCCCCTTTTTTATTGTCTGACTCCTTACACTGGCAAAATTGCCATGTGTTATGCCTTACGCTGAAAATGTGGGCTCCTTGGCTACAGTGTCAATCGGCGTGGAAATTCAGGCTTTGATCAACTTTTGATTCCATATTTTGAAAGTCTAACTTCTATTCTCCTACCTTTCAAGAAAGAAAACAAAGTTGTTTCTTATTCACTATAAGCTTTGGAGAGCATCATGTTAACATACCCCCTTGATATTACCTCCCTAGTTATTAGGATTAAATATTTATATTGTGGTAGCTGACCCTCCTGCGTTAGGTAGTATGCAAACAGAAAATATCTGTTCCTTCTCAAGGGAATATAAGCCCCTTTAGCATTAGGTTGGTGATGTGGAAAGCAGTAGTTTGCATTGTCAGATGTATCATTAGCCTGCTCTGAAAGTTGGTACACTCAGCCTTAGACCATTCACCTGCCTATTAAAAAGAGAGCTCTTTGCAGCAGTAACTTATGCTCCTCAGAGGCTTGGGTTGCCCCAGCCAGATAGAGTTTTAGTTGGATTTTTTTGTTTGTTTTCTGTTCGTTTGGGGTTTTGTTTGGGTTTTTGTTTGTTTGTTTGTTTGGTTGGTTGGTTGGTTTTGGTTTTGTTTTTTTTTTTTTTTTTGTTTTGTTTTGTTTTGGTTTGGTTTTTTTTTTAAATAGCTTTTTCTTTCTTTAAAGGATAATTTAACTATTCATTGTTCAAAATGCAATCTTTAAAATGCAAAGCTAGTGCAAAGTGATGCAATATCATCTTTCCCCATTTGGGAAACTTTGTACTAATGGAACTCCATTGTTCTTTGTTGAAAATGCTTAATATGAGCAGCCTGAACAGCCGTAAAATAATGCCTTATCTGATGTGGTTAGGTACAATTCGTCTACATCAAGGAGTGGGATTGATGTGACTAAAATTAGGGTAGTCATAATGGTGCAAATGTTCTTAAAGTAGACAATACCTCAGTCTGCAGAACAAGAAAAATTTGTTCTTAAAAGAATAATCAGCCCTATTTGTTTCAGAGGGATGTTAACTCTGAAACTTAAATATAGCAGTGTAGAAATCAACACAGTTAACTACTTCACCGCTAAGCCTTATAATGGAGATAATCCCTATCACAAAGACCTTTTTCATTTTCCTAAGAACTAGATTCAAATAACATAGGACAAAAATAACAGTGGGAAAGTACACTGGTTGCTTTATTCCATTTTGTATTACAATTATTAAAACTCTCCATTGCTGACTCTAATGAAGCTGCCCTGGAGTTCCCATCGAAGTGGTACACGTTGCAGCAGCAGGCCAGCTTGTTGCAGAATTCATATAACTGCTCCAGGTCAAGAAGAAAAACTGAGAGTCAGGAAAAAATATTTGGTATAGTTTTTCCCAGTAGAAAGACATGAAAAAATCACATGGAAAATCCTAATCACTTCAGGAGTGTAAGGAAAACAATGTACAAAAGAATGTTGTACAATGTACCCTAAGAATGCCAACGGTTCTTTTCAGGAGACTTAGTCTTTTCATTCTCCCATCGCTTTCAAATTTCATTGATACTTTTTTTTTCTTTTTTTTAGCAGTAAAATGACTAATTTTCCATCTGTAAACGATTCTGGTAAAGGCCAGATCCAAAAGTGGATGCTTAAAGTGGAGAAGCACATACAGCTTAGTCACCTCATCTTTGGGGGCTGTGAGTGTGCATCTGAGAGAGCGCGGGGGACTTTTTCCACTGCCAGCCTGGCAGCAGGCTTCTAAAAAAAAATCTGCAGTCAGCAGACTCTAGTACTTTTTTTTTTTTTTTTAAAGACATTTACTGTGAATATTACTCAAGTTGGCATAGTTCCCTTTTTCATCTCTACCACTTCTCTCTTACTGAAGCAGCAAAGAAATGGGACATTTGTTGTAAACAGCTAGTTCAGGAGATACCTGCTCCTTCATACTGGTGTTTTGCCTCACAGAAAGGATCCTAAGAATAGCAGATGAGAAATCATGGGAAGTTTCTGGGGCTTCCTGAGGGAAAACAGATAAGAAACAGAAATGATGCAGCATTTGAGTCAGCTTTCTACCGTGCCCACATACATGATGATGTGCTGGCCCTTGGGGCACCAGAAAAAAAATTGTTACCATGTAGTATGTCCACTTTCTTAAGAAGACTAGTGAAATACAAAAAAACGTAGGCCAAGTCTGTTAATTAGTATATGGAAAGACAGTAAAGGAACAAAATCATGTAAATCAAGATGGCAACTAAACCCAGGGACACTCTCAGCAAGTATCTCTGGAATTAGCAGACACATAATAAAGTCAACAGCCATCTCTGCTGGTTTTCTCAGAGAGTTTTCTGAGGCAACACAAAGCAACATCAGCGTGGAATCTAAAACTCCCCCTTTTTTTATAAACCCTTTTTAATGCACATTGCAGATTAAGCTTGTATTTTATTTTTTTTTTGTCTCTACAGTCATTTTGCTAATGCAGCGTAGCTCATGACTTTACAAAATCCTGAGAGATAGACAGCACTCCCACATCACCCACATTTTTAAAATGAAAGGCCTCTGAATTACAGGTAAGAACACAAGTTTGGCAACTTAGAGATTTTTTGGCTGACCAGGAGGAGTGGCGAATCCAGCAGTACATTAACAAAAGCCTAGGAAAGTAGCCCGAGGTTATCCTTCCTCTCTACTCTGCCCTAGTGAGACCCCATCTGGAGCACTGTCTCCAATTCTGGGCTCCCTGGCTCAAAAAGGACAGGGAACTGCTGGAGAGGGTACAGCAAAGGGCTACAAAGATGATTAGGATACTAGAACATCTCTGAGGAAAGGCTGAGGGGCTTGGGTCTTTTTGGTTTGGAGAAGAGGACTGAGGGGGAATATAATCAATGACTATAAATACTTAAGGGTGGGTGACAGGAGGATGGGAACGATCTTTTTCCACTGGTGTTCAGTGACAGGACAAGAGGTAACAGGCACAAACTTGAACATAAGAAGTTCCATCTAAGTATGAGGAGGAACTAACTTCTTTACTTTGAGGATGGCAGAGCCCTGGAAGAGGCTGCCCAGAGAGGTGGTGGAGCCTCCTTCTCTGGAAACATTCATTCCTGAGCACGTTCCTGTGCAACCTGTTCTGGGTGGACCTGCTCTGGCAGGGGGTTGGACAAGATGATCTCCAGAGGTCCCTTCCAACCCCAGATCATTCTGTGATTTTCCTGCCATTAAATACTAGTAAGAACCGAACTGCAAAGGCATTGCTTTCCACGTGTGGGAGAATATGGTAAGAAGGCAGAAGTGATGCAGGGGTGGTAAGAATAAACTGGAGAGAGAAAAAGCGTGGCTCCTAAGCTCCCAGGCTGATAGATAGGGATGGAGGCAGTGTCTGTTACGGTCATTCCCTCACAGAATGAGAGTGTGTCCAAAATGTGGCTCTAGAGAGGAAGAAAAGCCTGACTTCAGTATTGAGATGCACAGCTGATCACTCCAAGGCAATTAAAATGGATTGGCTGAATTTGTTTATTTGAAGGTAGCATGAGTGAAAGCTCTCCTTTTTAGGAATTCAGGTAAGGCTTGCCTCTGCCTGGGAAAGGTGGGGGGATTGATTTGACTGATAGAATATATTACAGCTTACTGTTTCAAGAGTATTGATATGCTGGAGCAGAGTACATAACCTGGAGCTACACAATTATTTTTTTTCCTAAAATGCCTGTCTTCTGAATATGATGTGAGAGAGGCATCAAGTTATCTGAGTGTCAATAACGTAGACTACGTATTTATAGGTAGTAAGCAAGACACAATTTGAAGTATTAGCTTCCTGAACCCCTATAAAGCACAATTCTTTTAGTATTTTCTATATTTAACAATTCTCCCATCGCACATTGTGACAAACACAGGATAACAATGCCACAGGAGGGGAGAGAGGAGCTGCAGCTGCAGGGGAGACAGAAGGTCTTGGGGTAGTCATGTGGTTGGGAAGACAAAGTTGAAAATAGGGTACAAATAATGATATTTGGGTCAACTGCTTAAATCTGTATTTGGGGCAGCAGGCTTTACTTGGCAATATTTGATATATGGATCTTTAGGCCTTCTCAAGAGAGCTCCATTGGTGAGATGAAGAAATGCTCCTATTTTGTAGATGTCAGAAGCTGGACAATGTTGTTGTGAGTACACACTTCTAGTCACAAAGAAGGAGAGAAAAGTGAAAAAAAATAATAAATCCAAACATGAGCCAAAACCATAGAAATTTCTTTTAAAAATAAAGGTAGTTATGGTTTGGAGTCCAGTTTCTTGCTAAGCTTGAATTCTCGAAATGAGCAATGCCAGGAGTAAAGGCACAGGTCCATAGAGATATGTAAAATGGACTTTTCCCAAACTAAGCTGTGATCAGCTTAGACTACCTGTTCCCCAGGTAGTTCTCTACCAGTCGCTGGCTTTTTATATAGTCAAGGAGATAGTTATGACACTTACTATATATATTAACATCTTTCTCTCTGCATTCCCAGCATATGGAGACAGTCTCATAGCTCTGACATTGGGCAGTCTGTACAGGTGAATTTAGATATAGCAGGCAAGCAAGTTTATCTTGGACATTGGACTGAAAATGGTCCAAGGTAGGACCATGCTTTAGGTATAAGGCACCTTTGGGGACTATTAATGTAACGAGTATAAATTTACACATACATACACACAGATTAATTTATAGCAGATTTATTATCCCTTGGTTCCTTTTAGCTAGTGTTTTCATTTAGGGGTCACAGACTCCAACCAACAAATATTTGCTGTAAGTTTTTTGGATTCAGTCAAATAGATGGACCATTGCATTAAATACCAGCTTCTTCCACTCACTAAGCAGCCATGAGACAGAGGTTTGATATTCTTAATTGAAGGTTTTTATTTCCCACAAAGTTACGAAGTTTGAAGTTTTCTCTCCTAATGATTTGCCCCCATGACTGGATCTGAACATGTTTAACTGCTCTGTAAAGCAAAGAGAAATGTACCTTAGTTTTGTATGGACAGCCAGAACAGATTTGTCTGATCCCAGTTATTTTGATATGGCCCTCTAGATTTTTAAAACCCCTGATGAAAAGTTTTCCTGGATAACTAAAGCTTAAACTTTAAAAAATGAAAAGTTTTCTTTGCTTCTTAACTGTCCCTTAATTATGACTGTGAAAAGCAAAGTAATTTGAAAAGGCACAGAGCACTATTTTTTTTTTTTTTGAGAAACTGGCAAATTTAAGACTCTACTGTGCAGCAGCACAGGAAAAAGAGCAAAGCAATCTTCTCTATTTGGAATGGCCATGATTTAATTGGCTCCTACTGATCCCTTATTAATTAAAAAATATTGTAGGCTCTTTGAAGCCTGCATTTGCTTCCTATCTAAAAACATGGTTGTCAATCTTGCTCCCTCACTGCACTATCATGCAACGAGTATATAGATTTTAAAGATACAGAGAAGTCTACGTGTTTCTTCCCTCCCGTGTTTATTCCAGGACTGAGAAGGTATCCAGGAGTGTTCCCCAGCCTGCACATGACTTTTTTAAGAGCACAGTAGAGCTGAATGCTTCCCAGTGCCTGTTCTTGAGTATCAAGCCCAAGTTCTGTCCATGTAGCTTCAATTGGGATAATTTCACTGGCCAGAACTTAAAAGGCAAAAAAACCCCTCTACAGCTCCTAATGAGACCCAATTAAACACAAAATTCAAATGCATGGCCCTGTTTCCTTGTGTGACCTTTGTGTCAGGCTACTGCAAATGGTCACAGTCCCCAGGAAAAATGACAGCCTGAGGAAAGTGACTGAACAAAAGAGCCACATCTGTCTGCTCTTGGTAGGAAGAAGGCGTGCAGCCCATCCCCTGCTGACGGCCTTAATGGTGCGCCACAGTTTCTCTCAGAGGAAGAGAGGAGAAACATAAACAAGCCTGACTTCTCCTGAACTGCTTCCCCAGTCAGGATGCCCTCTCCTCCGGGAGGAGCTCTGGCGAGGCTACGTGCCAACAAAACCATTTGGCTCCCACCGTGATGCTGGTACCTCAGTACCCAGGTAATGATAGTAGGGTCCTTTTTATTTTGATGTCTTTAATATTCTTTTGAGTTTTCACAAAATCTGAAGTCTGCTTTCAGTGTCCTTTTCCATGAAAATATGAATAAGCAAGATATATATCTGTACAGACAGTTTTTACTTTAATTCCCCTGCTACTGGTAAATTTGATTAGGAGAAAAGAAAAGTGCTGAACAAATATTTTCGAAATCTGCCAGCTGATTAAATCACACTTTCTCCCTATCTTCTTGGCATATGAGGTCAGCTTGGGCATCATTTTATATCTTCTAGTTTAGATTATGATCTTTAAAATGACATTAAGCTTGCTTTGATGTTCCGTGTGAGTACAGGACAAAAGCCCAGGAATTAAATGATTGCTCACATTGCAGCATCATAATAATACAGCTTCAGACTCCATCCAAAAGGTAGCAACTGAGTTATCCCAGAAATGTTTATGCTTCTACACTGAACCATGTCACTAGTTCTATTAGAAAGAAATATAAGTGCTCAAAGCTTCAAACTAGATTTTTATTTTTTTTTAACAGGACTGGGAATGTTATCTCAGCTCTCCTTTTCTTAACAGTTTCTGGCACTGTTTTAAATGTCTGCTTTGAGATACATGGGAAGGCTTTGGTTTCAGAAGTTGGAATTGTACCTTGGTTTTTTAAGGTTGTATTATTCTGGAGTCTTGTAGGAAAAACTGCAGGTGTGTAAACCATTAGTGGTCCAGCTTTTCTCATTAAACAATTTTCCATTGCAGAGGCTCTAGTGGAAGGTGGCTGCTGTGTGAAGTCATGATATTCATTGGGCCAGATAGAGTTGAGAACAAAATGAAATTACCAGGGTTTACTAAGTTGTTGCCCATCTGCTGAGCTGCAGTAATTTTCCATTCCTGGCCTGTTCCAGTTGCGAGATAATATGGTTTAGCATTAACCTCTTTCAATTAACTTTAAATCGAAAGGCTTCAATTAAGTTGCATCGCTTTACACCTGGGATGGGCTAACGCTACACCCACAGTCATCTACCAGTGATTACAGTAGCTCAGCCAACAAACAGTAGTCTGGTGAGCTGCTCTAATGTGGATGTGCATCAGAGTCTTCGGGTATCCCAGGTCACCCTCATAAATGACCTTGAAGATGCTGCTGCTTGTATGAAGTAGACACAGCCAGGGATACAGACAAGGCACAAGGGTGAAGCACCATCAGCGGTCACTTCCCTAGAGGTTGTAAAAGTGTTACAGTTCAGGTCTTCTGGTTTTCTTCACCTTAAGATAAACTTGTGTGAAAAAGTCTCATGCTTGTGGATCATTGATTGCAAGTTGATGAAACTGGCTGAATATAATATGCAAATGTCATCTGTAAGATATTTTATCTTTTTTTTTTCTTCTCTTTAATTATATTTTCATAACATTTTGAAAGTCTCTAGTTATTGATTTGCATCTTGACTGGAAGAAATTACTGTGGATAGGATGAAGGATAGAACAAAACTGGTAGCAGAGCAGGAGTATAAGAAAATCAGAGGAGAAAAGAGAGGGAGGTGCTTTTGGGAATCAGGATGATTAAAGGAAGAATTTTAAGAGAAAAGAAGATAACATGTCTTTACTAGCTGCAAAATATGTATTTAATCAACAAAAAGGTACTTCTTCCATTGAGTTAGTAACATAGAAGTCTTCATTTGAAGAGTTTTTCCTGTTGACAACCAGGGTATGCTTTGAATATGACTGCAGTCCTGGCTAGCGTGAAGTACACAGTGATGAAATCTCTTGGAAGTGATTAAAACCCTTGAGAATACAACTGACAACGCTAGAGTTCGGTACCCTGAAGTAACAGAAATACAAAGAACAGGAACTCTTGTGAAATGAGGTTATGGTTCCTATAAGCTTGTCCAGAGAAAGAGAGATTTATTTTGAGTCACGTATTAAAGCTGCTGTAAGCTGTGCCATATGTAAACATAGATTTGTGTTTCAGCGGGTGTAAAGCAGTCAACCTTGTTAATTGGTGGTGGTCTTTACGGAGACCTAGAGATGGGGACCCCACAGAAATGCCTTAACAAGTGCCATCCAGGGGAGGGCAGCGGGGCACGGAAACGCCGGTGCGCACATTGCTGTGTGGCCGTGCTGCAGTTTGCTGGCTGCTTGCTTGCTAACTGGCAGGGAATCCAGCCCCAAATTGACAAGATTCATGTCTTCTGCAATGCTTGGACAGCAGGGTCCTGTCCGTTCCGTTCCCCTGCCAAGCAGGCTGGCACGCAGAGCAGAGTGCAGATGGAGCGGCACAGCTCACCTGGGCGCTGGAGGCACTTATATCTGCAGTCTTACTGAACTCTATTCGTCTTTCTGCCGGTATTTTCCCCAAACTAGAAGCTGGAATTTGAAGCACTGCAGCCTTTTACTCAAGTCTCCTTGACAGCATAAAATACAAAAGGATAAATATCACTTTGCAAGTGACAACTGACTTTTATAGGAATGTGATATAATTAGCCACATATTAACAGCTTTAATTCATCACAATCCTGTCTTAAGAAAAAGAAAGCAATTTATTTACCTGGAACTAGTCTAAACAGTTTGAAACATCATACGTTTATAAATGGTCTTTATAATCTTTGGATCTCCTTTTTTACTGCTTTTTTACTTGTTCCAGATCTGGCCCTGTATGTGGCCATAAAAATGCCAACTAGAACCAAAGAGACAAGCAAAGTTAGAGACAGAAAGAAGTTGGCACTGGATAATTTGGGGAATTGGCAATGGGATTTGGAGCTTTTCAGTCTGTCCCAACCTTGCTGATGGGAACTGCACATACAGCTAATGGGGATAAATGGTTTATGCTCCTCATGAAGAAGTAGGAAAACTACAGAATGCTAAAATATGTGGCATTTTCTGTGAGAGAGCTGGAAGCAGAAAAAAAAGGACAGGTTTATGGAAATAAAGGCAAGAAAGAGGTGATTTAGAATGAGATCATCAAAGACAATACAAGGAAACCATTGGTGCCTCTGCTAGGTTGTCTTTGTCTCATCTTCAGTGAATAAAATACTATTTAAAATAAAAATGTTGCTATAAATGTCTACTTTCTCAGGATCAATGAAAATATTCCCAGCTCTGGGCGTGTTAGTGGTTAAATATGAATAATTTTCATGGGCAATTACAAGGTAAGAGAGTCCAGAGTCATTTGTCCAAAATTTTCTGTGAACCATAAAGTCAAATGCAATGATTTTGTTTGCAGAGGGAATACAGACTACTACACTTTCCAAGCTTCAAGGTAACTTCAGTTTATATTTGCTGTAAGCTCTGGTTCAGGACTATCCTTTGTGTTCGTATTTCATTTGTCCTTTTTCTGAATAATTTGGGTTATCACTCGTTTCAGTTTTAGGCTTCATGACATTCATGTTGTAGCAGTGCTAGGTATAGAATTTAGAACCTGTAATTATCCACATTGTGACTTATTTTAGTGATTGAGAGACATACACCTTCCAGAGGTTAAAGCAGAACAAACAATGACATTGCTTTGTAACGTATATTGATCACAAGTATGTAATGACATCTCTGACTCTGAGGACATCGTTGCTTACAGTCAAAACCACAGTTTGCTTTTAGCCTTATCCAAACAGGCTATTAAGCTGGCAGGTGAATTGGTCCTTGCCCTTCTCTTCCCTCCACAACTCCTCAGTGCAGTGTATTAACTGCACCAGCACGTTAGAGCAACGTTGATTTCAATCTACACCAGTAAAAAGCAGCAGGGAAAAATTGTCAGCTTGATATCTTCTCACCTTTGCTGACCTGAAGGTTCCCCAAAGTTTGGGGAGGCTGGAAATGAATATTATCCACCCTGAGGAAAAAAAGAAATAAATCATAAATTGTAAGCATTCCTAGTGCAGGCATGGCTCCTAGAGCCTAAAATCAGCTCGACTTCCCCTGTGCCAGTTTCTGAGGGAAGTAAAAAGCACGCGGTAGAGCGCAAATGTGCCCTGAAATTTTAAGGAGGATGTGCGTTGACCTTTAAGCAACACGCACACCCTTGAGGGACCTGCCTACCAACAGGCAATTATAAACCGCCCTGGGGTCCGCAGGGAATTCCAGCCGTGGTTTCCCTCCTGCCTCCTCTCCTCTCCCTTGGAAGCAGCCATATTTTGCAGCGTGACCCTGCCAGGGAGAGCTGGAGGGAGATGCAGTGCCGAATTGCGGCTGCCGCGGTGTCACGACTAAGAAACCTGCCGCTCGGTCGCTGCCTCTGCCCGGCGCTTTGTGACTGCTCTTCATAAAGAGACTTCACTCTCTGAAACTGTTCTCACTGAAGCTTCGTCTCTTGCTGGGTTTTGTTGACACTGATGTGACTGTTCCCTCCGGCCTGGGAGAAGGAGAGGTGTCAGCATGGCCATGGCCACCAGGTTGTATGTGGAAGAGGGTGACAAAGCAGCACCGTAACCCCATGAGAACGGGACTGATGGCAGGGGTCAGGGCTTCCTTAGAAGGAGGTGTGGGCAGGCTCCACTTTGAGGACCTTTCTGCCTGTATCTGGCAGGGGTTAGCAACAACTACCTGAAAGGAGGGTGTAGAGAGATGGGGGTCGGTCTCTTTTCTCAAGTCACAGGCGACAGGACGAGAGGAAATGGCCTCAAGTTGCACCAGGGTAGGTTCAGGCTGGGTATTAGGAAAAAATTTTTCACTGAAAGGGTTATCAGGCATTGGAATGGGCTGCTCAGGGAGGTGGTTGAGGCCCCATCCCTGGAGGTGTTCAAAAGACGGGTTGATGTAGTGCTGGGAGGTATGGTTTAGTGATGATGCTCCTTGTTTGTTGTGTGGGTGTCTATTTTTGTCAGTTAGGTTGACGGTTGGACAAGATGATCTTTAAGGTCCCTTCCAACCTAGAAGATTCTGTGATTCTGTGATTCTGTGATCTTCCCAGCCAGTCCCCGTCCTTGTCCCGGTTCTTGGCACCCTGCTGGTAACGTCTGAGCGAAAGGGTCACGGCTGCTGAAGCACCTGAGCCTTCCTTCACTCAGAGAGAGGTGAGATCTGAGTGCTCATCTCATCCGGGTGACTAGATTTAATCTTTCTTTGTTACATATCACTTTTTTGAAGGACCTGGCAACATCTATTTTTCACTTCATCCTGGGATGAGTACAACGTGTGCATTCCCTTCCTTTTCCACAGGACCAAATAAGTTTATCAATTAAAGTCTAGCAATTTCAGAATAATTTTAGCATCTTCTTCTTCCTACTCGTGTCCCACGAGTATTTTTAAAAACTATTTTTCTTGTGCATGACAAATCTCTGATTATACGCAGTGTTTGCGTTAATTTATTTTTTTTTTTTCCTGCAAGACTGGAGATACGAAGCTCTATTCCCTTTAATGTCATTGTTATTGCAATTCTTTAGCAGTCACACCCACACTGTACCCATCCAAACTTGTTACCTGTGCTGCTCTGGGGAAAAAAAATAAAAATTAAAAAAAAAAATAAGGGAAGAGATTTAACAAGGACAGCTGTAATTTTCCCTAACAGGGTTGAAACCAGCCAATTGGAAGCCCTTCCTCCGTAGACACTGACGAGACACCAGAACACTCGCTCCTCAGGTGAAGGCAGCAGTCGCATCCCTCGCTAGCGCGGCGGCGCGTCAGCGCGGTGGAAGATGGCGAGCCGTAGGCTGCCAGCCCCCGCTATTTATAGCATCAAGAGCTTCAGGGTGTGAGGCAAGCTGTTTTTAACACAGTGGCATTTTCTTCTCCCTAATCGTGGAGTAACATCACTTTTAGAAAGTCATTACTTCTGCTCCAGGGAGTTAAAAAAAAATTATGCCGCTTTGCCTAGTTAAATAAGAGGTATTTGCGAAATAAATAATAAAAAAAAAAATCGCTTTTCTAAGACTTTAGATGGTTTAAAGGCCATTATGTTGTCTGGCAGATGTAGAAAGCAAAATCAATAAACAGCATGTAAAAGAAAGAGGAAAAATGCAATGAGACGCATCAGTCAGGCTCCTGCTCTATCTTTTCCTTTTTTGGTCCCATCCCTTGTGCTGCTGAGCAGAGTATGGAGATCCCATGGCCAAGAAAATGCACAAAACCCTGCTTAGAGTGAAACAGTGCTTCCAAGACCCAATCAGCAAATTAGTAGACTGATTTATTATAGCAGGTTCACTTACAGTTCACAGGGACCCTTTCCTTTTCTACCTTTCTCCTCAGCACTTTCTCGTGTGATGCCTACAGAGAGATCCAAGTACTCAGAGAGAAGTACGCCTGGACCTTGTCTTTCTGCAATATGATTTCAATAATTCCCACTGAGCCATACAGTTTTACAGAGATACCCAGGATGCAGAACACACCACGATGTTCACAAATTGTTAGGGAATGAGGGCAGAAAATCTCCAGTGAAGGACTTCCTGTGTTTTGACAGTGTCACCTTTTCTGGTAGACCCCAGGGGCTCCCACGTACCTTCCAGAACTAGTTTATCTTTGTGTCGCACAAAAAGGTGGTTGGAAGTCACTGGAAATGCAACAAGCCTAATTTAACATGAAAGAAGGTGTTATTTGTGCACATTTTAGTATATTGAGCACCCACAGCTTATTTTAATTCTTGCAGTTCAGTAGAATTGATAAATTAAAAAATAATAAAAACATAAAACCAGCTTCTGCACCTTTTGAACAATGTAGTGGTTGGACATAAGTTGTACGTTTAGAAGCATACAATATTTTTAGCTTTTTCCCTTTTTGCCCTCAGAAAGCAAAGTAAAAGCAACAGACAGGGAGAAAATAGGTGAGACACCATGGTTTGGCCTTTAAGGTACAGGAAATGTCCTCATGAATGCATGAGTGACTTGAAAGAAGGAAGGAATGACCCACATAGACATGAAGATGGGTGACTTTGTTGGTGGCTTAATATTTCCTGTGCAGCCCCTTCTCAGGCCAGGACCTATCCCTATGAATCATTTCAACTTCTAGGATAGTTGGAAAATCTGATGATGATTTTTAGAAGGGTCCTGGAATCAGGGAGAGTGAGACTAGAGGATGTGGGACAGGCAGAAGGGGCCGAGGCCATGTGGGCAGCCAAACAGGTGTAAGCACAAGATTTTGTTATCTATTTTCAGGAACTGTGTCAGCTACAGACTTTCCTTGTGACCTTGACCTTCAGCTACATCTCAGTTGTGAGAACCAGGAGGGCTCTGCACTTCTCAGCTTCAGTGCTGGATCTGGTCATGTCCCATCTCCATATCTGGGTTAGTCCCTCGTATGCACCAACCTCCTTCCACTCAATGCTCTTGGGAAAAACGCGTTCCTACCAGGTCTCATTTGCAATGACCAGGGAACAGGTCTTGCCATGCTGTGGACTCACAGATCACTTTGGTGGCAACCTGGACCTACTTTTTCACTTCAGTTCCCCATATGCAAAATGAAAATGATAATTTTCTACCTTGGGTAGGCCAGTGCCTTTCCTTAATAATAATGCAATAAATAATCACAAAATGCTAATCTTAATGAATTTATGTAAATACATAAATAGCTACGGGGGGGTCACAAAGTCCCACTATGTTGAAGCCAAAGTACGGACAGCTACCTCATTCAAAAAAGCAGACATTTATTATAGTCTATCTTCCTGCAAAGTTGCTTTCTGCCTCCTGCCTGCACCATGAAGTCAATAGCGCCTTAGGTACCTGGATCCATGTGGCGACAAACAGCTGTTTTGTCAGGAATTGGGCTGTGAGATACAAATTCTGGGCCAGATCACAAGGACTAATCAACGTTTGTTTTTAGCTTTGGGTGTCTGAACAGAGAAAAGTCTCTCTGAAGTCCTTAAGAGTCCTCCCTCTGTAAAGACTTTCTTGTTTTAGGTCCATTTCTTTAAAGAAACAACTTCCACTCCTGATATACTCTCTCCAAATTAATGAATAAAGTAATGCATTTTTAGGCTCCTGAGGTGACTTGGTCTTAGGCCCCTTAATTATAATGTACTCAAGGCCATAATTAATTTGCAGGACTGAACAGGGGATGACACCTCATATACCTTCTGAGAGTTGAGTCGAAATCCTGTACTTATCAAAGCAGAAATATTAAATCAGGGACAGGTGTGATATTTTTGCATCCTTTCCAGAAATTGAAATGGTTTTGGTGGGAACATAGTGCTATTAGATGTGGTAGAGCTTTATATGATGATGCGGTTCTCAAGTTTCACAATAAGTCACTTGTGCAGGACTGTTTCACTAAGCCAAAAAGTCGAATTACATACCTGGGGAAGAAGACGGCCTATTTCTCTCAGGGGCCTTTGCTTATAATGTCTAAGTCCAAAAACTTCTGCTACTGACTTCAGCTGGAGCATGATGGTACAGGCTACGCAAGTATTGCCTCCTTATTCCGCAGAAGATCTGTGGTTATCTGAAATTTTACCAATAGAGGGCTCTATTGGTTCGATTTAAGTCACAGGGAAGGGGGAACTAGATTTTTGGGGGGGGGGGGTTTAGGTTGCTATAGTAGATCCTATACTATAAGGCTCCACCTATAAGTGGAGTCAGCCGAAGTGAGTTGAAAGAAATGCTTAAAGGGACATCATTTAAGTGCTACTCTATCTGTTTTGCAGTTGCTTTGTTTTGGTATTTTGAAATACTGATGCTGGCTGACTTGCTTATCTGCTTTTGGAAAGGCACAGTCCACAATGCTGTGAGGTATTTTAGGAACAGGAAAATATTAGCGGTGCGATAAATTTAAATCACTTGCCATGTTTCAAAAATAAAATGATATGTCTGCGCTTTACCAAATATTTTTTTTAGTCATGTTTGTTCTTCTCATGTAGGTTTTTTAAGCGTAACACACAAAGATAGATGTGCATGTTAATGAAAAAAATGGAAATTCATGTTAATAAACGTGAAAGTGACTTAAAGGAAAATATTCGCTTTCCTAGGTTTCCTAAGATTTTTATTCTATCCCGTTTAAGATGGAACATATTATTGGTTCAGCTGTAGGAGGACATACAATAAACTGAAAAACAACCTTGGGTTTTTCTGAGGTGTTTGACTGCTACCCAGTGCCTGACCCCTCTCACTAAACAATGTCTTGATGCCCTGACTCACCTCTTCGCTGCCACAATAGGCCTTCCTAGTCCCACTTTTTAATTCTCGTTGCCCATTTCTCAGTGCCTGGAAAGGTGCTAGTCTCATAGCATATTCACATTTTCACAGGTTAGCTAGGCTGCAGTGTATATGCTCTATAATGAACAGCAAATGAAATTCACACTTATTTTAATGTGGACAGCACTGAACTGAGAAAATGAAAACAGTACTAACAAACGTGCTTATACAAGCATGATGGCTAACATACACATTTGCATATAAATATTGTATGTATGTCTTCTTAATGGAATATTGTGATTTTTAGGTGTGCTTGCCCTCTTAAGACACGAACTCTATAGTTCACCAAGCAAAAAACCCTCTCCACATAAACGTGTGTTTACATACATACATACATAAGAAAAATATATATGCAGTGTATCATTTCCATGTGTATGAATAGAGTGAATTGAAGATCATTTTATTGTGCAAGCATGGTTCAAATTCCATTTTTATGCAACAGTGCAGTGACGGGCTTCCTATAAAATAAATATTGACCACAAATGAAAATACTTTAGCTTGCTGTTCTTACATTTTTCCCTAGTAATGAATACAGACTTCAACTTTGGAAAATATAAAATGATCCTGCTTTCAGTATAAATGTCCCTACAAAAATCAATTCCAATTTCATCTTTGTTTTAGTGAAAAAAAATAAAAGAACAAAAAGATCAGGACTATAAATAATGACTACCTGTGGTTTTCATAAATAAATATCTCCAAAGCAGTGGAAAGCTGTAGAAATGCATGGATATTTTATTTTGTCTTCCCTCATGAATTTCTTGTGTTGGAGGAATGTGTATAAATAGATGGCTAGATATGGCGTGGATTCAGATTCAGCCATTTTCTCCAAATAAAAACATATATTTCCCTGTTGATGTTGCTTTTTTGTCCTTTGGAATGCATTAACACATTAATAATGGAAAGACTGCAATAATGTATGGTCTACCTATGATGTTTAAGAAAAATCTCATAAATATGAATCTATAGGTACAGGAAAGCTGTATGTGCTTATGCTCATGTCGTAAATCATCCATCCTTTGTTTAAAAAAAAAAGGAAAAGGTGGGGGAGGAGGGAGTGAGGGTTTTCTCACTGGAACCTTTTCATCTTGTCTAGGGAAAACTAAGAAATACAACCATTGACACTTACCTAGATGTTTTTACAAAGTCATGTCCCATTTATTGTTCCTCTGTAGGTAGGTTGTTTTCCTTCTCTTTAATTTTCAGGAAGGGAAAATCTTGTTCTGCTTTCCAGCCTTGTGAGAAAGACAGGATTGCCTTTCCCCACCCCCAGGTTACAACTTTAACTCATAATTTCCCCCCTCCCAAGGAAATAAGTAGGCAACACGATGCTACGTGCAATGTGATGAGCTGATTTAGGAGAATTTCAGTTTAGTCTCTACAGCCAGGAGAAGTGGATGCAGCTTGATTCTTTCAATAACTGCACATAGGTTTTTATTCTGGGGTCCATGCAGTGTTTGTCTAGGGAAAGACAAATACGCTGAGCAACCTTGCCTGAGCACCTCTGAATAGATTGGAAACTATATTATTGCATTAATTGCATCTCACGAAGGTAACATTATCTAGAAGGAGAAAAAAAAAAAAAAAAAAAAAAAAAAAAAAAAAAAAAAAAAAAAAAAAAAAGAAAGAAAAACAGCTTAGAAACCAATAGCTTAGCTGATGGTGCTTATCTGGAGTGTCTGACTTCTAATAATACCACACTGGAAATACTGGTGTGCTACAGTATTTCATCCTTCTCTTTCTTCAGGGCAGATTGGTTCAGCCAGCACTTTATTCCTGAAACAACATTCATACAAAATGGATTGCCAGATTTAAACATACTACCCAGTGCTGCTGACTAATATAATGTTATTCTGTCCCTCCCTCACTCCTCTGTAATCAACAAAGCATGCATAACAGTGGAGTGTTTCGCAGTAATTTTGGTGATGTTTTGCCTTGCTTGATTGGAAAGTATTCCTGAGGAGGATAAATAAGCTCGCCCCCAAACTCTCCCCTCTATTTCCCTTGCTGATGTTGCAGAGAGTGGTTCCCTGCAAGATGAGAAACAAAAATAGAGTAGATTGGGATGCTTCACAGGGAACAAAATTTGCGGCTCACTGGCTCCTTCTCCCATCTGTATTATTAGCACCGTATAGATTTAATAATCAGGTGATTGAAGACATTTTGATGATGGAGCGGTTTCTATGATCTGCAAAAGAAAGCATCTGTTTTCCTCATGTACCAATTAATTATTTATGCAGCAGAAAATACAGTAGACTACCTTGAGGATGAGCAGGTTGGGTGTTTGTGTAACAACAGCAAGGCCTGGCCTGGAAATTATGTCATTCTGACCTTCAAAGTCCAAACCCAATTATTTTTCAGCCAAGCAGTAAACAAACAGTACTCTCTTCTGTCTTCACTTCCACTTCACTTTTTGCCCTCCTGTCCTCACAGAGGGCCTGTCAGCTTAAACATCACCTCTCCTTTTATTTTCCATTTCCTCTCTATGTATTTTATTAGCACCTTTTTCTATTTTACAGTCCTACGCACTGATTCGACATCAGCTTCATCCCTTGCAAGCTCTACTGTTCAGACCAGGCACTGTTCTGCATTGTGGGAAATATGCAAAAGCATCAAAATATCTTTTTTTTTTTTTTTTTAACTGATTGTCAGGCATGGATTCATTTTGGGAAATATATATTTCTAGAGGCTAGGACTTACTAAAGTTTGCAAATGAAAGAAAAGCAGATCCTTGGTTCTCACAAAACGTGTTGCTTTGTATTATGACAATGGTGTTCAGATGCCTGACATCCTCATAATAATATTAAGCTCTTTTTTTCTAACATTATGTACTTTATACATTTGTATAAATGTCACAGCTTGTAATCACTTCCTTTGTCATCGACGATTAATCTAAAAAAATCGAATAATTCACTGCCCCTTGCCATTTACATATCGTCTGCTACCATCTGTTCTTCTCAGCAGCAGTAAATGATGGGTAATTAACTCAGTGCCTTTGTCTTTCCCTTGCTGAATGTCTGACACATATAGATTTTCCTCTCTGTGTGTGTGTGTGCGCGCGCGCGCGTGTGTGTGTGTCTGCGCGTGTGCGCGCACATGCATGTGTGCAGGGGAAGGAGAGGGGGAGAGGAACAACAGAAAGAAAAAAAAAAGAGAGAGAGAAAAAATAAAAGAAGAAAAAAGGTGCTGAAAGCCTGACTAGAGGAGGAAAAAAAAAAAAAAGTCAGTACAAAAATATTTGCAAAGGAGAAAGCAGGACAGAAATGCTGGGGCTGAGAAGAGAGTATATCACGTGGCCTTTTACTCCCTTAATGTCAAAAGAAAAGGGGACTTGGCTGCGGACAATAGCTGCCCTGCTCATGCAAGTAGCCTTTTCTAAAGCTGGAAGGTCAAGGTCAAGATGCAGCAGTGAGAAAAAAAAAAAGCTTCATATGCTCCTCTTGTCAGCCCGAGTGCAAAGGGGGAACATGAAAATGAGGCCAAATGGAAGGAATACACAATGCCATTTGGCTCCTGGACTAGAAGCCAGAAGGTTCGCAACGTGTCATAGTGAAACTATGATATAGTGGCTCTGCATATTGCCTCCTTAGACAAGTGAGCATGAAGCAATATGCAGTGTAAAATTAAAGAAGAAGGAAAAAAAAAAAAAAAAGAGGAAAGTAATATCCAGAGAGCTTTTTGCCCTTTCTGCTAAGCACTACAAGCCCCCCACCGCAGGCTGCAGAATGGCAGGGAAAAAAGGTATTCCCTTGCCATCGTAGGAAATACGACATGATAACCTAAGCAGCTTTTCCTGGCATGACCCTTGAATATTGTTTATAAGGAAAGGAAGAAATAAAAACCTGAAAATGGTTCAAAATACTTTTCAGGGAAGGTTTTTAAGATGGAGAAAGCATAACAATGTGTCTCGACTACCGTTAAATGACTGTTTATTCAACATGCATTTATTATAATTTATTTGTCCTTAGGTAGTAGGTAGAAGCCTCCTTCAGGGCTGAGGGCCACATTGTGCTAGGCACTGAAAAAGCATGTAATACGACATAGTATTGTCACACACAACATCCTCAGGGGTTGGCCAATGCCACGTGCGATGCGCACTGTGTCTTTCATAAAAAGAAAAAAAATAATAAAAGAAGTTAGTTCCTTTTTTTAACTAATCTCAGGGCAGCTACGTTGCCTGGATAGAGCTTCATGCCAACTTAGTTATTCTACTTATGTTATCTCTATGCCACATAATAAAAGAAGAAGTTAGTTCCTTTTTTTAACGCAATCCTATTAATCTCAGGGCAGCTATGTTGCCCAGATAGAGCTTCATGCCAACTTACTTATTCTACTTATGTTATCTCTATGCCACATGATACCCTGTATGAAGCTTTGGTTTTTTCAACATGGGAGAAATAACAATTGGAGATAATTGTCCTATGATTCAAGACTTTCTCTACCCAGTGCTCTCTCTCAGGGCCTTTTTCAAGCATTTCTGATTCAGGTTGTGCCATGGGTTACGTTCCTTGCTGATTTTACGCAAAATTTCTTAATGGTTGTACATCTCTCCAGGTTTCCCTCTATTTCACATACCCACCTAACCTTCCTCCAATCTGATTCCCATGTTACTCCTTGAATGCAATTCCCTGCACGTGTAATGAGCTTGGGAAGTGACCTGCTCTGGTTCAGATACCTTAGCTCACGGAATAAGTTTAATTATATTTAACTTGAATGAAAGATGGTTATTTGATCCATCAGCCTCAAAGCGGAATGGTGTAAACTGTTGTGATGGGACTTAGATTGTAGTATTTGTGGGAAGTCCAAGTAACACCTCCACTGTTAATCCAGCTAGAGTTTCTATCATGAAATTTCCCCTGCCCTAATAAAAAATGTCCTCTTACATCTATCACAGCACTGGTCACTTCCAGCTTCTCTGAGGGAAGCACTGGTGCTGCTATTAACGCCTCTCGTTAGGTTTTCTTTCAGTCTTGGAGGACAGAAATTTACCTGTTGCAACAAACAGCTGATAATTTCTTTATAATATTTTATCTCCTGAGTCTTCTCTAGTTAAGCAAAGGGATTCTCAGGTTAGAAGACTGGCTGTATGTTAATACAGAACCACAAGTGATTGACAAATTGCCTCGAAACATCTAGAGGAATGGATGGAAAGGCAACAAGAGTAAAAGAAGCTAACTAACGAGGTTTTACCTCATTAGAATAGGTATGGATGTCATAATCTAGGATGATTAAACTGATCCCCACTGATATCAATGGGAAGAGTAATTTTTTCTTGTATATAATGTATGGTAAGCATGAATTGAACTCATGAATAAGTGTCCCATTGCCCATAAGAGGGCAATGAATATTAATAATTAGTATTTCTATTTTGTATTGTCATAATGCCTCGGAATCTTGGTTGCAGATCAGGGAACTGATGAGGGAAACAACAAAAGTTTGACCTTGCCCCAAAATGCTTAATGGCTGAAAGACAACAAGGGTCATAGGTTGCCCAAAAGGGGTGGAGAGGAAAGGGACACAGGAACAGAGGACAGCAAAGACAGTAAAAGCACACTAGGTGATGGTATCAGTCACCCACAGCCCATCTCCCAGCTACTTTTTTTTTCAGTGTGATAATAAAATAGCTCTTAAAGGAGGAAAACTATGAAGATTTCATGGTATTTTTGGGAAGCACTTTCTAAGTAAGTTAAAAAAAGGGAGAATAAGGTATTTCAAAGTATCCTTTGAAAAAATTTACTAATTTGGTGGTGAAGACCATCACCATGTGTTGACTGGAAAAAGCAGTGCATCCATTTTTATTGAATGAGCCATGACTGGGTGGCCAGGGCACAGGCTATGAAAGACTTGAAAGTGAGTCTGAGAAAGTCATGAATACTGCCACATAGAAGGGGAGCTCGTGCAGGGATGTGGGGAGGAAAAAATATAAAGAAAGAAGGACACAGCCTCTCTGTCATTAAAGACAGAAGGAGAGTGAGTGGCACAAAGGAATAAAGTGGGAGATGAGGATTACTTAAAGAAAGGGAAACTTCTGGCTGTAATGGAAAAACTTGAGTGACGCACATTAGGGACCGTAATAACCTGTAGCATGTGGTGGAAGGATATTTAGCTAGACTTAGAGAAACAAGAGAAAATGTGATACAGGCAATAATCTTGTATCATCTGGCAGATGGACCGGGTGGCTGAGATCTTTTCCACCTCTTAATATCCCTGATAGGTGCACAAGCTCTGTATTTTATGGCAGTGCATTTGTGCTGTGAAAATATGGAAGTGAACGCTGCCTTCTCAAAAGACAGTGTATCAAGGAGAAACACTTTAAAAATCTTTGTCTACAAGGGCGATTTCCAAAATGTTTGTGTGTCTGAATACACACATATGCATATATTTCTCTCTATATACATGCATATATGTATCATTGAATCCCTGTATTCTGTTAGAAGTAAATATTTCCAGTGTATTTAAACCAGTCTTTATTAGCAATATTGATGTGAAACTTGAGATAAATCTAAAATCCAACGTTTTTTGTTTTTAATGTGTTATGTCATTAAAAGGCAATGATGGTGAAAATCTTACCTGAAAACCATATTTGCTAGCATGTGTCTTTACAGCCGTGTGCTCATCAGACTGAAATTTCAGTTCCAAAGCCTTTATCAGGGGAAAGCATATAGTCTGTGGTGTTTTGGTTTGTTTTTTTTTAAATAAATGTTATATAGAACTAATGAGGACAGCATCTATACTGCGGATTCTTTATCTGCAGTGCAGATTTCTAATGCATAGCCTGTGCTCATTCCAGTAGCAAAAGAGATCTGCTTTTTAGCTCATAGACAGGAATTTTGACTGCAGTCTTGTGATTTGTTCAAGCTTGAGGAGGGTTTACTTCCTGAGGGTGTACAACTACCGCCTATGTAAATGCACTGTGTGCGTACAGACAAATGGCTGGAGAGCTGAGACTTGGACATAGGAACATCCTTGGTATTGCCTGGGTTAGGCAGAGTGTGACTTAATTGAGCTGATGTCTGATATTTGTGAAGTATTAAAATAAACTAATATTTAATTTTATCACTCACTCCATACTGTATCACCACACTGGGAACTCTCTCAACAATGACTTTCTAAATCTGATATATTCATAGTGGTGTACCATTCAATGAATTGTTATTCAAGTATATTTGTGAACATCATATTTTTGGTTGCAGATGGGGAAAATATACTGCATTAAAGCAGATAATGTTGAAGCTTCCCAAGATGGGAAATGAACTGCAGAAAGGGCGTAAAAATTCCCCCAGAAGGAACAATACACTACACTACGCAGTAAGTCAATAAGGAGCACTTTTTGGAGCTTTTCATCGAAAGAAAGGGTTGATTACCAAGACCAATGGGCTTTAGCAAAACTTACTAGTCCAGGTGTCCCCGAGTTTCTCTGAACATCAGTAGATAACACAGTCTTAGTGTGTACAGATTGGGCCACTATACAAAAGTTTGGGGTAGCATATTCAAGCATTTTACTCCCTCCCACCCCAAAAATTCTTCTTTTTTAACAGACTTGTGATGAGGTCTTCATAGTGCCTTCTCTGGAGTACAGACATGTTTTCACATTTCTTGCTTTTTAGCAGTGTTTCTTAAGATCTGTCATTAAAAAACAAATGCAAGGTACACCCAGTAAAAAAGATACGTAGCGAAAGAATGAAAAGAGTACTGATGCCTTGCCACCACTTGATAAAACCAAAGCATTTTAATTGATACGTTCACTACATCAGTCACTCCTGTGGTGCTCTTTGATATTTCAAGCACATATATTTGAACCTCAAGCATTTAATGGACCTGGCCTGCTTTTTTGTATTGATCCACCTCACTCCGTATCAATGGTGATGTTCTTCATTCCCTTCCTGTAAAATGAAAAGAAATCAAATCAAAGTATCCTAAACTTGTTGATTCAGAGCCTTTTCATCTATCAGTATAGAAAGATAGGTTAAGAATATTTTTCACAGTCATTCTTCTGCAGACTAACTTGAAGTGACCTGGCTTAAAGTAACCTGGACCTCAGTCAGAAAAGCAGGCGGCCAAAACAGTGGCAAATCCAGAGTTTATGACTCATGTTTATCTCATCTGCACTGAGCTTTATTCTTTACTGTTTAAGGATCCTTGAGAACTGCTTGCCCAGCAAATTCATGATAAGGCAAAGTCAGGACTCAGGAGCCTAATTTCCCTCCAATGTTAAAAAAAATATGACTTGTGAAGGAAAGGCTATCCTTTTTGTGTCCTGTATTTCCTTTTGCTGCTTAGTTTTGAGCTTTGTCTTTACTCCTTCACCTTTGATTCCTAATGAAAATGGAGAAAAGTTAGTTTTTTACTCTGAAGGATAATCTTTAGAAACTCTGAAGTCCTTTAGGTCTTCCACATCGGTGGGGAGATATTGAGATACAATGGTGAAGCCTGTCCAGGTTCTGAACCCATGAGAGACTCCTTGCCTGATCTTTTCTGCTTGCCTAGGACAATGAGTTAACAAATAGTCTCAATCCCTATCTAATTCAGGATTTTCATCTCTATTCTCATTTAACTTTATAATCCTACTATTCTGTTTGAGATATTGCTTAAACTTTAATTTCAGTAAGAAAAAGAAATAACATCCCACTATTGGTTATTATGGAAAGACCTGTAGGTTGCCACAAAATCAAGGTGAAAGATCTTGAAATATTTGAGGAGAAACATGACTCACAAATAATTCAAGTGCAAGTAGCAAACTGAATCTAGCTGGACCCAATGGGAAGACTGAAAAACACGCTCATCCTTGTAAGAGAAAGGAAGGTAAGGCACAAGAGTTAAGCTTTATCTAAGATTACTTATTTCTACATATTGTTTTCTTGCCATAGTAATATTTTAAAGATATTTTTGAATTGGGTATGTGGTTTATTTAATATGCAAACAGCAGTAAGTCTGGAATTGGAGTAGTGTACTAGCAATTGATAAAGCTCTTCTAAGAAGTCAAAATAAGCTGAAAGGGTAATGAAAAAAATCAGAGCATACTGCAATAAAAGTTGGACCCCAGTCAGTGCCAGACTGCCAACTGTTAATAAATTATGTCTTTGGTCTGTCGTATTTGAGACGTTGAACTAAAATGTCAGTAAGAGTGTTCATATGCTGCTATTTGATGCTGAAAAATCATTATTAAAGTCAGGTTGTCTATTCAAAAATTTCTTCCTTTCTTGTCTTATTTCAAGCCTAACCAAATGGACGTATGTCTCTATCATAATTGTCCTGGACCATTTGCATGACTAAGTGAGGGTGTCTATAAACTTCTGTGTCTGTGGATACTTGTTGAATATTACTTGTGGGGAACATTGCTAAGAAGTTTGGGAATTAACTGGAAGAACTGATGAAACTTTTTTCTACACCTATTGAAGAAATATTTTTGCTTTTATAACCCACATCTACCTGCATTATTGAATTCTTTGATATTCTCATGAGAATAGGAATAGAGAAATAGCAATGGGAAAATAGTTAAGAATGACATCGGTGCCTTAACAGATGTCAGGTAATCTTTCCATATAGCTGGTAGAGAAGACCACAAGAAATCGTTAGTGAGAAAAGACTGAGCTACAAAGTCAACCTGAAAGTTGAATAGAAATCGAACTAGAAGAAGTACCTCTAGAAGTTTCCAGATGTTGCCATGGTTAGGGTCACTGCACACAGTGGTATTCCTAATGTTGCTTCTGTTTCCGGTAACAAATTGCAAGCTCTCAATTTTTTGCTGTTCCATATAACACTATACTTACACTATGCCTTTGGGAATGTAAGAAAATTAATGTGTGTATGTTTTAAGTTGTTCCCTGCCTACAGCCTGGTGCTAAATCTCCAGGAGGCTTGGCCTGGCATCTGTTGTGTACTGATGACTCTTTTGCTGCACAGCAGTTTTCCCCTTTCCCTCCGCACCTTTCAGCAGAAGTTTGGTCCACCAGCACTCGTTGTTAGGCATCAACCTCTTCCTCGTAAGCGTTATGTGCTAGGTGACATAACCCACTAACAGTTATTCATCACCTCTAGCATGTCTTGTCATGCACTTCTAGATGAGAAAAAAAACATCTAAAGTGAGCAGTCTATCTGCAAGGGACAAGGTAAAACCTCTACGTGTCATGTCATGCGCTTCTAGATGAGAAAATAAACACCTAAAGTGAGCAGTCTATCTGCAAGGGACAAAGATGGATTCTGAAGAAAAACAGGAGCATTTTACTAGCAAAAATATTTTAAGCTTTTAAGTTTTTATAAAGCAATAAGTCAAGAGTGACAAAATCACTACTGTATGCCTGCAATAATAGCTGGCCTGAGAAGAGAATGCATTGGGCTTAAAGGCATGGTGGGAAAGTTGCAGTAGGTGTGCCTCATGATTCAGAAAAACATCCTACAGGAAAATGAAATTTTGTAAATATTTTCATAGTATGAATGTAAGAGACTGCCTTACGGCTAATCCAAAATGGGGAAAAGTGCTATATGCACCGACTTACAGGAACTGAACTGTCTCCAATACCAAACAGAGTCTTGCAGCATAATCTGTGGTCCTATATGCTTCTTCCAGCACTGGCTGAGTATAAGGCACTGACTATCCTCTGTGTTTGTCTAGAATGATCCATTTTACTTGAATAAATTGATCAGCCCTTATTTCTCAGTTTAAATAGACATTGGCAACAAGTATTTTATTAGTGAGTATTCTTTACCAAAGTGTTTTTCAGTAAAACTGCTTTTAAGACTATGAGAAAGGGTTGTTACTCGTGGAACCTAGACCACTCTTGGTGATTCTGTGGATCCCAAAGAGACTGGGACAGGGTGACTGGGTCTTGCTTTCATGTTTGGAACCAACATGCTTTGAAAGAAATACTGACTTTCAAGTGAGTCTTTATCCTTTGTGGAGATTTCGACATTTTTCTTGAGAATAAGTTAGCAAGCGTTAGACTTGCACCCTAAACACCAGTTAAACTGCACACACATGTCAAGCCATAGCTTTTTGCTTGTCCTCAAATACTCGAAGAGCTGCAGATGAGGAATTTTTAAAACCTTCCTGAAATAGAATTAAAAGAAATCCAGGTTTTTAGGGCAAGTACACTCAAATAAATAAACTCTATCAATATGCAGGATACCTTTAGACTTGCTTTAATGAAATTAGGTTATCTGTATCCCTTGAAATTTATGGTTGATATTATCCATAAACCTACAGTGCTACATTGTGAGGTACACCCTGGATCTCCTGTCATTCTGACATAGTGTCCACTTTTTAGTCTTCCAACAGCACTTTCATCTTAAAAGTGATGAAGAAGAAACGCATCTGTGTGTGACAATGCCTGATGTAAAATACAGCATGTTTTATGCTGTAGCCGTGTCCTTAAAAATGTATCTTATACTGTCCCACCAGGAGATGCTTGCTTACTGGGACAATAGCTTCATTTGTAAGCATCTCCTTTGGCAGCCCAAGAAAGGATAGCCAACGAACTGACAGCAGCACAGCATTTAAGTCATGGTTCTGGTGCAGAATTGAATACAGAAGAGAAGGAATGACTAGCTATTGAACTGCAGTGAAGAAATGATTTGTGCTGCCTGCTGGTATATAAAATGTATTATGCACAATAAGAGCTGTTTAGTTCCTCTGGCTTTTAGGCTTACAACTCTGCACAGTGTTGGTGGAACATAATGCACTGGGCAAGTTTATTCTTTCTTATGGCTTGGGCAATTATTTGGCATTGATTTTCTTAAAGTTTTGTCTTGCATGTCAGCTTTTTGTTGGCAAACTTTGCCGAAGAGTTTGATTAAGTCAGTAAAGATGTGAGAATACAGATTAGATCAGTATTTGGCTCATGCTTTCCTTTTACGAGACAGAAATACCAAAAATAGTTTTCAACTCTCCTCTCCAGACAAACACCCACAGATGGAGAGTTGGACCTGTATTTTATTTGTTTGATTTGATTTTGTTCCCTCATAAGTCTCACACTTCTTAACATTTCTGATTATAATAATAAAAATACTCTGAATTAGCTTCACATGATGCGACTTTTTTCTCATTTGCATTTTTTTAAGTCTACACTGATTCAAAGCCAGTTGACCAGTTAGACTGAGGTGATATAGCAGCACAGGTTATTCTGAATTGAAACAATGCAGACTAATGATCTACTATTTAATTGAGGATTTATGAGGCATTTTCAGCCATGAAAAAGAAAAAGATAAAGTACCACTGTTCTGATTTGGTACCAGTTCCCATCTTCCTTGTACAAATGAAAGTGAACACACAGCGGGCAAAGCTGTGATGAATCTTAAACGACTGCCTGCACAATGTTTTATTTTGTGATGACTGTAGTCGGAGCCATTTGCTGATTATCCTGTTCTGCAACTTGAACAGCTCAGGAAGTGCTATTTGTGATATTATGTAAATCAAGAAGCTACTTTTGCTAAATTGGCCTAAGAAGAAAATAAAGATCACCCCCTTGAATTCTGATCACGTTGCTCTTACCATATTCTTATTCATATGCAAGTAGGTATGGCCTTTCAGAAAGCTTTAAAAAGTATCTTTAAGAAGTCAGAAGTACTCTTAAGTGGGCATTTTTGTATTCTTTTAGATATGTATTGTCCTCTTTATAAGTTCATCTTTAAAACTAGGGTGTCTAAATTTAGACACATGACACAAAAAGCTATGTTTAATGTAGTATTTAAAGTTGGCAGAGTTAGAGACACCTGAATTTTAGGCATTACATTCGAAAATTCTTCCTTCTAACTATAGATACAATAGCTCCTGAGGACATTAGCGGAGCTGTACCTGGGCCTATCGAGAGAACCACACTGCCTTTCTTTATTATGCTCCAATCTTAGCTTCTCAGGTGAATTCAGAAAGCCGCAGGTTTCAACTTGCTTTTTGTAATGAGCCTAGTGGGCAAAGTAATATGAATTGAACTCACAGGGGGCATTCCTGACAGAGTTCAAACCTCTTACAGTGTCTTTAATAAGACCTTTCTTTTAAGTCAATTGGAAAACTGAATAGACCACATGAAAGGTGGGCTTTACAGTTGAGTATATATGTGTGTTACACCAAACAGAGGCCCTGGGAGAAGAAGAGAGAAAGTGAAGTGATGCACCTACTCTCCTGGGGAGAGAGTTTCAAACACTTACTCGTGAATACAGTCCATTCCTGTAAAGACACTACCTCAGTGCATAACAATTGCTCACATGAATATGACTGCAGGAATGACCCAGTTTCTTATTTTAAGGCAATTGTCATAGGACGTTTGGGGTTGTGTCACAGTAAAGGTCCTGTCAGCTGGGTCAGCCTCTGAGCTGGCGTGTGGTGTAGGTGAATGCCCTGTAGAAAGACCCATTTTTGCAAATCAGCTCCTGGGAAACTCCCAGTAGGACGACCAGGTGAGAGGGTACCAGTAGTTCACAAACCAGCTTGCAGCAAGAGATCATCTAAGTGGCTACTGCTTTATAACTGCCCCAGTTTGGTCATGACCTCCATGTGAATCACCTGATACAGATATTCATTTCTCCTTTGGTGCTTCTGTCATGTCCTTAGAAGCTTTGTCAGTGTGTGGTCTTGTGGTCGTATGAGATTAATCCAGTGAGAAACTGGAGACAACCAGAATCACCAAGACAAGACATCGTGGCCCGTTAGGAATTGGACTCCAGACTGTTTTTAAGCACAGAGGCAGCCCAACTGACACCCAGGTAACCTTCTTCAAACTAATGACTCAGGGCCAAATCTCAAATCTCAGACTGCTTGACCTCCCTCTGCAGTTTATGCCAAAGTCAGGCACAAGATGCTCATGACCCATTTACATGACATAGAAAGAGTACAGCAAGTTCTTTCAGAATTCAAAACCAGGACCAGAAGATCGTGACAGGTAATTGTGCCTCTTTCCCCAAGCATTTGCCCTTGTGGAAACTTCTGTGAATTTTTCCTTACCTTTTCCCATCTCTATGTATATGAGATTCCTCAGAGAGGTGGTGAAGACAAGGTACATCCTTCGAGGGATGTAGAAAATTTTCAGAGTTTTCAGAGCATAAAAAAAGTACTCAAATCCCACAGCTTTTCGCTAGAAAACAGTTGTGTAATTCTCTTGGTAGACTTGGAAAACCTGTCTGTCTGCTTTTAACAATAGACTCATAGCTTTCCAGCACAGATTTTCTCTTTAACAAGCCTAATTTATAGTCTTATCTCAGTGTTTCCAAAAAGACCAATTTCTGGTTGAAGAGCGTGATTCATAAGACCAATTTCTGGTTGAAGAGCGTGATTCAAAGATCTGACTGAACACTCATTTATCATTAATAAATTTAGATTAGGAGGGAAAAAAAATAAGATTCTGGTGGTCTTCCAAATAGCATACCCCAGGCAAGAAATTTAAATTGTTTTAAAATATATTTTTGAAAGTTTATGAAAAAAATTATATAGCCTGGCAGGCAAATTGTTGACAACAGCAAATAAGGTTTGTGTTATGAATCATCAGCCTTCCAATATTTGGACTATCAAAGGCAAAAGGTGACAGGCTTGCTTTCCCTGTACTTGGGTTGTAGTAATCCCAAGCTTCAGAATTTGTGCTGAATGTGTGTGGAACCCAGGAAAGGACTGTTCTACGCAAATGCATAATTAAGCTTCTAGGTGTCTCCATCTTTTTCTGATGTGTTAGGCGTTGGCCGGAGTTGGATGTAGGATATAGCAGGTTGCAGTGGTGCTCTTAGTGATGCTAAATTCTGTTAGGAAGCTTCCTGGTACATCTTGGTTGAGATCCTGGTACATTGTTGAGCCAAATCGGGTGATAGATTTAAGAGAGATTATTTTCTCCTTCTTTGGATTTATAGACGCCACTGTGGTGTGTTCTGTTCACACTATAAAAAGAGTGAGGATTCGGCCCCAAAAATCTCTGAGAACTTTATTGAACAACATCCTTTACCTCTTAGCCTGGAGAAGAGAAGACTCCGGGGAGACCTTATAGCAGCCTTTCAATATCTGAAGGGAGCCTACAGGAGAGCCAGAGAGGGACTCTGTCAGGAAGTGTAGTGACAGGACAAGGGGGAACGGTTTTAAATTGGAAGAGGGGAGATTTAGATTAGATACTAGAAAGAAATTCTTTCCTGTGAGGGTGGTGAGGCACTGGAAGAGGTTGCCCAGGGAAGTTGCAGAAGCCCCATCCCTGGAGGGGTTCAAGGCCAGGCTGGATGGTGCTTTGAGCAACCTGGTCTGGTGGGAGGTGTCCCTGCCCATGGCAGGGGGGTTGGAACTAGATGATCTTTAAGGTCCCTTCCAACCCAAACCATTCTATGATTTTATGATTCTATCCTTTATTATTATGGGGATTTGGAACACTGGCAAAATTCTCAGTGTTTTTTGCTGTCTTCCTGTACTACATTATAGTTGCAGTTCTTGTCCAATTCTACAGATCAGAAGTAAATGGCTTGGAGCTGTTCTGTGGTGAGAACACCAGCCACTCCATGATCCCCTCCAAACCTCTTGCATGATAGTTGATGTGCTAATAAAGTAAATTGGATTTATAACCTATGAGGTCATTTCCAATTCTTTGTTCATATAGGATCTCCTTCTACAGACTTTACCATTCCTTTATTTGTAAGAATAGAAGGACAAATGCAAACCAGGAAAACCCAAGGGCATGACTTACCTGGGTCCCTGATGGCTCTTCACAGAGATTGGTGAATGACTTGAAAAATATCAAGAGCACCTGCATTCATTTTTGTATTATTCAGATATTCTGTATATTGCTTTGTGTTGAAGATCTGTACCATGTAGAGGCAGATTAGTTCTTATTCCCCTTTGTCTACTGAAGAGATATGGCTAAAAGTCAATCCACATGCAAGCATGGAACTAAGAGATCCTATTTCTAGTGCCAGTCAAATTGCCATAGATTCTTTGCTCACCTCTCTGTGTATAATCCCATTGAACTAAGCCGCATTTGTCATTTATTATCTTGGCTTCTCCCAGGTCATTATAGGGTAAATCCAAGTTTATGAGGAAACCAGTGTTCTCTTCACACTGACAAGACATGTTCTTGCTGTTTATAGCTGATCCAGTTTTGGTGCAGACACTTCATATCAAAATTAAGGCAGCTGTAGTTACTTCTGAAACCTAGGAAGTGATTTAATAAATGCAGGTTATTGACTGGCCGGATTACACTGTTAACACAGAAGCAGGATCATTTTCAAACTTTTGTTTTTTGAGTTATTAAAGAGGGTATACCAGGAAAAAAAAAAACAACAAAAAAAACCCAATGATAATTGTCCCATCTATATGCATCAACACTAATTCTTTACCCAACATGAAGTGACTGCAGTGATCAGAAGGGCTGGTGACAGCAGCTCACGTGCTCTGGAGATGTTTCAGGGACACTGCTGTTCCGCTGCAGCACGACTGTCTTAAGAACAGTATAAAGTTCAGCTGCACAGTTTAAAGGGCACATCTACCACTGGCTCCCCTTTGAGACATCAAAAACAAACAAGCTATGAATAAAATTTTTAGTGACCTATCTGCTGTTTAATTAACAATACCCCTCTTCTATTCAAGACATAAATAAATGTACACTTGTGTACACTGGGCTGGGAATACATTTGTGTGCCAATTGCTGAACCCTTTGGTCCTTTCTGATCAGTGTGTAATGTGTAATGTCTCCTCAAAGGTCCCTTCCAACCAGGAATATTCTGTGATTCTATGATTCTGTTTCTGTTAAACTTGTTAGTCCTGGGCTTCTGGAGAAAATCTGAGGAACAACCACTAGAGACATGATCTTAGGTTATATGCCATCCAGCTCATGGACCTCTACAAGGTGGTAAATTCTTGCCTCTGACAACCACTTTTTTTCCTGTATAAATACATTTCATAGTATGAGCACGGTGTCTCATTTAAATAGAGACAAAAAGCTAACAGTCAGCATTTGGGGATTTTACTATGCTGCCTTGCTGCAGGTGTTCTTCTGATGCGCGATTGCACAAGCACAACACATCTGTAGGGATTTATGCTCATCCGCTGCCTAAATCATGCATCAGCGAGTCCAGACAAGGGCTACAAAGATGATCCGAGGGCTGGAGCACCTCTCCTATGAGGACAGGCTGAGAGACTTGGGGTTGTTCAGCCCGGAGAAAAGAAGGCTTATAGCAGCTTTCCAGTACTTGAATGGGGCCTACAGGAAAGATGGGGGTAAGCTTTGTAGCAGGGCTTGTTGCAACAGGACAAAGGCTAATGGTTTTAAACTAAAAGAGGGAAGATTTAAACTAGGTAGAAGGAAGAAAGATTTTACTGTGAGAAGGGTGAAACACTAATACAGGTTACCCAGGGAGGTGGTAGATGCTCCATCCCTGGAAACAATCAAGGTCGTGTTGACACAATCTGATCTTGTTGAAGATGTCCCTGCTCATTGCATATGTGTTGGACTAGATGACCTTTAAAAGTGCTTTCCAACCCAAACTATTCTATGATTCTATGACTATCACCAGTGAATGCTTGGTCCTGGCTTTGGTGGCTCAGGTTCTGCTTGGGAGAGGAATGATTCCAATGGTCACTGGCTCTCGCTGCCCAGGTTCATGCAGGGGCAAGCAGCTGGGGAGGCAGCCCCAGACCTGGGTATCGGGCACCTCCCTGGAGATAGGCTGAGGCTGGGACAGAATGTCAGCTCATGGGTGGGGGTCAGGATCAAGCCTGGTGAGGGTTGGCAGGGTCAGACATGCCCAGGATGTGTGGGCAGGACCATAGGGATGAGGAAGGTAGACACAAGCTGAGGCATCCATGGTTGTGCCCCTGCAATACAGAGATAAGAGTGGGAAGTCAGTCTCAGTCATAAAACTTCTTTGGGGTGCCAGGCTGGAATTTCTCTGGGGGTGTTGGTAGGTGTAATTTTGACATTGAGCTCAGTTGAGAGGGTTGACTGGCTGCCAAGAGCTCTGGCAGCAGCAGGGTCAGACATGCCCAGGATGTGTGGACCATAGGGATGAGGAAAGTGGACACAAGCTGAGGCATCCATGGTTGTGCCCCTGCAATACAGAGATAAGAGTGGGAAGTCAGTCTCAGTCATAAAACTTCTTTGGGGTGCCAGGCTGGAATTTCTCTGGGGGTGTTGGTAGGTGTAATTTTGACATTGAGCTCAGTTGAGAGGGTTGACTGGCTGCCAAGAGCTCTGGCAGCAGCTACGTCCTGCTTCAGGAATCAAATCGATGCTCTCAGACCTCCCAGATATCCCCTGCCTTCATACTGGGTGTGAAACAAATGGCACATGGAGAATAAAGATCCACCTAGAGCAAATACCGTGTCCTTTGGTACTCCCACCTGCCAGCGCCTTAATTCCTGTATTTTTATTTGAACTGTTCTTGCAGATGAGGATAAATAGATAAAATAATTTCCTTTTGTTTGCAATGACATACTTGTAATGTATGTCTTCGTAATGTAAGGAAGGGCAGTGTAACAGCTATGGTAATACAGAGTAAAATAGAGTAATACAAGATATATAGTAATATAGAGTAAAATAGAGTCATGCAAGAGTAAACATACATATTTTTAAGAAAAAATATCATTACAGATATTTTTTTCCAAAAAAGGTATTAAAGTTATTTCTCATTTCCTTCAAACCACTGTGACCCCTTTATTGCTCTCACTGAATTTTAGCCCATTATAGATTTACTCTGATTGTCCTTTGTGGCTATGATGCATTCATCCAAACTATTAATTTTATTCTTTTTCAGGAAAGATAGAAACAGAGCTTTCATGTCCTTCTGGCATTCTTCAACCCAGTCATATCTAAGATGCATAATGATGTTGTTCTAGGAACTTGGTGTTCCACTGTTCTCCACATTCTGAGCTGCCTCTGCCAAAGTCTTTGCATATCAAAATATAAGAAATCTTTAAAAAGTCACTAACGTTCTAGAACAAAAACAAAAGTACCAAATGCAGAATTTCACAACAAAGCAAAACATGTAAAAACCCAAGAAAAACAGGGGGACATTCACGCACATTTTCCCAAACCTGAGTCCTTACATGTAAACATTTTGTCACCACTTTAGTTTAAGTGTCTTTGTAGCAATGAAATTGTAGCATTACCAGGAGGAAAATAAAAATGAGTAATCTCATGGTAAAGGCACAGCCTACAAGTCTTTCATTTTGTTAGGGTCAGAAAAGCTATTTATATTTTGTCCTTATTTATGTGCTTTTTTCCTAACAATTTTTTTCTTGTTTTTCTTGTTTTTCTTTTCCTTTTTTTTTTTTTTTTTTTTGTAACAAACAATCTCTGCTCTCCTCTAGGCTAATAATCTGAAATGAATAATTTATTCCAAGAATTAGATAGCAAAATCTTTACCAGCAGAGTGCTATTTCCTTAAACTAACCTTTTGCATAAATTTATGAGACTGAAGTAATTCTGAACTTTTTGGTCCCTGATGTCACGGTGAACACTTGGTGTCTGCTGTGCGTTGCTTAAGTGTTGGTGTTCAGCTCTATCTCACAATACTTTTTCTTTGCCCTGGCTGAGCATAGGAAACCATTCCAACCCAAATACTGGCCTGAACAAATTTAAAATTTAAGAGAACATATACACTCTGCCCTGCAGTGCTGAAATTAAGTTTCTGTGAGCCGCTGTACCAGCAAAGTGCTTTATCAAGCAGTGCCAATAAAGCCCACCGTACAAGGAGTAAATGTGCAGAAGGTGTAAAGGCTGGACAGAATAAACCAAGCCAGCCTGCCAATAAATATCCCTGTATAATGTCTGCATGTTTCATTCAGCTCTGCTTCCTCACGCATGCTCAGTGGAGAAGCTGGGAAATGAACTGTCACCATTTCTGCAAGGTGGGCCTTGCCTGAGAAGGGAAAACACGGAAGATGCTGAGCGAGCTTTCCTCACTTTTTTTCTTTAAAGCAATCTTTAATGAAATCAGTTTTGAAGGAAAAAAGATAATCCTGAATTGTGTGGCTGAGCACTGTTATGAGTGCTCTTGCAAATCCCACATTCCTTAAAATCAATAAGCCGTCCTCACCTCAAACAGTCCAGAAGGAAATCCTAGCAGTGTGAGTTGGTCGGTGGGCAAGAGCTCAGCGGGGCTATAATTTCTCCCCAGTTGGTCTGTTTGGAGCCCTAGACACTCCGTTTGGGCAATGACGTGTGCGTTTGTGCCTAAAATCAGAGAGTAGCTGTGGCTTTTTTAAAATTTCAGCCCCGTCTCCCTTTCATCTGACATAAATCATCAGCTGAAGGCAGCAGGGACGGGGTGTCCTGAGCTGGGGGCACGGTCCCCCGACAGGCTGTTCTGGCTCCCGGGGAAGTGGGAGGGCAGGCAGAGTCCTCTTGACTTTGACACGTTGGGGATGCAGCCTTTCGTGTTTACATCTATCGAACCACATCGTTTCTTCTGGCACGGCTAATGAAATTATCGGTCATCAGCGATGGGGCTGCGCGAGGCGAACTGAGGACACGCTCTGGCCTGACCCATTTAAAGGAGTGCCAACACCGACGGGCAAGATTGATTTATTAAAGCAGAGGAAAAAAAATGCCGTCTCTTAAAAATTCAAACCTGTTTCTAACTTCTTCGCGGCAGCACGGCAAGCTGCAAAGAGGCGGTAGGGTTGCTGCTGGAGGATACGTAAGCCTCCATGAAAAGAACACGTCAGTAATTTCACAAAGTAGCTGAGATCATTCGGCGTATAAACTGTATTTTGAAAGCCAATTTAAACTGCGTGTAAATAAAAGAGTCAAGCAATTGCTATTATCTCCCTAGAAAAATATATGTTTGAGCAAATAGTGAATGTGCACTTAAATCTGGTTTTTGCACAAGCCTTAATTATGAGAGATTTGTCCTGCTCCATAAAAGTGGTAGAATGCATTATTTTTCACACACATTCCTGCCTGTTCATGTTTTCACTTTTTTTTTTTCCTTGGATAATGAAACCCCTTCAATATAAAGGCATTAAAGAGTGACATCAAGGCTTTCTTTATGACACAGATGTCAATGTCATATAAATTCAGCAGCCTGCCTCACCAATTTAAAGCCGTGTATGGAAGCTGAATGAAATACTTGTCTGTCTGTCTGTCCTAGTCTTCCTCTAAATGATAGATACAGAAAAGTAATTATTTTACATCTTTTAAAATACTTTTTCTTATTCCCACATCCTTACTGTGATTCTTTTCTCTCTGTATCAGCATTCCATTATTTATTTTTGTCCTGGGGGCATGGTAATACTAATTCATAAAAGGAATTAAGACAAATAATGCTGTGATATGCTAAACTGCCAAGTAAAAGAGCTGCAGTACGCAACAACCAAGAAGGAGTTTTGAAAAACATCCTGCAACTCCCATAGAAACAACACAGTGCTTGGTTTTGTACTCAGGAAATGGTATAACAGTTTACTTTGCAGTAGTTTGCCTTTTTTTTTTCAACAATGTCTGAGCAGCCTAAAGACCATCTTACCACGAGAGAAATATCTAAACCAAAACAATTTCATACCCATCACTAGCAATAACTATAAATAAACATCCACATATACACGTCCTTGTGCCACATTTTCCTGTACATTCTTTGAAAGAATGCTCCCTGTGTTGGGAGCTGAGCTTTCAAATGCCTTTCAAACTAAATTTGGGGTTTTGAATTCTACAAATTTATCTCGCTCTTTACATTTTACAAAGTAAAATGATTTGTTTTTTCCCCTGAGCACTCCCGGTTAAATTTAGCCACATTTTGACAGTTCAACAGCGTTGCAGGGGGAATGCTGTGGGGTCCTTTTTGGGAACATGGAGTTCTCCGCGTTTCAGTTGAAGCAGGAATATTTCCAGTCTGTTTTATGTGAGGCTCATTGTAGGAATTCTGCATTGACACACCCCCCCAGGATCCAAGAGCAGCTTTATAGCTCATTGCGGATCCTGTTCATTTGGTGGGGTTTGTCATTGTATCAGTGGAAGTGAAAAGGAATCTTCTTGCCTCTTTTCCTGCTCTTCTTCTTCCCTTCTCCACACAAGAAGCAGCAAACATTGTCCTTGTCAAATGATAAATGAGGCACAATTGGTGACTTGCATGTTTGTCAACATAAGCAAGATCAAATGATTGCTCAGCAGGAAGAAGCCACAGGAAATCCAATGATTTTTGACTAATTAGCAAAATAATAATAACGGCTGCCTAATGATTACCTTGTACTGGGTTGTGGCCTTTTATCAGGCAGCTGCAGACTACCGCTTTGAAGGGAACCAATGGTTTTCTTTGAAACTGGTGTCACGGACTTGGAGGATTTGTGACAAATCTTCTGAGACTTATTGCTCCTTTGTGTAGTTGCTATAATTGGGAAGAAAAATGAGCCTGTTTCTAAACGCTTAAAGAGGAAAGTACCTTCTCTCCAGATTTTATTTGGAAAGATTTTTAAACTAGTTGGCGTGTGTGTGCATGCATGAACGTGTATAATCATTTTCAAAAGGGCGAATGAATCTTAAGGTGAGTTAAAACCTACAAAAATGATATATCTGTGTTGTTTTCATGTAGTAACAGCAACAATAAAAAAGACAGAGCCTTACCTGCAATACAATTTTACCACCAAAGTAAAAATCAGGAAAACATTTGAAGGGAAGCCAGGAAGAAGGCCAACTGTTTGGAGCTTGTGGTTTGTATCCTTCACACCACTCGTGGATTTTCAGAGTGAAGCTCAGCAAGTTCTAGCAAAGCACTAATGACAATTATTCAACACTGTGCAGGTGCCATACCCTTATTACTCTCCTTGCCCTAACTGCCACCAGCACAGAGCATCGTGTTCAGTAAATCATAGAATTATAGAATGGTTTGGGTTGGAAGGAACATTAAAGATCATCCAGTTCCACCCCCCCTGCCATGGGCAGGGATACCTCCCACAACATGAGGTTGCTCCAAGCCCCATCCAGCCTGACCTTGAACCCCTCCAGGGATGGGGCAGCCACAACTTCTCTGGGCAACCTGTTCCAGTTGCCCACAGCAAAGAATTTCTGGCCCACCACCCTCACAGCAAAGAATTTCTTCCTAAAATCTAATCTAAATCTCCCTTCATTCAGTTTAAAACTGTTACCCCTCATCCTATGGCTCCACTCCCTGATCAAGAGTCCCTCCCCATCTCTCCTGTAGCCCCCCTTAGGTATTGGAAGGTTGCTATAAGGTCTTCTCCAGGCTGAACAACCCCAACTCTCTCAGCCTGTATGGCAGGCACTGTCTCAGTGCACCATGGATTGAATTTGGTTCCCTCTGAGAAAACACATTCATCACACAGCCAGTGGAAATTAGCTTTAATTTGGCAATGTTAAGCCAAGGAAATCCAAAGACTGACGAAACCTTGCAGTGCTACAGGTCAGACCTGAGCATGATTAGCAGAAGCCTGTGGAGCGAGGGGCAAAATACCTGCCTAAATTACTGCCACCAGTTTCATTCTCAACATGCAAAACCTTCAATGCCTTAATTCCAGGTACTGACTCCTTTTTTTTTTTGGCTTCTAAATAAAATTGCCCGATTTGAGAAGGGGTGTTGAATAGCTGCAGCTCCCACTGAAGTCATTTGGCCTCAATAAATAAATTAAAGCTCAGAAATCTGTAAGTTGATGTTAACTGACCTGTATGCTGGAGCCAGAATTCCTGGACAGTCCTTATGCCAAGACTGACTACAGCTACGGGTATCTGTCTCACATTGTCAGGAGCACTAAAACTCTCTCCCATTAGTTAAATACAGCCCTAAGGGTGAATAACGGAAAAGGTATTGTCACAGATAGTGAGTGGAAGTAGACAGGTCAGTACATTTCAGCAATAACACCAACTACGAGCTGAGTTCAACAAGGGATATCATTGTGAGGTCTAAGCTGAGGGGTCCTCATGTTCCTTTTATTCCTTCCATTTTGTTTACCATTACTTGGCCAAATTCAGATGTCTCCCAATAAAGAGGGGGGGACAAACCTTGTCTTCAAAGCTCTGCAACTTGTTGCTTATCTCTGATGAGCTACAGCCTTGTTGCACTGGCTGGCAGGGCATTGCTTTTTGGATGGCATTCACTGCTTCCTCCACCAAAAGAGCATTGGGTATGCACAGCAGTAATATTCAGTTCATGCCATTAGTGTTGCAATGTTGGCAAGAGATCTGCTTCAGCTGATGAGTTTGGATTAATCTGGGTCACATGAAGGTCACAATATTGTTTACCAACTAATTATCTGCTCTCTCTTTGCAGAGCAAAAGTACGTGACTGACTTTAGTAGGTACCAGGGTGCAAGGAGTCACTTAAACCCATTTCCATCCTGCTATGACATTCTGTCTTCAGGTTCAGAGGAGGACATGGCCATTCAGGTGCCACCAGTAGAGGCAATGAACACTACAATGTTCTTCTTAGCACCATGGAGTGCTAGACATGGTCTTTTCAGATGGCTACAAGGTAATGTATGATGGGAAGAAACCACCTCGATACATAAAATCCAGTCACCAGTTCCACAGAGAGCTCTCGATGTGTGACACAAATAGTTGACTTGAGAAATAGTTCCCCTCCAACCCCCATCCCATCCCACTGTTCCTGCAATGGGAGCACTGCATAATGTGACACCCTGGGCCTCTCTTTCTCTCCCTGACAGCATCCTGGCTCTGTTTGCTGGGTAGGAGCCATTAAAACTAGAGGGGAAAAGCAGTGTCAAATCCCACTGCTATGCTAGCCTGAGAAGCTTCTGAATTCCCCAGGTGGCTGTAGAGGTCTTTTCTATGAAAGCAAGATTTGTTTCATTAGCTGTTGTCCATAACTTAGTGAAAACTCGGCAACCAGAAGTTTCCTTCTGGTTACAGTCGCGAAGAAGGGTATAAAGGTAGAGGAAAGGCAGATAGGTTGATACCTCCAACAGGCAGCCTCTTTCACCGCAGCCAGTGAAATTTCCCAGTTGCAGAGAGCAGGGAGGGCATGTGGGTCTGTGTGGAGCACATGGGGACAAGGCTGAGAGTGCCCGGTTTGCTGCTACTTCACACAAGTTTCTCTTTGTTGTTAGATGAGCTGAATCTTGCCAAAGTACCAAGCACATCTCTGCAGAGAGGTGTCTGAGGAAGCAATGCATCTCAGAGAGAGAACAACTTGAGCAAAAGTGATGTGCAGGGCATTTTCTACTCAATTATTATTAGATTAAAAGGGACACTCCAAACTTTATTTTAATCAATTATGTTGCACATGTGGATAGGTGCAGGGTCATTTCTGGGTTACAAAATGAGAAAATGTGTTGTGTTCATATAAGAAATGAATAGAAAAACTTAAATAACATGTTGAATTCTGCTGGGCCTTGAGTTGTTTTTTTCTACCTTGCATTTCTTTCATCTTATTCTGCAACTTACAAATGTATGATTGATGTCCTGCAAATGAGCTATGACTGGCCATTACTTATTTATTTTATTTAAAATTTTTATTAAGATGAATAACCCTACTGAGGTCACAGTCTTGTTTCAGAGGAGACCTGGATGAAACAGGAGTGAAAATTTCACACAAATTTCCATAAATTCCAATGCATACAAACACCAACATTAAATTTTAACAATTGTGTATCCACAGGCTTTTAAAATGCTGCTAGCATTTCCTTTAAAATAATTAGGTCACATTGCATGAATTACAGTTCTGCATCGCTGTTACATATTTTTCTTCCGTCAAAGATAATTTCAGTCCTGCCTGGTACATGATTTCCTCTTTAAGATGCACTCGCTTCTTTCTGATCCAGATGTGCAACCGGGTATTCAGGTATAACATGTAAAATCGCAGACTGTGCAGCAACAGGCATGTGTTTTGTTTTTAAAACTCTTTGTCCCATGTTTTTGACGGGTTGGGGAATTTATAAAACACTTCATAAGTACCTACTGAAGCCAGAATCTTTTCCTGTTGGAGCCCTGGTCTGTTCTTATCTCCTACCCTTATTGCTTAAGCACTCACCTTTTTATTATCCATAAAACTGAGCACTTGTCTGTCAAAGACGGAGGCAGGTACTTCTTTTTCCAGTGGGACTATTCAAGTCCATAAAATTAAGCACATGAATAAGTGTCGAAGCCGTAAATGATCAGCTTTTCAAGGCAGAGAAATGTTATGCATTGTATTTGCACATAAACAGCCTATCTGTTCTTCGTTGTTGAATATAATGCAATAATATACACACATGGAGTCAGAATTACAGCCTGTATTACCAACTTAAATTCTGGTTAAAGAAAGGAAGGTTCACATTTTCAGAGCTGAATGACAAGCATGAAGCCTCTAAATCGATATTTAACCTCACATGATTTTTTTCTTATCTTTGCCTTAAACAAACTAAAATTTATTTTTTTTATTTGTTTTTCCCAAGCAGCAGCACAAAAACTGTCTAGTCTGTATCTTTCGCTGGCCTGTTTCCATCCAATAGCTTTTACTATTGTGACTTTGCTGTTGCTCTGCAACTTTGGCAGCTGGTGGGAACAATATTCTTAGAAAGGCCTGCTTCGCTTTTGAAATTGCCTTTCATTTTTTTCCCCAGGTGCTCACGGCAGATAGCATGGGGTTAAGGCAAGCCTGAAAACTGCTCACTCTTCAAGAAAAAGTAGTGCCTGAACCAGCTTTCTGCTCTCCATTTCCCTGCCTGTATCTGGAGGTGCTGCATTGGTTTTGACAGCATTCACACCAGCCTGTCGGAGACAAGACTCTGGTTCATTGCCCTGCGTCTTCGCAGACAAAAACCACGCAGGTCCTTATATTCAATAAAATATTGATAGCCTTTTCGCTGCTTTCACAAGGCAGCAACAAAATGGTGGCACAAAAGAATTCCCCAGCCCAACGTATTCTGCGCTTAAAATGCATTATTCAAAACCCAGAAACCTAAGGGCCACAGGACATTTTAGTTCAAGGCGGATGCCCACAACCGTTTAACAAAAAGGCAAGATTGCTGAATTTAACTGGCAGTCAAGAGAAAAAAATTAAAATCAATACTGCATCATCTAAAGCAAACCGGAGTCTCTATCATTAAGGGAAATAGCCTTCTTTAAAAAGTAAAAATAGTTTCTGGAAGATTAGACCAGGGAAAAAGCCACTATGCATTGTGAATATCAGCTTTTTGGATTACAGATTTTGTTGCACTGAAAGCTAACCTTTTAGTAGGAGCTTTGGTTTCACTTTTACAGTTGAAAGCTTGTTAAAGAAATTAAGGTTTTATTAGCATTTAGAAATGAAGGTTCTATTATATTTTACGAGGTTGAAAGGTTTATAACGTTCCTTCTGATGTATTATTTCATTATTGTTTATGTACTTTCATTATTGTTTATGTACTTTGATTCACATAAGTGCAGTGTGAGTGTGAGTGTTTCTTCAGTCTGGCAGACCAAACATTGACCCAAATTTAGCTTTGTCTTTCAATCTTTGCAAAATTATAGTTTGATCTGAATGGAGCTATTTGGGGTGGAAGTTACAACAGCCTTTATGTTTCTGGCTTACAAGACAGTAAGATCTTATGCATTTTGTGGCCCCCAAAATCTCCTGGTACTTTGAATATTGCTTTCTCACTAAGACATGTTTTTGGGCACTGTCTTTGGAAAAGTTTCTCCTAGTAGGATCCAGCTAGGGCCATGGTTGCCATGGCCCCCCTCCACCCCTGCAAAAGAAGTCCTTGGCTTGCTGATGCCATCAGTCTTGTAGAACTGGCTATAGTCTGTGATTTATAACCTAAGAGCTGCTCGGCTGAAATTTGTGCCAGTGTTTAAAAATAAAGCCATATGCTCCCCATCGTTACTTAGATGGATGCAAGCAGTGTAAGGAAGAAGAAATTGCAAATCTATGGAAAGACACATGATACCTCAACAAATCAATGAGTCAGTGGCAGACTCCCAAAAAATGTTACTTCCTGGTACTTTCTCTGTACTAATTTATTTCCTTTAGTATTGGTCATATGGATATCAAGGACTTGTGGTTGATTCAAAATACCAAATGTATGCAATGGACAAAGTCCAGCTAGCAATATGATTCATGTGGTGCTTTAGAACACCATTAATTAAAACCTCACAGCATCCCAGGGAAGTAGGTGGCAGTATCTTCATTTAGCAGACAGGAAATAGCCAGCAAAAGGTGAGTGGCTCTCCACTGCACAAGTCAACAAATGCCACTGGTATCTGAGCATTCCTATTTGTGTCAAGTTGCTAGACGTGCCACTCTCTTAAAAGGACAGCCTTTGCTTGCCTACCTCTTCACTTGCTTTTGTGAACAGCCTCCAAAACCTCTGATGAGAGCCTACTTGGTACCAGCCATATGTCTCCACATGGGGCCAAGTTCAGTTTTGCAGATGTAAATCTGGAGGAACTTTCCTGATATTAATACAATTGCAGCAACTCACCATGGTATAAATAAGAGCTGTGTGAAGGCCAGTTCATTAACATGAAATAAGTCAGAAGTGGACACTGATCACTGAGACATATTTCTTTCAAATATCTTCTGCTTCATAGTTTGTTAACAACACAAATGCCAGTTCACACTGATATAGTTTTGTACCAAAAGAAAAGGCAGTCTTTTCAAAGACAACTGCTGCTATTCTCTTCTCAGTGTATAAAGGCATAACCAGACATTTCCTATTAAGAGTAAAAGGTATTATGCAGACTGAATATCCTATCCACCAACATTAAAATTGCTAACCGATGAGAAGAACGATGGGTGTGCTGCTATTTGTAACACAAAATGATCAGAACAAAAGTCAAAGCTGTAATGCATTCACTTACTTAAAAATGTGTATTGTTATACAAGGCAATTAAAGAGTTTCAGACTATTCTCCATGTGATCTGCCTTTCAGATGAGACCTAAAATTGAAGCATTTGATTATTAAAGCTCAAGTGGCAGTTTTCATTAGAGGTGTTAACCCTAATATGCTCTCCAAATTCTAAATCAGTTCATCCTTTTCTCCCTTCCTAAATTCTCCATGGCTTTTATGTGATAAAATATTCTTCTCTTTCCTTCCTAAAAACTATTCTAAAGTATTATTCACACCATATGGCTACCTTGCATATCCATTTCAGTAGCGAATGAAGTGAGTAACCTTTTTAAACAGCCTATAAATTATTTTAAGAAAATTGACCATTTGATACGCATATGTTCTTCCCATCTACCTAGACAGAGAAGTCATTAAACAAGAAACATTTTTATCTGTATATTGATAGGCACAAAGCTCTAAATTTTGACTGAGAGAGGATCTCAGCACTTCCATAACTAATAATAATAATTAAAAAAATGTGAATACATTTATCAGAACCAGTCGAAATATCAAAGTTCAGCTGGTGGACTCTGAAGCTGGACATGTAAAAGCTTCATAAAAATTTTTTAAAATATTTTTTCCATGTAGTCTGCTATTGAGGGAAGGGTTCCCCTCAGGTGTACCAAGACCCCCCCACACTCCCTTCAGGTCTCACAAAACTCAGCTTCATTGACTGTAAGAAATTAGACAAATTATGTAGTCTTGAGGGATTGGCAAGGACTCTTGGTAATCTTAGCAATTTAAAAATTTTGTGAGTGTGAGTAATCATGTACCAATATTCTTTTCTAGCTTTCCATTAAGTATTATTTGTGTTTGAAACTGCACAGAGCTGAGACGGGACCTGTTTTTGCATATTTGTACTATATCTAGCATATCCAAGAAAAATCAACATTTGTAAGATGGGTAAAAAGGTTAATATAATAACAGAAACAATATCTTCTTAGCCTCATTAGCTAACATTAACTTCAAGGAGTTCAAGAAGTAACAAATAATTAACACATCTGCACAGCATAGGTTTTAATTTGCTTGTGATTTAAAAATGAACATAGTCTGAACAACTGTAGATTCTGCAACACATGCAAACATAATCATTGATTCAGTTCTCACTGGTGCCATAGAGCAAGGTGCCTGTGTCATGTTACAAATGTACAGAATTTAGTGCTGACTACTGCCATTTATAAAACCACTCTTTTGCCTAATTCCATGTTCGCTCTTCCTTTTCAACCACAGTAAGTAACTCAGTAGCAAATGTTCTTATATCTAAAGTGCACTTGGAATAACTTCACTACCATAGACCTGATGGGGGGAAAAAACACTTGGTAAAACAAAAAGAAGAGAGAAGTAGAATTTTAATAAACATTTATTCCCAGGTGGGCATGGGTGTACTGTAAATATACCGCAGTGGTATCAAAGCAACATTTCTTTTGAACTGAAGGATGCAAATTAGGTTTACCTTACTTACATATAATTTGCTGGTTTTAATCCTAATAAAGTATTATTTTCAAAGGAAAGCTAGATGTGCTCTGCCCTTGTTTTCTACCTGAAAACTGGGTCTTGCTAACGATTCCAAACTTCCTAGCTGTCAACATTTTTACAAGGTCTGAAATGCATTTTCAAGTTTATTAATAAGTTAGGCTAGAAAAATAATCTTATGTGAATAGGGTAAACTTTTGATCATTTGTGACTGATGATATTTTTCAACAGCTGATGTCACATTCTTCCCTCCAATAGCACATATAAGAAATTCTCATTGGAGTCAGGGAAAGACGTATTTGGGTACCTTAGTGCTGAACTTGACTAAGAGTTCGCAGAATCATTGAATACTTTGGGTTAGAAGGGACATTTAAAGATCTTCCAGTCCAACTCCCCTGCAATGAGCAAGAACATCTTCAACTACATCAGGTTGCTCAGAGCCCCGTCCAACTTGAACTTGAATGTTTCCAGGCCTGGGGCATCTACCACCTCTATGGGCAACCTGTTCCAGAGTTTAACCCCTCCCATTGTAAAAGATTTTTTCCTTATATCTAGTCTATACCTACCCTCTTTTAGTTTAAAACCATAACCCCTTGTCTTATTGCAACAGGCCCTGCTAAAGTGTTTGCTCCCATCTTTCCCATAGGCCCCATTTAAGTACTGGAAAGCTGCTATAAGGTCTCCCTGGAGCCTTCTCTCTCCAGGCTACAACTCCCCTGCAATGAGCAAGAACATCTTCAACTACATCAGGTTGCTCAGAGCCCCGTCCAACTTGAACTTGAATGTTTCCAGGCCTGGGGCATCTACCACCTCTATGGGCAACCTGTTCCAGAGTTTAACCCCTCCCATTGTAAAAGATTTTTTCCTTATATCTAGTCTATACCTACCCTCTTTTAGAACCACTCCCATTGTAAAGGATTTTTTCTTTATATCTAGTCTATACCTACCCTCTTTTAGTTTAAAACCATTACCCCTTGTTTTATTGCAACAGACTCTGCTAAAAAGTTTGCTCCCATCTTTCCTGTAGGCCCCATTTAAGTACTGGAAAGCTGCTATACGGTCTCCCTGGAGCTTTCTCTCTCCAAGCTCTCTTTGCCTGTCTTCATAGCAGAGGTGTTCTATCCCTCTCATCATTTCTGTGGCCCTCCTCTGGACCTGCTCCAACAGGTCCATGCCTTTCCTGTGCTGAGAGCTCCAGAGCTGGATGTAGTACTCTGGAGTTCAACATGCTTAAGTTTTCTCAGTGTGCAACTTCAGTAATATTCAGGTGCCGTGGTGACAGCAATATTTAGAAACTCATTCAGGCTCCAGATCTTTTCCTTCTGATGTCAGTCAAATAATTTTAATTACTGCTGTCTGGAGAAGGGTCAAGCCCATGTTCCATATGGAATTGTGTTCCTCCCCAGGAGTCAGCTTGTCTGCCTAGATTATATCTATTGTCACCTATTATTTTCCCTTAGAGCCACTTAGCTATTCCTTATATTTATTGATCCTTACTTCCACAGATCCATTGATTTTCAGTTTCATCATTGTGCAGTACAATGGATGATGATTACTTGTGGGTCACTCCAAATTATTTTTTTCTTCTTTTTTTGTTAGTTCATTTTGCTTCTTTCTGATAGTTTTATAAGATGTTTATACTGTAGAAAAAATGTGTTCAAAGTTGGTTCTTTTTTCAACTTTTCACATAAGGGAGAATTTTAGGATTACTTATGCCTCTGCTCTGTGAATTTGTGCAAAACACAGTCTATCAAGGAAGATCTCTTGAAAGGTGACTTTATGTGCTGTTTGAGAAAGGAATAGCTATGGCACATCTTTGCTGTCAGTGCAAGATGTGAAGCCTGTGGAAGAGTTGTCGAGTAGTTAGTAAAAAACTCTTAAAAATGAGGATTCAGGGGAAAATACTCTGAGTATTCATGTTTTCTACTTAATCACGAGACCAGTGCTTGTCTCCCATCTCCAGGATGAAGAGAATAACGCCCCTCTTTTCACAGTAGTCATAATTTCCCATCTCTTGGCTTCACTGGCAGAATAGGTCGCCCAGGGTTTTGCATTTTGCTAGGGGATATGCTTTGTGTAAGCCCTGACACCTCTTCTTGGTCACCCCTACGCTATTTCTGTGTAGTGTTCTTCACACACCTTTGCAGAAGACAGAATGGCGGTGACTATAAAGAAATACCTAGTCAAGCTGTTGGCTATTATTTACCCCATTCCCTTTAACACACTGTGTAATGTTAAAAAGCTAGTCTGCGATTTATCTTCACCTCATTTTAGCATTCTAAAAGTTAACTTAGATAATTGCCCAGGCTCCCTCTACTGTCAGTGGAGAAAAAAATAGCTATGTCCTGATCACAGTTCATCAGCTGTCTTGAACTGCTATTTTGGGATGGGGTGATTCATCCTCTTGAAGTGCTTCTACTTTCCACGGACTGTAGAAGACTAGGTGTCTAACTTGTAGATGGCTAAGATGGCTAATGGTAGAAGAGATAAATGGCACTCTCATGAAGTATTATATACTTGTCTTATGCAAAAAGGGATGTGATCAAAAAAACCTCGTGTACAGCTACCAACTCCCAGGCTTATGACTTGGGGAAAAAGGACTTTTATCTGAATAACTTGGCCATGTGCCTTACTTACTCTGAACTTTGTTTTTCCTTTCTGGGAAATGGATTAAGACCTGTCTTCAAGATCTTACAAGTTTAACAAGTTTAAATTGTTAAAGGGCTTAGACAGTCCTAAAAAAAAAGGCTGTATGTAAAGGGAACGTACAATTTTTAATGGCTGTGATGAGAAGGTCTCTTCTGTGAGTATGTGCAGAATGTTTTTTGGTTATAGTTAAAACTGCATAAGGGATTCAGGTACGTCTTTTGTTATCTTCTAGACTTATCATCTAGAAGAAATATCATTTAAATCAAACTTAACCTCAGTTCTTTATCTCAGGTATATTCCTGAGGCATTTATAAGGCAGGTAAGCAAGCAGCAGGAATCGAGAACTTTGGATTTTTATACAAGTGGTAAGTGGATAAAACTTTATAGGTATTACTTTGAAAAGATTACCCCCCAGACAATCTCTGCTACCACTGTCAACAGAGAAAACAAGTTAAAAGCTTGAGTTAAATGGTGTGTATGTAATACATTGTCCTTTTGAATAACTGAGCTTGAATCCATCTGAATCAACAATATTACCTGTCATTAGGAACTACAGTTTTCAATATCAAAGCCTCTTGAATAAAAGCCATTACTCTTTTTTAAATAAAAAGTGATTTCATTTGTGCTGTTACCAGCAGAAGTCCTACTGTTAACTTTACATTTACTTAAAGTGCCTTTTCTGTCGGTACTTCTTTGCAACACTGCTGCAGTAGCTGGGGCTAAGCAGCATCCCTTATGAGACGATTCAGTAAGACTAGAGGGGAGAGAGCCCTGGCTGATGCACAAATTTCCATTTTTGCCCCATGTGCACCCTTCTTTTAGATGTCAGTTCAGGACATGACACCTTGCAGTTCTGTTGTTGGGATAATTTGCTTTCATTTGGCTTATTTTGTATGTATGAATTCAACAGGGAAGAGACTGGGAAGAAAATAAATAATAAAAAAAGGAGTTCCTGTCAATTCCAGTAAATGCAAAAGTATCACTATTAAATCAGAAGTAACTGCTGCTACTGTGTGACTGTGACTATTTGCCTTTGTCTCCCTATGTGTTTTGGTCTGCAGCCATTAATAGCTTGGACTCCATGAAGCAGTAGCAAAAGGGAGTGTGTCAGAGCAGCAGGCCAAAATTAAATTACAGCAACCTCGCGCTTTGCATTAAAATCTCCGCTAAGCAATGGAGGCTTGTAATCGTCCGGATTTTCCTTAAAGACAATGGCCCTCCATGCAACTGGCTACACTCGGTTAATTCATGCTGTCAGCTTCCTTTATTGGCTGTGGGGAATGCAGTATTGATTCTTGAACTCAACAGCAGCACAAAGAGCCACTAGTGCATGGTCAAAATGCAGCAATAAAGGGCTGGCAGCTTGAGAAAAGCAGCCATTCCATTGCACAAACAAGGTCAATTAGAGGACAGTGCAGCATAATATAAATAGCATTAGCAGCCCTCTTCAACCATGATGAGACCATGCTGGGAAGATGACAATAAATAAAATAGGGTTTAATGCAGAGTAAATACAAAAGCATTTAATGTAATTTAATTTAAAACCTTGCATCCCTTTAAAAGTGCCATCAATTAAAAAATACTTACCTTTTAAAAAGAGAAGGCTATTCTTTTCAGGTAAATCTCTGTATAAATTAATTATGTACATATGTAGAACTGAATGGGAATGTATTGTTTAATAAATGGTTAATTCTTATATTACAGCTGTGGGATATTATGCCTGTCTGTGTAATCTCTTACTTTTTATTAATACAAATCTTTCAGTGTCATTTGAGTGTAATAATAGGACAAAAGCGTATCTGCATTTTTAGTTCAGAAGTTAAAAAAAGTTGCCAAGGATCTTTATGTCCTTCTTTAAGATCTTGTAATTATTATCTTTTTTATATGAGAGACTTTTTCTTATTATTATGCCAGCTCAGAATTAATTGCAAATGTAATATACATCATTCTGCTAACACATAGACTACGCTAAGCGAATTAGGCTCTTAAAATAGATAACGGGCCTCGGATAGGCAGCTGATAAACCTAGACTATGAAAGGAAGCTGAAAAGATTTCAAAACTATTCAATTGTTTAGACAGCAAAGTAAACATTTCTTTCAAAGCCCTGCTAGATAATGAATCTGGTAAAAGCTGACAGAAGAGTTAGTTTCAGAGTTCTGGTTTACCTGTGCAGTCTTACAATTTTTTTGGCAGTGCACCTCCTCACTTTCTTGAGCTTTTGGAAGTATTCACATCAACTTTGAGTATACTTAATGTCCATTAAAACTGGAGTTAATTGGTCTGAGACCTGTGACGATGGCTGAGTATGACGTTGTCGTTGTTTGTGTCAAATCTTTCCTATGTTGTAAAGCTGTGTGTTTTATCTGCCACAGTAGAATAATAACCCTATCATTCTACCTGTAGTATGTGTAAGACCTTTGAAGAGGAATAGAAATAGCAGTGTTTTCCTTGTAAAACAAATGAATCTTCCAAAATATTCTACAAGAAATTGCTTCCTACACTGTCAATGGAACCAGTAGGAGCTCCCGGCCTCAGAGAGTAGCAGAAATGCCTTCTGGACTGACTGAAAGTATGGGAATTTTATTCAGCTATTAACTAGAGTAATGAGTAGAATGCTGCTTCTATTTTTATGAGGTTGACATATCAATACAAGCTGAGGGTAGTGAAGAAGAGAGGAACAAATTAGCTTAATATCAATAGTGAAGGTAGTGAAGAAGAGAGGAACAAATTAGCTTATTATGATTCCTGCCAGCTGGGAAGCACAAGGTAAAGGACTGCAAGTCTTAGTATATATGTCCTAGACTGGGACTTCACTTTCTTGGGGACTGTAACTGTCCTTAATTAATTTTTTGAATTTTCTGGGTTTTTTCAGGCAAGGCAAAACCAGAGGATAAAGACAATAGAAGAGGACAATGACCAATAAATAAAGGGAATAAGTATGAGAAGTTCTGACTTTTTATCACAAGGGCAACTTCATCTTCTGGACTTTTTTCTGTCCTTTCTTCTGGAGCCAAGGCAGATTGCAGGGTAAAAATCTAAATAAATAGGTAAATAAATGCACCCAGTGACTCGTGACCAATTAACTCTTGTGCTTAATTTTGCTTCTCCTTAGTCCTGTTCCTCTTCAAGTAGGGAAGCAATTTGATTTGTTTGGGATTTGTTCTTTTTCTGCAAGACAAGATTGACTAAAAGTGTAATTAAAATAATAGTTTTTAATAATAGTTCTTTAAGAGAATATCAGTGAAGCAAATGCCTTTGAGTAGCTGGCTGGAAAGTTGTTTGCATCTTTTAGAACATGAGGTTAAATGGAATCAGTGTGTTTGAAAGGAAAATCAGATAACTTATGTGTATATCTCCTAAGCTAAAGCATAGAAGTAGTTATAGCAAAATTTGTAGGAAGAGGTTGCATTTGTAGTTTTGCTTTGCATTATATATACTTTTTATTTCTTAAATTTATTTCTCTGGACATTAGTCAAGAATTATGGAGACCAAATAAGTTTTACTTGGGACAATCCAATAATTTTATAAAGACACTTCTTCCTTGTTTCTTGACTTTGAAACTGTAAAATATTTTATCCCAAGGGTGCAGGGAAGCATTGTTTCTATGACCTCTTGGGTATTTAGAAGTGTGTGGGACAACGTGTCTTGCTTCCTCATGCATGGCCATCATGTTTCAGCAAAATATTTCTTTCTTCATCACCTTTTTGCTCACGATTTTTAATCCCCATATCCCATAAGGGTCTATAAATACATCATACGTTGTAATTAGCACTGGAACATGTACTAGGTGACTTCTGACTTCTAGTGAGATGCTTCTAGAGGTTTACTTTTAACCCTTTGTAAGGGTCAGGTACATACCTACATTGAGAAGTCATTAGTGTTCAGATATGTCCATTCATAAATATTATGATGTTAATGAAAGAGTGTTTTCAAACACTTTCTTTCTCTCCCAACGCCACCAAATTGCCTTTGTTCCCTTTGGGAATGAACTTCCCACCTTCATCTTCTTTTGAAGATGTGAGAGATGATCCTGTCTTCCCTGGGATGTCACTCTGAAAAGCAGTAGGTATTCACCTCTTATTCTGTCTTGACACCTTGTTAGCCCATTCTGGAAAGACATAGGTGCTTTTATTACTTTATTTTTATTTAATAGGCCTCAAGAATATGTTTTAAGATTGTAAAAAGTTTGCCCTCTCTGAATAGAGTGGGTAGGAATAGAGAGAGAAATTCAAGGAGATTGCACACAGAGACTTACGACTACAAATTTTTGCATCTCCCAGAAGGTGTATGTAAAAGAGAAGAGGATGCTGAGTAGTCCAAGTAAGAGCCAGGACATGATTTGGAGAAAGGCAACTGACAAAGCAACAGGTTCCTCAGAAATTTGGAAAGCTGCAGATTTTGTCTGCAGCTCAAACTAGGAAAGTCTCTCTCCAAGGCCCTAGAGGGAAGCATATGATTTGACAACATACCCCAGAGGAGGCAGAGAGAGGAAAATAGATGGGATATAAAGATGACAGATCTGTGCTTGTTCTTCCTGCCTGAAAATGCAAAGAAAATTTCTAGGAAGTAGAGAAAGAGTGTGGTTCTAGATCCTGGTCATTCTCCAGCCTTACTGTGAGGAGATCAAGAAGAAAGAATATAAATGGATCTCATTCTCCTGGGCCATACAAGAGAAGTTTTTTTCCAATTTTGTAAGGCTCTACTGTCATATGTCTTTGTCATACCTGTATTCATTAGGGTGAAGTAGGAAACAAGTACAATATGGGTAATGCTGGTAGGTTAGTCTGTCTCATGCTTGGATCAAATTATGGGAACAGACCTTCAGATGGTATATTTGGAAGAACTGGTTTTGGATTCCCTTCAGAAGGTGATTTTCATACACAAGTGGCCTTAGGAAAGGGCAGTTCAGCAGGAGATTTCCATCTTGAGTTTTTTCTTATCCTGGCTGTACTCATACCCAAGAGTGAGAGCTGTATGATGGTAAAGGTTGAGAAACGAGAACCTGCTTTTTTCATGTGGTGACCAAACAGTCTCAAGAGCTGAATCCATAAGTCTTAGTGGGTAATGATGCTTATAGGACAGCTGTATTGCTAGAATGCCAGGGGCTATTATTCAGTGCAGAAGATGACCCCAAAAACCAGTTGCCACTTAAAAGGAACATGGGATTTCACAAATGGATTTTGTGCTTGCAAGGAGAGGGAAAGACTTGACACTCTACAACCATAAGTCCTTTTTGCTTTAGTAACCTCTTCACCTTTATGGGGCAGAAGAATAAGAGGATTCTGAAATGAGTTGTACAGAATCTGTTTATTATGTGATGTGAACCATGGCCAAAGAACATTTAAGTGTCTGCTGTGTTTGAGTCTTTAGAGCCTATTTTCTTCATGGTTTAAATATATTTTTACATCTATTTTTTGCTCATGTATCCTGGTGAGGTTCACAATGGTACTCCTGTAAAATATCTTTAATGATTCCTTTCTTCCAGTGGGCTCTTCCTAAAATGCTTTTATCAAAAAAGTCCTTTTCTTTTTTTTTTTTTATTTAGTGACATGTATATAAACATTTAGACATCAAGAAGTCTGCAGTAGGTAAAACCATTTCATTAATGATAGAAATAAATCTAGTGATATAATATGCTTATGAAATGATGAACAAAGACATATCTTTTTAATTTGCATTCTGTTTCATTAGGAAATTTATAATACAGTTAGCTCAATAATACACAAAGAAAAATCTTCTGAAAAGTGTTGATACCTCTTCAAAAATGAATAAAAAGAGGAAAAGATTTACCTTTTTTTTTAAATATTTGTTCTGAACTGATGGTATAAAGAAAATAAGAATCACAGCTCATTCCAAGTGACTGATCTTGGTACTTTCTTGTGCTTAAATGATGTGTTCTGAAAATATAGGTCCTAGGAGCAACTAAAAGTACCCCCTCAGTGTCCTCTAAATAGCTTCTTCTTTTCCTCTTTTCCATATATTATGATGTTAATGAAAGAGTGTTTTCAAACACTTTCTTTCTCTCCCAACGCCACCAAATTGCCTTTGTTCCCTTTGGGAATGAAATTCCCACCTTCATCTTCTTTTGAAGATGTGAGAGATGATCCTGTCTTCCCTGGGATGTCACTCTGAAAAGCAGTAGGTATTCACCTCTTATTCTGTCTTGACACCTTGTTAGCCCATTCTGGAAAGACATAGGTGCTTTTATTACTTTATTTTTATTTAATAGGCCTCAAGAATATGTTTTAAGATTGTAAAAAGTTTGCCCAAAATAGGCCTCAGGAATATGTTTTAAGATTGTAAAAAGTTTGCCTTCTCTGAATAGGGTGGGTAGGAATAGAGAGAGAAATTCAAAAAGATTGCACACAGAGACTTATGACTACAAATTTTTGCACCTCCCAGAAGGTGTATGTAAAAGAGAAGAGGATGCTGAGTAGTCCAAGTAAGAACCAGGAGATGATTTAGAGAAAGGCAACTGCCAAAGCAACAGGTTCCTCATAAATTTGGAAAGCTGCAGATTTTGTCTGCAGCTCAAACTAGGAAAGTCTCTCTCCAAGGCCCTAGAGGGAAACATATGATTTGACAACATACCCCAGAGGAGGCAGAGAGAGGAAAATAGATGGGATATAAAGATGACAGATCTGTGCTTGTTCTTCCTGCCTGAAAATGCAAAGAAAATTTCTAGGAAGTAGAGAAAGAGTGTGGTTCTAGATCCTGGTCATTCTCCAGCCTTACTGTGAGGAGATCAAGAAGAAAGAATATAAATGGATCTCATTCTCCTGGGCCATACAAGAGAAGTTTTTTTCCAATTTTGTAAGGCTCTACTGTCATATGTCTTTGTCATACCTGTATTTTCTCATTCTCCTGGGCCATACAGGAGAAGTTTTTTTCCAATTTTGTAAAGGAAATTAAAATGGGAAGAGAATTCAAAAAACATAGGTTCTATATCTTACTGAAAGAAACCAGCCTTTCATATATGTACAAGTGTAACATGCATAACACCTGGGAATGGAGTTGATTGTTTACATTTCTTATGAAACAAAGGAATGTCATGGTTGAGACTGTGAAGAGTTTAGATGTCAGGAATTGAGAAGATAGCACCTCCAACCCCCATAACTATGTATTTAGGAATGCAGAAGATACCACAACTCTAAAGAAAAACACTACAGTGTAAAAGTTCTTAGAAGTACATTTAAAACTGGGGGATTTGCAGAAAATATTTTATCATGTGCCAACAAACTCTTCAAGATGTAGGAAGGGGAGAGACTTATATGTTTGCCTCAAAGATCTTGAGTCAAAAAACCTCATCAGATGAATAATGAGAAATTTTGTGTCAGTATTCTAACATCTCTTAACAACATTCCTCTCCCTCCTTTACATTACATGTTCCATCTTTCAGAGTAGTAGAAGCAGCAGCAACCAGTGGAGTCCCAGCTTATTTACCTCTTTGAAGTGCCTCATCAGAGAGTTTTCAAGATGTGCTGTACTGTCATATGTCTTTGTCATACCTGTATTCATTAGGGTGAAGTAGGAAACAAGTACAATATGGGTAATGCTGGTAGGTTAGTCTGTCTCATGCTTGGATCAAATTATGGGAACAGACCTTCAGATGGTATATTTGGAAGAACTGGTTTTGGATTCCCTTCAGAAGGTGATTTTCATGCACAAAAGTGGCCTTAGGAAAGGGCAGTTCAGCAGGAGATTTCCATCTTGAGTTTTTTCTTATCCTGGCTGTACTCATACCCAAGAGTGAGAGCTGTATGATGGTAAAGGTTGAGAAACGAGAACCTGCTTTTTTCATGTGGTGACCAAACAGTCTCAAGAGCTGAATCCATAAGTCTTAGTGGGTAATGATGCTTATAGGACAGATGTATTGCTAGAATGCCAGGGGCTATTATTCAGTGCAGAAGATGACCCCAAAAACCAGTTGCCACTTAAAAGGAACATGGGATTTCACAAATGGATTTTGTGCTTGCAAGGAGAGGGAAAGACTTGACACTCTACAACCATAAGTCCTTTTTGCTTTAGTAACCTCTTCACCTTTATGGGGCAGAAGAATAAGAGGATTCTGAAATGAGTTGTACAGAATCTGTTTATTATGTGATGTGAACCATGGCCAAAGAACATTTAAGTGTCTGCTGTGTTTGAGTCTTTAGAGCCTATTTTCTTCATGGTTTAAATATATTTTTACATCTATTTTTTGCTCATGTATCCTGGTGAGGTTCACAATGGTACTCCTGTAAAATATCTTTAATGATTCCTTTCTTCCAGTGGGCTCTTCCTAAAATGCTTTTATCAAAAAAGTCCTTTTCTTTTTTTTTTTTTATTTAGTGACATGTATATAAACATTTAGACATCAAGAAGTCTGCAGTAGGTAAAACCATTTCATTAATGATAGAAATAAATCTAGTGATATAATATGCTTATGAAATGATGAACAAAGACATATCTTTTTAATTTGCATTCTGTTTCATTAGGAAATTTATAATACAGTTAGCTCAATAATACACAAAGAAAAATCTTCTGAAAAGTGTTGATACCTCTTCAAAAATGAATAAAAAGAGGAAAAGATTTACCTTTTTTTTTAAATATTTGTTCTGAACTGATGGTATAAAGAAAATAAGAATCACAGCTCATTCCAAGTGACTGATCTTGGTACTTTCTTGTGCTTAAATGATGTGTTCTGAAAATATAGGTCCTAGGAGCAACTAAAAGTACCCCCTCAGTGTCCTCTAAATAGCTTCTTCTTTTCCTCTTTTCCATATTGAGATAAATAGCTTCATTTCTACCCTTGTCTGGAAATATAAGAAAAGCTAGTTATGAAAGAAAAAAACACCACAATCTTTATTTTGCCCAAATACCCCATACAGTAATCAGTATTATAGATATCATACTGGCAAGTACAGAGACAACTTTAGATCCATGGCATTTTCCCCTCTTCTGAAAAAAATGTGAAGACAAATTTCCTTGACATCTTTTCATATGCTGAAGTTCCCAGAATCCCTTTCAAATTGCATTGTTGTTTTCTAGAAAAACATCTAAATATTTAAAACCATACTATCTTGAAATCAGGAAAGAGGCAAGTCAATAATTTTCCATGGCTCTTATTTTCTGGCAAGAACGACACACAACTCTGAGACAGCATAAGTTTCAAGAGATTATCCTTGAATGTCTCAGCAATCAGGTAATGTATACTGCTTATCTAAAGTTGGTCAAACAACAGGGTATTAAAGAGGAATATATGTTATAGCTTAATATAATGACATGCCTCAATAGTTGTTGGACGCAAGTCAAAAAATACCAGTGCTGTTAAACACCAAAGTATGTCATTATTGGACGATAATATGTAAGTGAAATGCATTATTATGATTATAAATAGGTCATTTCTAAAGGAAATATACTAGATGCAGACCAGAATAACAAATCATGTGTAAAAAGAAATGACCTTTAATGGAACAAAGAGCAGCAAATAGAAGAGACTGCATGAGACTTCTCTCTGCTAAGAGGAGGAACGGTCCTTGTTTGTCGGGGAGGTACTGGGGAAGCTGCACCTCTTCCGCCTGTTGGTTTGACTGCATCCAGTTGGCTGCAATTTGCAGTGCTGTCTGTGGCACGTGCAGGTTAGGAAGGGCATATGAAAGTACTGAATATCTAATTATTGCCTCTGGCTGATTATCACTGCTGAGTCTAAACAGAGAAGGGCAAGGATTTAAAATGATGTAAGAGAGCCCAAGTCACCCTCAACCCCATTAAGCAGAGATAATAAAGATGATTCAGAAATGGACTTGTGCACATCATCCTTCAGAGAGATGGCTAAGCAGTTGTTTTGAGGATATTCAGCCTCAGGAAGTAAAAGAAACGTGATTTTACTTCACCTAAGCAGTTGGGATTATAAACTGGGGGTGTAATTTAGGGTAAAGCCTGAAATTTAATTATTTTATTTTTCCCTGACATTCACAGTCAAAAGTCATATTCTTAGTGATGCAAGAAGAGAACGGTAGCTACCAATGTCACCAAGAATGAAGACCTAAAGACCTTTTCCATTCAACAGAAAATTGCAAAATTCTGTATATAAATGTTTTAAAACAAACAGCCATAAAACCCCAGGAAGAATTTGTTAGGAAATGCAGGATGGGAGTACAGAATAAGAATCAGAGTAAATTTATGAAGATTTCAAAATATTCTTTCATTTAGCATTCTGTGAGTCAGTGTATGAACGCTGATTGGAATACTGAATTTAAACAAGAATTTTTTTTCAGTGCAGAATTTAATACCATAACCAGCCATAAAATGAACATTAACTGGTCACTCCACCACTGAATACATATTCCAAAAGGGCTTATCTGCATGTTGTTGGTTTTTTCTCAGCAGTTGCACAAAAGACACCCTTCTCAAAATAGGGCCAGTCTGAAATCAGCACATCAAAAATTCAGTGCCACGTAGCCACTGTGAATTCTAGGCTTGGAGCTGCAACTGCAGTGCCAGTAAAAAGACCAGGAAACTTTTGGCAAGAGCTTTCCAATTTTGGCTTATATGTAAAAACCATACAACATTCTCTGAGTTTAAGTGTTTAGAGAAAATGTCACATTTTTCTACAGTGGAAATTCCTTGTTTAATTTTTTTAATATTCTTCTTCATATGAAATCACATGGGTAATAATGTATTTCTTCATATATATATATTATCGTCTGAAGTGATCCAAAGGGTTCATCTTTCATATTTTTCTAATACTCCTCCCCTCCAAAAATAGCGTGTTGTAACTATGGTATTAATTCCATACATTCCATTTTTATTTTCAATTTCAAATCATTATTTTAAAAAATCATTAATGAATATTGAACTCAGGAAAGCCTGGGTTTATTGTCCTGAAAACTGATGACCACTAGATAGAAAGCAGCCTTTGAGTCAGTAAAGGTAGACCAAGGATTCATCACAGTTGTGATCATTCTTTAGCCACATTGCAAGCATTTGTGGTTTATACCCACCCTAATCTGTCAGGTTGTGACCAAGAAAAAGGATGCTAATGTTATTAATTGTTTCTGAACTGACAGTGTTATTGCAGTAGAGAGACCTGTTTATATGAACCACTAAGTAATGCGTGAAACGGGGTGTGAGTTATCTTCAACCTTGGAACTTTGACATCAGTTTTGATTATCTACATAAATTCCGTCCAGAGTTAAATGCTCTGGTAGTTTTATTTTTGTTTCTGCTTAAGTTATATAGCTTTTCTATATTCCAGTTTCTAGGACTGAAAACAACAGCAGTTTGATGCTTCCTTGTGGGAAGAAACTCTTGGTTCTTCCTGTGGAAATGAATTACAAAGGATTCTTGAACGTATGTACCTGGACTATACTGCTCAACATACAAGCTCTCATTTCCATTCGTATCAACTAATGCCACAGAAAAAGTTGTTGCAATTTCAGACCTGCAGTGTCCCATAGCATCAATCACCCAAAGATGCTGACAGATGGATTTGTAAGCCTGAAAGACATGAGAAAAAATGTATAAAATATCAAACAGTACAATCAGACGAAAGTGAATTCATTGCCTCTATTCTAATACATAAGAGAATATCTAGTAAGGTTAAAATTGAGCAAAGTTACAATAGTTTTTCACAGTGTGAATTATACTGTGAAACTCATTGCCACTAGAAGTTACAGAGATCAAGAATTCAGCAAAATTAAGAAAGGAATCAGACTTTATAAGTAGAGCAGTCGAGTCCAGTGTCAGGCTAATTAGCTCTAAGCATGTGATGTAATGAGTGTTAAACTTTACGCTTTGGGATAAAAGCGGTCTTGATTCTGCTATTAATTAGGAAGAGACTTAGGGTGTGAGGCAGATAACTTCTATGAGCCTGCTGCAGGATTTTTAAACGTCTCACTGGAGCACCAAGTGTTTCCAAATAGTGTTTGATAACAGGTGGACCTTATTCTGACCCAGGATGGCAATTCACATGTTTCTATCTACCTAAATAAACTTTTTTGATTAAAAAAATTGTCCACTATGTTAGTACATTTATCCTTTAAGTCTAAATGCAAGCAATGAATTCTTCTGAAGAATGGCCTAGTTGTGAAAAATGGAACAATCTGATTTTTATGAAGTTTCAATTTTATCAGCTTAAAGAAAAATAAGTATTTATCTGTGGTTATATTCATTAATTTCTCAGTGTGTCCAATCAGAAATCCCACTTATTCATTAAAATTAAAGAAACTCTGGACATGCAATTGCTGACTTTTTTATTATTCCTTTGATTTTAATTCTATGTATCTTGTAAGCAGGTCGTTAAGATAGTGGCACTAATAGTACTCATCTGAATATGGGTTGTCCTCTTTGATGTGCCTAGTAATATGCTAGTCTGTATGAAATTAAATAGTAACACCAACACCCACAATGAGAAGAAAAAAGGAAGCGTATGAGAAATATTTCCTTAATAGCTGTGACTGTTTGTGAAGGCTAAAATGACCCCACTAAGTTATAAAAAGGTCACAGATCTCCTCATTTACTTAATACCATGAAAAAAAAGCCCTTTATTCAGGACTTTGCCTGCAGTCAAAGCTAATTATTACCACCATATTACATAATTTTTGCTATATGGTATGTAAATGAGCAAAAGTGCTGTAAACAACCATCAAGCTCCAGGATGATCATAGCACGAGTGAGGAAATGAGCAGCTACCTTTCAGATCTCATTTCCAGGAGCTGTTGTAAATTAAGATCAGGAGACATAATGCTCCTGAATCTTTGAACTCAGCTATTAGACTTTTATTGTCTTTACTAATTTCAAAAGTAAACCTGACTCCTGGTTCTTATTACAGATGTATAATTACATGATTGAAGGTTAGTGACTTCAAAAGTATATTTCAGGGACTCGGGGCTCATCCGAGGTCTGACTAATGACAGGGTTCAAAATCTCTGTCCATGGGCCCACCAAACAGCACTTCCACAGGAGAGCAAAAACCTCTGGTAACTGATTTGCAAGCATTCATTTGTTTTGATCCCAGAAGCCATTATTTTTATAACTGCAGGATGGTGCTTTAGAAAGACTCTTCCAGTTATAACATAAAAGCTTTATTCTTCAAGGATCTGAGCACCATGGCTCTACCCAGCAATTCACATTAATTGTTGCTTACCTTTAAGCACTTAAACACTGGTTTCTTATTGATTTTAGCAATATTTCTCACATGCTTCAGGTTAAGCTCCAGCTTAAGTGCCTTTACAGATAAGAAAAAATTTGCTCAGTGTATTACATGACTGAACAGTAAATTTTAGGCAAGGAAAGAGCTTGGTAATCTTTTTTTCCTCTCCAGACTCTTCAAAATGTGACATGCTAGGGAATCATTGTGTTTTCTTGTACAGTTTCAAAGAATGCAGTTTTATTTCCTGGTGGTTTTTTTTTTTGTTTGGTTGGGTTTTAGTAGGTTTTGGGGTTTTTTTGGTTTGGTTTTGGATTTTTTTTTTTGTGGAAATGTTATGGTCCTATTTCTTTTATCATATTCTTTCACTAATGTATTATTAGAAATGACTTTGTGTGTTGCTGAAACTTTTCTGAGTTATGTGGTTCCTTTACTTGCCTCCATGGTTCAAGCAGGTACTTGTATTTTTCACTTTAAACTGGAATTCAAATAAGAGAGGAGAGTTTCATTGCCCTGAATTACACTCCGCACCCTTGATACGTAATATCATGTAACTTCAGAAGTAAATCTAATAATTCTTTTATAAGTTAAAATTAAAATCTAGGCATTCTGCAAAATTTAATGTTTGTGTCAGTCTGTCATGGTTTTTGTCCCATGTGACCGTAAAATAATGCAAAATCTTCAGAGTTTCTATATAAATCAAAGTAGTTTTTTTCATGGTCTTGATTTGAGGAACAGAAGTTGCAATTAAGAGAGTTAATGATTGTTCTCTCAAGCTGTCATGCTCATATAGGCTACTGCATCCTTAGGTAACCTCTAAATGAGGAAGGGTAATTCGGGACAACTTTTCTTTAGAATTTTGAGTACGGTGGCTTTATTAGTCGCCACGCTTGTGGTTTGAAGGAGTCTGAAAGAATATGTTATGAATTCTTTCTCAGAGATAAAATTGCCCTTGAGAACAGAGCACTATTCTCAAGCTGGTGGTGTGAGCCCAATGGGTATCCAAAGCATCCAAAGGAGTAGAGGATCTCCAAGGTGATATCCTATGCAAAACCAGCAAAAAAATCAGGTTTCCTCTATTCTTTCATTTAAATGTTCTAGTCTTTGAAACACGTCACTTAAAATCGTATAGACTGGTTGCATACTGAAGGCCAGATCAGTCAACCCATTTTCTGCCTTTATTCCATCTGATGTCATGGTAGATGTATACTCAGTGTAGTTGGGAAATGCATTCTGGCTGTCCTGATCCTTTATTATAGGTTTCTGGAGGTCCAAAACCACCCTTAGGAAAATTCCAGGAAAAATATTTGTGGTGGCTTCTTATTCTCTCCTCTCACCTTTATACCCTTGGAGTACAGCAAAATTAGAAATTTGGAGAGGAAAATTTAAACAAATACGGATGTTATTCTGGCTTGGAAGAATGTGTGCTTTTTGAGTAATGATTAAACTAATAACATTGATATTGCACTTCAATTATTTGAAATGTTTTCTAAAACTGATAGATAATTCAATCAAAGTTGTTTTCTTTCAAAAGCACAAAATCAAATTATTACAAGTCTTTTATACAATTCTCTTTTCTGTTACTATTTATTAGTGTGCTGTTACAAGTACATTTTAGTGAATATATAAGGAAGCCCAGTAGTTTTCCAAGCTTTTCCTCTAAAACAAGATCTTCTGCTGTGTCTATATTTTAATATTAGTTCTGTGTTGCATTTTTCTACTAACATTTATGATTGATTATATGGCAGTAGTAGTTGCCTTTTTTTTTCTTTCTCTAATTTTAGAAGTAAATAATAATATTTTAGTCAATAACTTGTGTGGTTATTAAATTATATGTTACATATTTTCCATTCTTAAGTTTAATTTTGATAATCAATTAATGTATATATTTTAATTTACTCCAAAATTTTGGACTTTTATTTGTGAAACTCTTCCCCCTGAACTTCAAGATATGTCAGAATTGTATATCTCATATTACTGGACCTGTTGTTAATGTTAGTTTAACTATAATTCTAATTATCAGTAGTACAAATTACTAGAAATAGGATATTTTTACATTTTTAGATGAGTATTTGGTTTAATAGTTAAATGAACTATTTAATAACTTTTGAAAAAATGCAGTTACCAGTGAAAAGGAGGAAAGACAGAGTGTATTTATCTGTAATTTAAAGAGAAATGGATATACTGTCTTTATCTCTAAATCTGGCATTAGACATTTAAGAAATTCAAGACCAAGATTATGCGTAAAATAAAACCCAGATTTAGCGAGATAATGAACAAGATAAGGAAAAAGAGAGGACTTTCAGTAGTTTCTGGTGGAGCCACTGGTGCAGAGTTTATTCCCTTTAGGCTGATAGTAGAGTGTCTGAGGTGGTTTTTGTTTGTTTTGTTTTGTTTTTCCCTTTCTGTTTTCTCTTATCTCAGCCCCAGTCACTACTACAGATGTGGAAGTCATGCTTTAGCCACTCTCTATTTTATGTATATAAAATGCTTTTTCTGTGCCCTGTGGTAGTGCTGTGAGAGTAAGAGGCAACAGAAATGTCTTTCACACAGACAAAAAAAGTTTCTTGATAAGTCAGATCATTTAAATTAAAATGACAAATACCAAATAAACTAAAATGTTTATAAACATTTTTATGCTTGCACTATATTATTTGTGCACAACTTCCCTAGAATGGAGCAAAAAACCAAAAAAATAGTTCGGATACAGTAGACCTGAAAATCATAGCAATGCTGAGGTATTGACTGAAGTGTGGAAATGGACATTCTGCATTTTATTTGTCAATTTAAATACACTTTTTAATTTCTTCACTCACTGGATTTGAAAGTTTTACCAAGTTAATAGAAAAATTGCAGCTACTAGGAGGTTTATAGCTCAACTGCGTGGATGAGAACAGATCAGAACTGGGAGCCATCAATAAGCATCCAATTCCCACTGTGTCATGTCTTTAAAGAGTCTCGTACTTGTTTATGTGGCACTTTTATGTGCTGTGTCCATGCATGTGTTTCTAATATCTCTATGTCTGAAGATCAAGTAGGAAAATAACTCGAGAGGTATAAAATTCTCACACCTTTCCCACGTTGATGTAGGCTTAGCAAAGACTGGTGTTCCTGTGCTAATTCCATTTTAAAAAGCCTTTGTGCATAAATACACCCTGGATTAATAAAATAATATTTACGATTTGAGCCTTAAAAATGATCTCATTTTATCCTGTAGAGACACAAAATAAAAGCAACCGATGTCTACAATGCAGCTATGAAGGGGGGAAAAATGCTTCTCTGTTATTTGCCTGTAATTGGCTTTGAGCATCACAATGCACGTGTAATTGGGTCTGTACTTGTATTCTTCAAGGGTTCTGTGCTATTTCTACTTGAACCCATTTTTGATATGGTTCAGCTCAGCAGTTCCAGCTACCTCTTGTTATGCAGTTGAAAAACTGTGGCCATTAAAAATAGGATACGGTGTGATTTTGTTTTGCAGCACTGCATGGAAAATCAGTTGCTGTTCATAACAGCTCTGTGGTTGGTTGATTTAAAGCAGGAGGGCGACTTCGAATTGACAAGCAGACAGTTCATGAAAAAGGATATTGTATCTTTAAGGCTTTCTGACTGATTGTGTTTAACTGCGCTACTCAGCAGGCAGTAATTAGGCAGTAGCTTTGCTGAGAAACTTAAAGCAGAGGCTGTGTTGCTCTGTGCTCTTGAATTAAAAAAAAAAAAAAAAAGCAAAAAAAATTCTGGATTTGAACAAATGGGATTTTTACTGTTTTTTTGCCAGTATGGGAGCAAACAGAAAGCAGACCCCTAGAGGCTCCTAAAGTTATCTTCCCATGCAGATAGTCTCTAGGGAGCTGTGGTGCTTGTGAAAGGAGGCAATGAGAACCATTATAGCAGCACATGACACTATTGCTGAAGGTCAGAGTGGTATTGGAATAGAAGAGAAGCTGCTGATACAAAATGACATGGCTGCTGCATCTTCTGGGCCAGTTCACAATTTTGATTGGAATGTAGCTCAAACGCATCGTGAATGTGATTAATAAATAAAAGTACATAATAATGATGATGGTTGAACCGGTTCTTCCCCAGACTACTGCAGAGCAGAAGAGAATGGGAATCTGAGATAAAAGGCAGCAAACAAAATATGTAGTTAATGCTCCTGCCTGAGGAACAGTTTGATGTGAAAACACTGTTGTAGTTTTGTGAAGTGGACACTGCAGTACACCGTTGCAAACACTGAATGCAGGAATGAGTTGTTAACCTTCTCCTTCTGAGCGTCACACTAATGTAACAAAATGTGGAGAGGAGTACTGCAAAGTTAAGATATGGTTTTGCCATAAATAGCATAGGAGCTTCACGGACGCGCTCTTCTTCCCCTTCACACCTCTACAATACTTTCTATTTCTGGTATTTTGATGTCTATGCTTGGACATGTCATCGGTTAACAGCAATTAGGCTTTGAAAAGACTCAAGATTGTTGCCATTTGTTTATAGTACAGCCTCTTTAACCATGCTTAAAAAAGAAAAAAAAGATAGTTTGTTTACTTGATGCCACTATACTGCTGGAAAATGAAGTCATCATTAACAGCATAAATTAAGCCTGTGTTTTGATTTGGCATCAGGTGGTAGATATCGCCAAAGGGTCACACTTTAAGTGGATATGCATTATTTTTACTGTATAGCCTAGACTTCTTTGTGAGGTCCAGTAAAACTCTTTTGATGGCTGTGGCTGATTCTGAATAGAACTGCTTTCTATAGTTCTGACACTGGTTTTGATAACTTTGAGGTAAAGTCATTAAAGTCAGCCTCCTCCAGCAAACTCTGTGGTTTGATAAATCTTTTTTTATTTTATCTCCTTCGTTCACATGTTAACAAGAAAGTAAATTAGTGTGTAAATTGGCAAGAGCAGTGCACTGAGCAACATGCTTTTTCACTGGACCATTGTCCTGAGGTTTGTAGTTTTTAAAAAGGTTTGATCTGAGTAAATTATGAAAGCTTATCAGAATCCTCTGACTGAATGTTTATAAGAGCCAGAATTGCTTTCCAATTATAGCTGGGCTTGCAACAGCGAGACGGATTCAATGCCACTGCCTAAAATTCACCTATCTTTATTTCCTGTTTTCAAGGTTGATCCATTTTGTGTACTTCATAGATGCTCTTTGAAACTGGGATATACAAAACATCAAGGATTAAATTGCCAAAGTCTTTTTTTTTACTCTAAGTGACAATGAGCCTAATTCACTGTCAGTTAATGCCAGGTGTTTTTCCCCCTAGTATTAAGTTCTTCAAAACTGTAGCTGTATAGGACACTATTCACAGGGGCTTAAGGTAGGGAGGAAAATGATTACATTAAGTCAAATAAAATGAATAATTCATGACATCACGTTTTGTAATCCTGGTGTTAAGCATAAAACCACTGGTTTATTTTTCAGCAAAATGTTTTTGTATCATTTCAGATAGCATATAATACAAAACAATAACTGCATACATAATGTGAAAAGCCCACAGGCAAAGAGGGTCCCGCCTGGTGCTTCTGGCTTCATCTGGAGTGTCACAATATCCATGCTTTGAGCCAATGCCTACAAGTGTCCATCTTCCCTTGGAATCTTCTGGGGCCAATGGAATGTCTGTATTTTAATTTGATTGTAAAATATTGCCCTGGCTCTTTACCACAAATTTGAAAATCGATTTTTATATCTTGGTAAAACTATGTACCTCTCATTTATTTCTATGGTTATTCTACTGAGAGCAAACAACTCAAAGTGAAAAGTCTTTCTATGTTTTTCTGTTACATCTCTCCTCTCTCTCCCTCTCATGCATAATTGTGCAAATGTCTGCACATAGATACATATTGTATATATGTATATATATACATATATATAGTATGATTCTATGATTCTATATACACATGTATGCATGTCTATGCATGCATATTTAGCGTATTTATGCAATATTTTTGCAATTTATGTAAGAATACAGCAGCTGTGAGCTGTATAAATGTCATAATATGAATTTTACCTTTTTTTCCAAAGTCAATAAATTTCTTTCTCATTTCTAAATTTCTATTTTCTAAATTTATTTCTAATACTCATTCTTGCCTTTTCTGACCTAGATTTTGTGGGTTTGATTTGGACTTTTTTGGGGGGTGTATGTGTGCAACCCAGCGTTCTTTGTCGTTTACTTTTGTCGTCTAGTAAAGCCTCTCTCTTTTTACATGGGAACCCTCACTGGTGGAAGGTTGTTTTCCTTCCTCAGGGGGTCACAGTTTCCAAATCGGATGAACTTCAACGACGACCTTACCTGGGGTGATAGTTATGCCCTATTCCAGGCTGAAATGCCTGTGTACCTGGACCATCTGCTCCTGCCTCCTTCAGCACCTTCCCGTGGACAGCTCCGGGGCGCTCCGGCGGGGCCTCCCACCGAGGTGTGCGACGACCTTACCTGGGCTGATTGTTATGCCCGATTCCAGGCTGAAATGCCTGTGTACCTGCACCATCTGCTCCTGCCTTCAGCACCTTCCCGTGGACAGCTCCGGGGCGCTCCGGCGGGGCCTCCCACCGAGGTGTCACAGAATCACAGAATCTTCTAGGTTGGAAGGGACCTTAAAGATCATCTTGTCCAACCGTCAACCTAATTTTGACAAAAATAAACACCCACACAACAAAAACCAAAAAGCAACACCATCACTAAACCATATCTCCCAGCACTACGTCAACCCGTCTTTTGAACACCTCCAGGGATGGTGCCTCAACCACCTCCCTGGGCAGCCCATTCCAATGGCTGACAACCCTTTCGGTGAAAAAATTGTTCCTAATATCCAGCCTGAACCTCCCCTGGTGTAACTTGAGGCCATTTCCTCTAGTTCTGTCACCTGTGACTTGGGAGAAGAGACCAACCCCCACCTCTCTACAACCGCTTTTCAGGTAGTTGTAGAGAGCAATAAGGTCTCCCCTCAGCCTCCTCTTCTCCAGGCTGAATAACCCCAGCTCCCTCAGCCTCTCCTCATAAGACTTGTGCTCCAGACCCCTCACCATCTTTGTTGCTCTTCTCTGGACCTGCTCCAGCACCTCGATGTCTTTTTTATGGTAGGGAGCCCAAAACTGGACACAGTACTTGAGGTGGGACCTCACCAGTGCCAAGTACAGGGGGATGATCACCTCCCGAGTCCTACTCGCCAGGCTGTTCCTGTGTCCACCCCCTTTGTCCTGTGGGGAAGGAACCGACTCACTCCACTGGATTTCAAAGCCCTTTAACAAAGCCTTCCCCTTTTCTAAGCATAATAGCCCTTAACAGCCCACATTTGCAAGGACAGCAAACGTATCACCCCTGTAAAGTGAAAAAAAAAATATCTGCCAGGCACCTTACAATTCCTACAAGGGCATCCTAACCAGGTTTTTAAATTTAAAATAACAAAACAGCTGATTAATTGCAATGGTCAGTCATCTCCAAACTAGATTAAGAAACTTGAATACTCGGGGAATAATATATGGGTACTAATTTCAAAGGAGGGGACAAATATAGCCATTTTGGATTAATGTATATTTCTCAAATGGTAGTAGGATGAATTTAATTCATTTTGTAGTGTTCATGGCATTTAAAAATTATTTTAATGAATTGTTATAGCAAGCATTTCTTACTCTTTTTATTAATCTTTTATTTAAAAAAAAGATGTTTTCACCCAAAATACTGAGGAAGAGCATTATAAACATGCTCAGGCAAAAGGTAATAGATTTAGAGTCTAATTGTAATGTACTGTTAAGCATTTTTAATGGAAAACCTGATGACCCAATTATACAGCGGAAGTGGAAAATCAGAACACAGTATCTGAATTTTAATATAAAAATGCTGAGATGCATAATACATAGGAGTTTGATATCTATTCTACTCCTTGTCAAGGAGGTATAAAATTATCAAGAATTAACAGAGAGCAGAAATCAGCCCCTGGAAAAGAGCTGAGTGTTCTGGAGAGGAATATAAATTATATTTTAACTTGGAATAGTAGCCTGCCTCGCCATGCAATGGAGAATCAGTTGGGTTTTTTTTTAATACACTGACACCCCATTCTTTCTGTATTATCACTGTTCATAGTGGCATCAGCAAGACCTTGTTCCCAGGGTAAATCTTTCCCACTACTGAAAGTCAGCTACAAAAATTTGCTAGTTTGAGATGAGATTTTCCAGGATGCCTGGTATCACTGAACTCAGTCAGGAGCTGGATTATTTTTTTACCTTGAAAGTCTCCCGTTGTCATCTGAGCTGTGATTTGCAAACTGAGGTCCTAACAGGCTGTTGGTGAGGCTGTGAAGAGTAAGTTCTCTCTGGCTGATAGGACCATAGCATCTTAATAGACTTTTCAATTCTAAAAGATAATTCTAATAATGGATTGGTGCCCACTAGAACCTATGATGACCCACAGGAAAGTCTAACTGTTGATAGTGCTCCATCAGTACAAAAAGTTTGAGAATGACTGCAGTGTTTAGTTTTTTCATCTTCTGTTCATCAAACAGATATATAAAACTAAAACACTACTTGATAGAGATTGAAAAACTGAGACTTACACGCTTAATTCATTTCTGTTTCAGTCTGCACTGTAAATACTATGTACAATGAGGAAGTCACTGCTACTAACACCAAACAAAGTTGTAAGATCTCATGTGTAAACAAGAGCAGTATAGAAAAATACCTAAGTAACACAGCATTTTCAAATTGCCTGGGCCTACTGAAATCCCTTCTACAGATGTAGTTAAAGAAAATTTGGAGTATTTCCAGAGGTGAGATATCAGAAGACTCAAGAAAGACAAATGCAAAGACTATGAAAACAAGGTAAAAAGGAAGCTGAGAAAGTGTACACCAATCTGCTTCACTTCTCCGTGAGAGAAGGTCTTAGATTATGAAACAAATTATTTATAGGCACCTCAAGGAACACAAGAAGGTATTCAGCCCACATTCAGCCAAAACCAAATCAAGTCACATCAGTTCATCTGTGAAGCAGTGTACTGGACAGTGTACTGGATAGAAGAGAAACAATAGACATTACTGTTCTTGACTTAAATAAGTGCTGTCTCATCTCATAAAGATGCTAGAAGAAACTCTTTAAATCCAGGTGGGTGCAAAACTGATCAAAAAACTATTTTGAGTACTTACTAGTTTGGAACTATTCCACATTTTCACTATTAATCTGGAAGATGGATTAGACAGCATTTTGCTTATTAAATTTACAGAAAACACTACTGTGGGAGGGACTGCAAGCATGCCAGAAGATGCGATTAGAACTTAAAATGATCTGGAGAGATCACCTGGAAAAAAAAAAAACACAATTCAGTAAGCAGAAATACATTAATCTGTTCTTAGACATGATGACCCATATGAATATGATTGGAAACAACGGGCTGGTTTCAGAGATGTAGAAAAAGGATGGGAGACATAGCGGGTCACAATCTTAGTATGAGTCCCCAGTGCCATGATACAGTGAAAAAAGCAAACACTGCATGCAAATATATATATAAAGAGTAGTGAGTAATCCCCCTAACGCATTCAGTACTACTAAAACTTAGCTGGGGGGAGGAGCTGCAGTAATTCCACCACCCAATATTTTTGCAGGTAGGTTAGATGAACTTCAGTAAGAAATCATATAATTCTAGTTGATACCACTTTGTGGTGGGGAGGTGGTGTGAATGACCTCTTAAAACTCTTTCCAACCCTTTTCTATGAGCTTTTTGTTAAGCATAGGAGGAATTTTACGTTTTGACACAGACACTAAGGATTTTCAAGACTAAGCTGAAACTTTTAGTGTCTTTGTGACACTAAGCAGTGAATTCAAGTTGATAAAAGATAAACATTTGCTCATTTGTGCTATTGTTTTGTCTTTGGTAGAACCTCTTAAAGTAGGATCTAATGTTTTTATTCTTGAAAACTAGAAGGAAATGAGATGCAAGTGTGGTAAACTAGACTCATTGCCCGTTGGTCCGTGAAGTGGGCATTATCAACTCCTAGAGATTTGATTTTCTGGAGACAGAGACCTACAAAGTTTGCTAGAGGGCTTTGCCATGAATTAGAGTATTGCAGGAAATAGAGTAGGATTTGTAAAACACTTACAGTAGCTATTTCAAGATGCAGGTCTCTTTAGGCAGAAGCAGTCTGGCCAGGATTTGGCAAGTTATAACAGAGGAACAGCCCAGGTATTGAGTGAGTCTGCTCCAGCAGTGGGTGGCACTACTATTCTGCAGACACTGAGGGCAGTGGAGTAGGTCAAGGTGACAGCCATTCAGGACTGTAGATGTACATTCACAGCACCAGGACAAGCTGCCTATAGGTATTTTCTTGTGCTGCTTATGAAAAACGTGTGACAACTTGTCCACATTCAGTTTTCTGGCCATCCTTACTTTTAAGTGGCATTCAAAAATGAAGCTTAGATACAGACATCTTAAAACCAATTCACTGTTAGCACACCTTGCTCTGCCAGCTCACAGCAGTTCTTTCTGGGAAGCAATATATATCCTCACCTTCTACCAGAGCGGTTGACCAGCAAGGAAATCGATGGAATCACAAAACAGTTGAGGTTGGAAGGGACCTTGGGACATCATCCAGTCCAGCCTTTTGTTCAAGACGATGTCAGCTAGGACTAGCAAAGTTGCCCAGAACTGTGTCCAGTCAGGTTTTGAATGCCTTTGAGGACAGAAACTCCATAACCTCACAGACAATCTGTTTCAGTATTCAGCCACCCTCACTGCAAAAAGCCTTTTTGTTATGCTCAAAGGGTATTTCTTGTATTTCATTTATGCCTACTGTCTCTTGTCTGTTCCCAGGATACTGCTGAGAAGAGTTTGACCTCACACTCTTTACTGCCTCCCATCAGGTATTCATACACTCTGACAAGCTTCCCTGTGAGCCTTTTCTTCTCCAAGCTGAAGAGTCCCAGCTTCCTCAGCTTCTCCTCATACAGGAGGCATTCCAGTTCCTTCATCTTCTTTGTGGCCTTCTGCTGCAGTCCTTTCAATATGTCCATGTCTCTCTTATACTGAGACCAGGACTCCAGAAGTGGTCCCAAATTGTAGATCTGCATTAGCTGATTGATAAGAGCTTAGATCTTACCTTTACCTTTTTACTTCTAGTCCCATGAAAAATGACTCATAACTCATTTAACAAAAATAAAGTCTGTGGAGCTATATAAAAAAAAAAAAAAAGGTTTTGAAGTTTCTCTGAAGGAAAGAAAGGGTTGTTAGTTGCTTCCAGATGAGAAACAAGGATTTTCAAACATCATAGACCCAGGAATTTCTGTTAATTTATCTTAAGAAAAAGTTTTAATAAATTCTAGGAAAAAATGTAAATGTCAAAATAGATCCCAAATAAAACATTCAAATTAAATTAGGTCAACTGGATTTTACAGGTCTATTTGAATATATTAACAAAGTAATGTAGAGTAAATTCTTCTCCTTGAAGCTACAAGTTACATGAGCCTCAAAACATATCCCTTTATCACCACCAAGTTGGTGATTCAGCCATATATCGACCTCTCTCCCTTTATTCCTCCCAGTGATGACTTTTGTGATTCAATGAGATGAAAAAGAAACTATTTCTTGTTTTATGTTTCTCTCTTATTGCTGTGTTCAGACATATGCACACGGAGATGTGTACATACATATATATATATAAATATGTATAGCCCTACTCTGGGCTCCTCCACTGGTTGGAATTACCTCAGTATCCCAAACAATTTCTTTCAGTCAGTTGAACAATGTGGGAATATCAGTGGCAAAATAAAGACAGTTAAGTGCAAACCATAGTCAATAATTAATCAGCTGAATAAGAGCATTCATTTTTAATAAATATTTAGAAGGATGTATAGAAGTATCCTGCTGCATTACTGTACATCCAAGAATTTGCTAAATATGAAATTCAAAGCACCTTGGGTGATAACTTCAAACAGTACAATGTGTCAAACAAGCACAGCATCATATGCTGGTTTATTTCTAATTCTGCTTGGTGCTGAATGTTTTTCCTGAAAAATGTTCAACCCTCTCTTACTAACAACATATAGAAATGGACTGGTTTTTACCTCATACACAATAGGGGCATGCAATGTTGCCTTTTGGTCAGTGCCTTGGCTACTAGCACGCAATAGAGGTCTTCACTCTTTGTTAGTTGACAAGGTCAAAGTAAGAAAAATAGAGTTAACTAGGTAGTCATGCTGAGAAAAAGAAAAATATGTCTGCTTATATGCTCTGAAAGATTTGATCACTTTTTCTTCTGAGAATGTCATTTTATTAAATATTAAAAATCAATGTTTCATCGGAAAATTTTGACAAAACCTTTTTTTTCGTTTTTATTTTTTTTTCTGAAAAATAGAGAATTTTCTTTAAACAAAATGTTTTAGTCAAATAACCTGAAAAAAAATCTCTTAGCCAGGCCACCTCCCATGCTTGAAGACAAGTATGGGCTTAAGTGCTGTGTTGTGTAGGAAGACAATTACTGAAAGAAGAGCAGTAAAATCTTTAACTGAACTTCGTGAATGGGAGTCCTACAGAAGAATGCTAAATTTACCAATGTAAATACAATGTCACATGATTGTAAAGAAAATTGTTGGGTTCTGTGACTGGCTTTGGCACAAATTTACATAACAATGTATAAGTCACTTAATCTTCTTTAGTTTCTCCATCTGTACAATAACATCAGCTCCAGGGCAGTGTTGTGAGACTTAGTTAATTGCATAGAAATTATTTAAAGATTCTTCAGTGAAAAGTTGTATTGATGCTTTCAGAAACACAACCTTTTTAAGCTAATGATTCTCTTTTATCTTCCCTTAGAAATGACATGAGCCAAAGAAGTAATTCTCTTTTGACCGGCACTCGTTGCATAACTAAATTTTGAAACAGCCTAAAAAATTTTCACAATTCAAATGCTTTGGATTCTGGGGAGGGAGGAGAAGAAGGAGAGCAAGGTAAAGAAGGAAGATCTTTTCCCTTTCATTCTGCACAGGCAGCAGAATTTGGCAAAGCAGATGTACATGCACATAGAAGGGAAGGACGTGCAGATGTGAGCTTCCCTCTCTCCCTGACTTTAGCTGCTGATTCAATGGAGCAGCCCTAATGATATCTCTGAGAGTGGTCGAATGTCCAACCTTCAGCAGGGGCAAAGAGTTGCCATGGTTGCAGAGTGAAAAGGAAGGAATCAAGAGAGGGGGAGGGCAAGGGGATGGGTACAGAAGAAGTAAATCCACGTGAGAAGCAATAATAATAATCTGAGGTAAAGTGGCACTCCTGTAGAGTGTTTTATCAAAACAGCAAAGATCAAATTTTTCAACAAAAATTATTTTAAATATTTTGCTTGAGCCCCTTTATTAATTATGCTGCCATTCTGCCTGCTGCTATAATTAATAGTTTTACAATGCCTTCGTTCTAAAATGCTCTCTCTCTTAACTCCTGGCTGAGGACAGATGAATGTTGATGACAAGAAAATAGAAATGAAGAAATGACATTAATGAAGATTCAAAATGCGTGGCTGAATGGCAGAAGTTTATCTTTACAACCACAAGAAACCGAGGAGGGTCTAGAAGGGTGAATATTCTAAGGAAAATAATCTTGCTTGTTTGTACCAAATATTATAATATGCACATATGTAAATGCGTATACATGAATATACAGAAAATACCAAGTGGACACAGTTGTGAGAATACACTAAGATACCATGGTGACAGGAGACCTTATAAAAACCCAAACAGATAGCAAAGGGCTCCTGAATGTAATGAGCAGCACGGCTGATTAGGCAGAGAGACCACACTGTGCAAGAATGAGGCCTAAAGCAAAGAACAGCCTGAAAGAAAGCCATGAGAGAGAGAGAGACTTGGAGGAATGAGATAAGTAGACTTACAGCTAGAAACAAAGGCAGAAAGAGATCTGTAGGGCTTGTAGGAGAAGGAGTTTGGTATGCGGCAGACAATAGAGGGCTTAGAAAGGAGCAGTTAGCCTTGGGCCCTCAAAGAGTGCCAAGAGCTGAGGGAAAAAAGAGACTTAAACAAGGAAATGTGCATGCGGTAAAAACGCTGGCGAGAGACATGAGGGGCAGCAGGGCAGCTGCAGGTGACCTCTGCAAAAGAGGGCAGCACATCTTGGAAAAGCAGCATGAACGTACGGGCACAGTTTAGAGCAACCAAAGGCCAGTCCCCATCTTTGGTCTGCTTGCAAAAAAAAAGCAAAAATTTCTATCTTTCCCTTAAAAAAACAGCCTGTTTTTTTGGTCAACATTAATTATCTTCCTCTCGGTTGCCTGTCCCTTAGCCTTAAGTTCACAGGAAATGTCTCCTCTTCAAGTGGTGGGTTTTGAATCTTATTTGGATGTTTGACATGAAGTTAGGGTGAGAATGACTGTAACTCTTACCAGCTTTAGGAAATGCTGTACAAATCCTTATTCACACTCTAATACATTTTTAGTTTTAAAGGCTCAGAGCTGAAATCCAATCTGAGGAGCAAGGGCTGTATGACATATATGTCCCCCTCTTTTGGTGCTCAGTGGTTGTCAGTGGGTGAATGTCATCGAACAGCTCAAATCCTGATAATTTCTCTGATTACATGAGTGTGTGTACACTTATACACACACCCCTACCCATATATAGACAGGTGAGAAATTTGAGCATCCTGAACCTTCATCTCACTTTGGCTGTTCTCAGACTGTGGCTCCTGTGCTTGTAGCAGCAGCAGAGAACATGGGTCAGAGTTTTACATCTTTTTTTAACATGCTGCATCAAAGGAGAGAATGATGTTAGCCTCATGCACACATCTCCACGCACAGAGGTCTCCACACGCAGAAACAAATCTGCCACAAAATGAACTACAGCCCCTGCCATTACAACTTGAGCTGAGTCAATTGCCAATTACAGTGGGATGTAAGACTCATACGTAAATAGCCTGTCTTTATTTAGTTACTGTAATAACAGTGAAATCTTGGAATTTAATTTTGTTCCCTTTTCCTTAAATCTCATTATAAAACTGCAGTAACTGATGAATTTTCACACTTTTATCCAACCATCAATGTTCGTGCAAGTGCTGTACTTCACCAGCACAAATGCACTGGGTAATTCTAAGTAAAAAATCACACGTTTTTCAGGAAAACCATTAACATAAACTTATATAAATACTGGTGTTTCTATAGTTGGTATACTTAAGAAAAACTTATCCCATTAAGAAAAATGTACCCCAGTGTTCTGGGGTCTAAAAATCAGTCTATGTACTTTATGACTGAATTTATTTTGCTTTGTATTGCCATAATATAAATTTGAAGAGGAATTCAGAGTTGTCCAAGAACTGGCAGAACTATAGAATTTGTTGACAGAGACTAAAACTGCAGTTAAAGGAGATCAATAGCAGAAAAATTTTTGTATTCTGAGACTTCAGGTCAAGACAATGGCTGCCCAGAGAAAATAAAAATGAATCATAACTTAATAAATAGTATATCAGAAGAATTAGAGTAGGTGAAACTTTGAACTTTAATTTCAGATCCAAATCACAGAATCATAGAATCATAGACTGGTTAGAGTTAGAAGGGATCTTAAAGATCACCCAGCTCCAACCCCCCTGCCATGGGCAAGGACACCTCCCACCGGTTGCTCAAAACCCCATCCAGCCTGGCCTTGAACCCCTCCAAGGATGAGACAGCCACAGTTTCTTTAGACAAATGTCTTTTCATGAGAAAGGACTTCATTGTTTAACTGGACTTTTCCTTCCTTTAACTAACAAATGTCTTTTCATGGGAAAGGACTTCACTGTTTAACTGGACTTTTCCTTCCTTTAACTAGAGAATTTGTTGACAGAGACTGAAGCTTCAGTTAGGTAGGAGATCAATAGCAGAAAGTTTTTGTATTCTGAGACTTCAGGTCAAGACAATGGCTGCCCAGAGAAAATAAAAATGAATAATAACTTAATAAATAGTATATCAGAAGAATTAGAGTAGGTGAAACTTTGAACTTTAATTTCAGATCCAAATCACAGAATCATAGAATCATAGACTGGTTAGAGTTAGAAGGGATCTTAAAGATCACCCAGCTCCAAGCCCCCTGCCATGGGCAAGGACACCTCCCACCAGTTGCTCAAAACCCCATCCAGCCTGGCCTTGAACCCCTCCAGGGATGGGGCAGCCACAGTTTCTTTGGACAAATGTCTTTTCATGGGAAAGGACTTCACTGTTTAACTGGACTTTTCCTTCCTTTAACTATGAAATCCTTTCAAATAATAAATATTGAAGAATAACAGCTGAACTGAATCCATATAGCTGAGGAAAAAAATCATTCTTTGAACTCTGGCTTCTCTAAATCCATTTTTGAATAGTAATCCAGACAAAAAACAAAAAAACCAAAACCAAAATAAACAGGTCTGTATCATCTAATATTGAAGAATAACAGCTGAACTGAATCCATATAGCTGAGGAAAAAAATCATTCTTTGAACTCTGGCTTCTCTAAATCCATTTTTTAATAGTAACCCAGACAAAAAAACAAACAAACAAAAAAACCAAAACCAAAATAAACAGGTCTGTATCATCTTCAGAGCTCTATTTAGTGCAGCTGATAAGTGCAGCTGATAAGAGAGGAGAGGGAAAGTCATGTCATGGTCTTTATTGGCATTCCAGCAGACAAGGTTCCTACCCTGAGGAGTTTACAGTACAAAACCAGTTCAACCAGCTACCAAAGCTAAAGCCTTGAATTGACGGGAGTAGGCTCGCACTAATATTCCTGCAGTTGGCAAAGTACTTTGTACGAAATAACATACATATTCATAAGCAGAAATCATTGCTGAAGCAATTTCAGATGAGTAGCTTTAGCTAGCCTCAGCTAACTTCTTAAAACAACTTCAAACTTTGTGTCTGTAAACTCAACACCTTTGAAAAAGAGTAAGTAGTCAGTTGAGTGGTTCTGTATAATTCTCGGTGGCTGTAATAATCTAACATTTATGACTAACCTGTCCAATTTGTTTCTACACTTCATTTTTCCCCTCGCTTTGTTCTTGTAGATGTATACACCTGATTTTCATGGTGTTTTTTTAATTAAGTATGTGGAAAAGATTTTGCAGTCAAGACACTCTGTTAAAACATAAGTTCTTATGTAGGTTCTAGGCATTTTCTTTTTATTTGTGAGGGCACGAAAATGCTTCTTTAAACCACAACGTCATGAACGGTCTCTTTGGTGCCACAGATATATTGGTTATTAAGTATTCTTCACTCATGCAAATGTTAGGAAAGTTTTTATGTTTCTAACAAGAATATGATACTTAGCCAGAACTAAGAATAGCCAGGTACAGGTTTTTTCAGCAACTTATGAAATATAATTTAGTGTTGTGCTAAAAAGGCATACATCAGCTAGAAAATATAACATAGTCCTGCAGCACTAGTCTCTGTGTATGATAAATGTTGAATGACATTTTTTTGAATAATGAATTACCTAATAGCTAATAATTAATTAGATCACTAATTAATTGGTTGATTGATTAATTCATTCATTTAAATGAATTTTAGTGGATGCATTTCCAGCATCCTAAAGCTCTGCAAATAAAGGCGGGTAGGGGTTGACTGTGTGTCCAAAGCAATAATGTGCCCTGTTGACAGGAAGACAGTGTCATTGAGGACACCATGGGAGGTCTGATTTCCTCTGCAAGGTGGAACCTGATTCTTATATTCTCCATGGCCCTGTGAAAGGCTCTTAGTTGCTGGTCAAGCCAGCTAACAAATATTGGGCTGTTAGGGGGTGTGTGAGTAGCCCAAACTGTCACCCGTGTTCATTCCCCACATTAGCACACTGTTGGGTACACTGTCAAGCTGTTGTAACCTGCAACACGTGACAATTAGACAACACAGCCATAAGCAACTGAATTGAAATGGTAGGTATTAAGCACAACCTTCAGCTTGTGCAAACTGGTGTAGCCCCATTTAATTTAGATGAGGATCTGGTCCTGTATGTTGTCATATTATTTGGAAATGCTAAATTGTGTAAATATTCATATTCTCTGCTGCGTGATTTTTATTTTAATCTAGCTGAGCATATTCTATATTATAAATTGCATATTAATATACCAATTAGTGTATTTTTTTAATTATCTGATTAAATTTTCTCTTAGCTGCTTAAGATTTTGTTTAGAAGCAAATCTAGTTTCTCCATGGCAATAGTAAAATTACATTTTAACAGAATTGTCCTTGAAAATATAGTATAAATCTGAGACCTTCATATAGAATGACACTGTTCACTTTCTTTGATGACAGTTCTTACATATAAATGCAAATGTACATCTCTTTCATTGTTATATATAATGTGATTTAGCTGTAACTGACTGGAAGTTGTGGAAGTCTGATTTAGAACTGAATATATAGATTATAGTTAAATACAGGATGTGGGTCTTTTAAAATATGAGAATATATTTTAAATTCTCAGCTTTTTCCTCTCATGCAGAACAAAAAGTATATAACTTCAATCTGAAGAGTGCTGTACCATGACCATTGCACAAAGACATGAATATGCAGTTATTGTTTCTCTGCTTTATTTCTCTTTTTTTTTTAAATTATTATTATTTATTTATTTATTTATTAACTGTCCCCTATAAAACCAGCTCCAGATAGGGACACTGTAGTATTAGGTGAAATCTAATTTGAGTGTGTGAACCGTGCTATGGCCATTTCTCTCAGAGGGCAAAAACTTGCAAGGTAAAATTACAGCAGGAGAAGTAAAACTATGAATGTTTCCCCCTCTCTTTTATTATTCACTTTATGAATTAGTCCTAGTTTACTTGTTTCAATTGGTGTCGACATATTTTTGAATACTATTAGCATAGCAATCAGGCCTGTTCTCAGGTTATTGAATGGTGTGTTGACTTCCGAAATAAATAGATATGCAGTGTGAAGGACGAGCTGTCACTTTGGGAGAGCTTTGCTGATCTAAATTAAAAGGCACTTCTAATTGAAAACTGTAATAGAAGGAGGGCTAGGGAAACAGTGAAACCACTCGGTCCCTTTCAGGTTTCACAGGGCTGTGATAGGAGATACAGGGAGAGGAGGAAAATGGGTATATTATATGACAAAGTGAGGAATAGCATTAACTTAGACTGAAATAACCGTATCACAATAAGGTGTTTTCATTACTTTCACTGTAACTCACTTTTTCCTGGTTTATTCTCACTTTATGGAAGTAACCTGAAGATATCTTGGGTTCCTGTGATTTCCCACTGAACTCAGCCGTAAATCCAGCATCTAAACCAAGCCTCTGCTCAATCCCCCAGTTGCTCTTCAGGCCAGGTTTGGTCTGAAGGCCACTGAGAAGAGTGCATATATATTCCCGTTGAGTTTAACAGGTTTTGCCTCAATTTCTAATGACCTAACATTACAGCGTTTTGCATAGGCTGTTAATGACACTCTTGTCTTTCAAGGGAATCGTGTCATCTTGCTGAAGGGCTGCTGTAACGTACCATGTCCAAGACGACGTGACAAGCAGCTCCACGGTTCTCTCCGTTTTCCTAGCTGGATATCTTTTCCAAGCAAATGAGTAAGTTCAGCAAAGCAATCACAGAAAGTTAAGACTGCAGATTAAAATAGTTTATGATTTATCTTATCTGAACAACTACCCTCTACCCAGAACTGTGTTTCTTCCTTTTTTCCATTCTTGCCCTGTAAGGGTTAACAATTGAGGCCTGTCTATAGCTCATTTCTATAGTAACAGCAAGACTGAGACTTTTTTATGGGCACCTAATAATTAGAAAGTGCTAGAAGGTATAACAATATAATGAATCAAAACTGATAGACTTGTGGGTTTCCATAGAAACATGTATAATTATGATAATCGGTCCCTGGCGTACCCTCAGAATCGTATACATTCAGTTAAATGCAATAAACATTAGGCACTATTTAGTGAGCTGTGATGCAGATTAACAGTGTGAGATACAGGGAGGCTATGAATAAAATTGCTGTACAGTTTATCTCAAACTAATTTCCCAGATTGCTTTAATAGACGTGCTATGTGGATGTGAAGAATTGAAAGTGTATTTTTGTTAGTGGTAAAACTAACAAAGATGGTATTTCATAAAGTGGCTGACTGATAATTTTGATGCAGATCAGAACGTACTGTGGCACGTTATTGCATGGGAGATCACTAAACCCACTGAGAAAATGACATGGTGGGGCTCAACTGAATTATTTATTTTTTGACTATGATATGGGGATATTCAGGTTTCCTGTCTCCCCCTTGTCTCACTAGATTACTCCTCTCTTTGCTTGAAATACGCTCGCCAGTGCTCCTGGTCAAATTTTAACTCTACCTTTTCCAAAGCATAGCAAATTTCTAGTCACTTCATATGCAGCTGCTCAGCATTACAAGATTTGTATTATTAGTGTCCTGTGGAACATGGCTGTCTGTTTTGTCGGTCATTTATTTGATTTATGAATAAAAGGGGAATTCCAGGGGCATTTAGAACTGTGTGCAGCCCTGGATTGGTTAAAAAGAATCAGATGCCCAGCACTGCATTAAAAGGATGAGCCATTTATAGAGACCTACAGGTATATTATATTTGAGACAGAGCATGGGTGGTGGTATTAGAACATGCATTGTGGATCAGGGGACTCATCTGATCATTCCTGTGCGTGCCAGAGAAACTATGCTTAAATACTTCCTAATCCTCTTCTTTGAAGGCCCAAGTTTTACTGGAAGGGTGGATTTGGTTTGATGCAGTGTCATTGTAGAAGGCAAATGTTGCCCTTTACTTTGTTTAAGGACGTTCATTTCAGAAGGGCAAAAAATGGGTTGCAATACAGTTGTTGAATATTAAGAACCCAGACACGTAATTGCCAGACATCAAAACATTAGGACTGAAGTTGGTGCCCATAGAAAAGTGCATTTACCTTAAATGCACTCTATTCCCTATGTATTTCAGGGAAGGTTGTTTTTCTGAATAAATCCCTCTGCTTTCAAAACGAGTCAGTTTGGCCTGACGCGTTTGTGCTTTTTTTCATTGTTATTCTTGCTAGCGACTCAGTTTCAATAATCGTTGTCTGTTGACTCAGTCCCAAGGACTTGGCTTCTCAGGGATCCTGTGGAGTTCCCTGGGATTCAGGGGCAGCTCACAATGTGTTAAGTTCAAAACTCTTGTTTCCAACACGCGGCTGCCTCTCTTTGTTACTCAGTCTTCAGGTTCTTGCCTCTGCTGAAAGGACAAGCCTTTTATCAAAATGTTTTTTTCACATCTGTTTTTCTCTTCGCTCTTACTGCTGTGCTGGTACTAAAATGCCAGGAGCTGACAGGGGTTCAGAAAGCTATTAGACAAATTCATGGAAGGAAATCTATCAAAGGCTACTAAACATAGAGATAACACCTCTGGGTCAGGATGTCCCTGAGCTGAAGATTTCTGGTGGCTGAAAGCATACACCTGGGGAGCATCACTGCGTGTCTTGCTCTTATATTCCTCCCTAGGCATTTGCTATTGGCCACTGTTAAAGACAAGATACCTGAGCTAGATAAACCCTTCATCTAACCCAGAACAGCCGTTGCTACATTCTCATGTAAAAAGACTTGGCTGCTAACACTGATGCGATAAAACACTTTCAAAAGCCTTCTAGAAAATATGATACCCAGGCTGCACTGTAAAATCTTTTTTTTTTTTTTTTTTTTTTTTTTTTTTTTTTTTTTTTTTTTTTTTTTTTTTTTTTAGGAAAGAGAAATGTGATTCATTGCTGACATACTGTCATTCTGAAGCCTGAAGCTGTAAAACCTTCCTTCTTCCTTCCTCCTGCTGCCTGCATGGAGGGTCACTGTCTCTCTTCTGTCTGTCGAGCTCCCCAGGAAGGGGAACATGAGCCCGGGCTGGGGGAGCACTAACAGAAGTGCTCAAGTGAGTGGAGAATTTCCAATTATTCCAGTCTTTTTCCTTGACATTATTCATACTGAGTATTCTTCTTTTAATATGTTCAGTAAACTAAGAGTTAAATTAATGCCCTGCACATTTAGTTCAACACGCTCTTCAGAGAGCTAGTGTAGAGTAGCAAGTGCTTTATAAACTAGACACTGCCATACACACTTGTGTACAAGACCTTCCCCAAATTCAGAAAGAAGGACTACAGTATATATGACGAGTGCCTGTTCTGGTTTGAGGACACAGGATTAATTTCTCTTCCAGTAATTTTACTTACCAGAAAGGTCTTTTCTAATGCTTGGGAAAACCACATTTTTATATGGCTCCAGTCTGAATTTGTGAAAATATTTACTTTATAGCCATCTATGGTTTCAAAGTCTCAGCGTTTTCAAATTTAGCTAGATGTGGGCATGAGGTGGAGCAAGACCCAAGCTGCCAACAGGTTTTGTCATACCATGAATGTCATATTCAATATAAATTAGAAAGTTTGCTGAAGAGCTTTCCTGTTCTATGATGGTTATGATCCAGAGAAATTCTTGTCCCAGTGTTGGACCCCTGAGCCTTCCCTTCCTCCTGAAACCACAGCGTTCACAGCGTCTGACATTTGCTGTCCACTGCAGGGGGTGCACAGATTCCTATGATAGAATCGGTTGATTATAGTCCTTTTATATTTTGTATTGGTATTTGGATCAATATTGGTTCTTTAGTATTATTAATGTTAATTATTTAGTCTTATTCTATTAAATCTGTTTTAATAGATTCTCTATATTTCAGCCCTTGGGTTTCCTTTTTTTTTTTTCCCCAATTCTTCTTCCCGGGTGGGGAGGAGTCACCACGTGATAGAGCAGTTTTCTAAACGGCAAAAAATTGTTGTGGGTTCTTCAAACTAGAACAGTGCCTGTGCACAGTCGCCCAGGTAGGTATGAAAACCATTTAGACGGTGCTTTTATGCTGCTGGAAGGATGGTGCCAAGGCCATCCCATGCCTCCCCATCCCTGGAGGTATTTAAGAAACGTGTAGATGTGGCACTTCAGAGCATGCTCTAGTAGCCGAGATTGTAGGGGTGTTTTTTGTGTTTGTATGGTTGGACTCAGTGATATCAGAGGTCCTTTCCAACCATGACGATTCTGTGATTCTGTGATTCTGTGATTCCCTGCCTGCCTCTTGGGCACTCGTGGATATACACTGCAGCCTTCAGCATCCCCTATGCATTGCCATGTTAAGCAAGAAACAACTTCCAGCTCTGACAGGCTAGCACTGTTGGCATGGGCAGTGGCTGGATATTTTTGACTCACTTGGGGGAATAATTGGCTGTGTCAGTGCTCCAAGAGTAGCAAGTGTCTAACCCAGGTCCCGTGTGCAGCTGCAGATGTGGAAGGGAATTAAAACATGCAAGAGGGCAACAAACTCCTCCTTGCTTAGCACAGCAGAGGGCAGTTGCTCATCCTGCCTTCTTTTAACAGATTTGTTTTTACAATTTTTTTGCATCTGATCTCTGCTTTTGTGGCTGCATTTTTGTGTTTGTCCTGTCAACTAGTGAACCATGATGACTAGTGACCTGGCCACAGGATTTCCTCTTTTAGGTTGTGTGCTCCTCAGGGCCAGCCCTGAGTCCTTGTGTGCTTCCAGAGGCTTGTGCAGAAAGGGGCTTTTGTCTAGGTGGAGGTTTACAGCTGCTACTGCTATCTATCTAATTAATAAATAAGTCATCTTCTCCCTAGTATCCTGCACCGCTGGCTGATCTTGCAGAGCTGCACCCTTGGTTGAACACAATCACAAAATCAGAGGTGGTTTTTGAGAACTCGGTCCATCAGAGCCTGCCAATGGGTGGAGGATCCTGTTTAATGATTAAGTCTGCTCCAGTGACTGGCCTCCAGTTGGCAGACACGACAATAATCCCCTTCAGTTGTGTTTCTGCTTGTTCTGCGATAACGTAAAACAAGGGTCTCCTCTCGGGGGAAGTTTCTTGTCGCTTTCTGAATTAAATTTATTTTAGAGCCCCCGTACACATCAGTTCTTGACTTTCACCTCCTGCCTGTTGCTAGATTTCTTTGTGCTGGCAAACATCGTGCTCCCCTGTGATTTCTTTTGTCATGGCAGAGTGAACTCTTTCTCGTAGGCTCACTCAGACTGTTCTTAGCCATATTTTCATCTTGCTGCTTTGTGAGTCAGAACTCCCTACAGCTCTGCTTCTTTTTATTCTTTCCCATGATGCTGAAGTTGATTACCTTTGTATGAGCACACATTTCTAACCAGGAGCTGTTTATCACATGTGTATAGCTACTGACTAAAATTCTCATAATTTGATAAATACAAACTTCGAAATCTCCCCTGAAAAGTGATTTTTCTGTGCTAAGTGAAAAAAATCCAAATAAATATTTAAACTAAAAGAATCAAAGGCAAATCAGGATACGAAGCCATTATATTTAAATTTTTGTTAAATATATTTATCAATTCAGATTATTTTATCATTATTTATTTGTATGTTTACAAATAATTTCTGACACCCACAAAGCCTCGAGCTGAAAAAAAAGTTTTATATGTAACAAATTATGCATTTTCTTTCTCATTAAAATATGGAAAAAGACTTTTCTCTTTCAAGGGCAAGTTATTTTCACACAGATATGTACATTAGAGGTTTGTTCTGAAACATATTTTTACTACATTTTGCTAAACTGGAGATATCATCTTCCTAACTGTATGAGATGAATTTGAGTGCTTTAGTTTCTATCAGATTTAGGCTCTCTGGAAGTGATTACAATTGCACGTGACCGAGCATACAGTTTAATTGCCAGTCTAGCTTAAAAGCTAAATCCTGAACGAATATGGTGATTGGTTAACCTTAAAAATCTCATTTTCCTGTGGTGGGCAAGCTTAAACTATTTTCCTTTTCATTGTAGCATAAGTTGCCTCTTTGCACTACGAAAGGCGGTGTAAAGTGATATTGCAATTTATGTATGTGGACGAGGTAGAAGACGTTAACAAATACCCGTTTCTCCCTGATTTAACTAAAACATTCAGGTGAAATAGGTTTCTGTCTGACTTCTGTCCCACTTCCAAAAAGGTCCTTGCTTTCATCCCATGGGATATGAAATGGGCTATGCTTAGGCCATCGTGTGATTTTAAAACTCCACTTCTTTATCTGCTTGACTTTCCCATCCATCTTCAGAAGAAAGAGCTTATAGACAGTCTGATTCTAGCCCAGGAATTTTAAGTGCTCTCTCACTTTTATAAGTTTAACTCACAAAGCTCAGGTGGGGAAGACCTATACAAACCTGCTAGCTTAACCACCAGGCCTGTAGGAGATGTTTGATCATGGGTGGACATATTGCCATACTTAGTAATAAACTAACTATTTTCTAAATCACCAGCTAGAAGAGCTCTTCCTGAAAGTTTCAAGAACTATTCAAAGACTGAGAGCTGATTTTTGTCTGATCAGAGAGCAGGCCATTATGGACGGCTTCAACATCTTCTGGATAATAACCTGTAATGAGTGACCTGCAGGAAGTATTCCAGGAAAAGGTGGGACATACAAAAATAGTGTCAGTGGGCTTTTGGCAAGAACTGTAAGAATATGCAAGATAAATGTGAAAAAATCGAATGGCCTTACAGAGAGATATGAGACTCTGAATGTGAGAAACTGGAATGGCCAATGCAGAGACACATCCAGCTCTCAAAATAAGTGAAATTTCTCTCTTAAGTCCCAATTAAAGCAAAGGATTTATAATATTCTTGTACTATTGTAGAATCTCACGTACACTTGCACATGGACATATGCAGAACCTATCCAGTTTTCTTCCTTCAGGACTATACCAAAGTGGTGTAATTTCACTCTTTGCATATTCTATATTACTATCACAAAATAACATAGTAAAAGAGCACTGTTTTGCCCATCTGCCCCCTTAATATATGTTTGGAGAACTTTTAGGAAAATTAATCTTGTTTTGAAACATATCATTTCCTTTCTCTTTCAGGCTCACAAATTGTTACTTACCAGAAAGGTCTTTTCTAATGCTTGGGAAAACCACATTTTTATATGGCTCCAGTCTGAATTTGTGAAAATATTTACTTTATAGCCATCTATGGTTTCAAAGTCTCAGCGTTTTCAAATTTAGCTAGATGTGGGCATGAGGTGGAGCAAGACCCAAGCTGCCAACAGGTTTTGTCATACCATGAATGTCATATTCAATATAAATTAGAAAGTTTGCTGAAGAGCTTTCCTGTTCTATGATGGTTATGATCCAGAGAAATTCTTGTCCCAGTGTTGGACCCCTGAGCCTTCCCTTCCTCCTGAAACCACAGCGTTCACAGCGTCTGACATTTGCTGTCCACTGCAGGGGGTGCACAGATTCCTATGATAGAATCGGTTGATTATAGTCCTTTTATATTTTGTATTGGTATTTGGATCAATATTGGTTCTTTAGTATTATTAATGTTAATTATTTAGTCTTATTCTATTAAATCTGTTTTAATAGATTCTCTATATTTCAGCCCTTGGGTTTCCTTTTTTTTTTTTCCCCAATTCTTCTTCCCGGGTGGGGAGGAGTCACCACGTGATAGAGCAGTTTTCTAAACGGCAAAAAATTGTTGTGGGTTCTTCAAACTAGAACAGTGCCTGTGCACAGTCGCCCAGGTAGGTATGAAAACCATTTAGACGGTGCTTTTATGCTGCTGGAAGGATGGTGCCAAGGCCATCCCATGCCTCCCCATCCCTGGAGGTATTTAAGAAACGTGTAGATGTGGCACTTCAGAGCATGCTCTAGTAGCCGAGATTGTAGGGGTGTTTTTTGTGTTTGTATGGTTGGACTCAGTGATATCAGAGGTCCTTTCCAACCATGACGATTCTGTGATTCTGTGATTCTGTGATTCCCTGCCTGCCTCTTGGGCACTCGTGGATATACACTGCAGCCTTCAGCATCCCCTATGCATTGCCATGTTAAGCAAGAAACAACTTCCAGCTCTGACAGGCTAGCACTGTTGGCATGGGCAGTGGCTGGATATTTTTGACTCACTTGGGGGAATAATTGGCTGTGTCAGTGCTCCAAGAGTAGCAAGTGTCTAACCCAGGTCCCGTGTGCAGCTGCAGATGTGGAAGGGAATTAAAACATGCAAGAGGGCAACAAACTCCTCCTTGCTTAGCACAGCAGAGGGCAGTTGCTCATCCTGCCTTCTTTTAACAGATTTGTTTTTACAATTTTTTTGCATCTGATCTCTGCTTTTGTGGCTGCATTTTTGTGTTTGTCCTGTCAACTAGTGAACCATGATGACTAGTGACCTGGCCACAGGATTTCCTCTTTTAGGTTGTGTGCTCCTCAGGGCCAGCCCTGAGTCCTTGTGTGCTTCCAGAGGCTTGTGCAGAAAGGGGCTTTTGTCTAGGTGGAGGTTTACAGCTGCTACTGCTATCTATCTAATTAATAAATAAGTCATCTTCTCCCTAGTATCCTGCACCGCTGGCTGATCTTGCAGAGCTGCACCCTTGGTTGAACACAATCACAAAATCAGAGGTGGTTTTTGAGAACTCGGTCCATCAGAGCCTGCCAATGGGTGGAGGATCCTGTTTAATGATTAAGTCTGCTCCAGTGACTGGCCTCCAGTTGGCAGACACGACAATAATCCCCTTCAGTTGTGTTTCTGCTTGTTCTGCGATAACGTAAAACAAGGGTCTCCTCTCGGGGGAAGTTTCTTGTCGCTTTCTGAATTAAATTTATTTTAGAGCCCCCGTACACATCAGTTCTTGACTTTCACCTCCTGCCTGTTGCTAGATTTCTTTGTGCTGGCAAACATCGTGCTCCCCTGTGATTTCTTTTGTCATGGCAGAGTGAACTCTTTCTCGTAGGCTCACTCAGACTGTTCTTAGCCATATTTTCATCTTGCTGCTTTGTGAGTCAGAACTCCCTACAGCTCTGCTTCTTTTTATTCTTTCCCATGATGCTGAAGTTGATTACCTTTGTATGAGCACACATTTCTAACCAGGAGCTGTTTATCACATGTGTATAGCTACTGACTAAAATTCTCATAATTTGATAAATACAAACTTCGAAATCTCCCCTGAAAAGTGATTTTTCTGTGCTAAGTGAAAAAAATCCAAATAAATATTTAAACTAAAAGAATCAAAGGCAAATCAGGATACGAAGCCATTATATTTAAATTTTTGTTAAATATATTTATCAATTCAGATTATTTTATCATTATTTATTTGTATGTTTACAAATAATTTCTGACACCCACAAAGCCTCGAGCTGAAAAAAAAGTTTTATATGTAACAAATTATGCATTTTCTTTCTCATTAAAATATGGAAAAAGACTTTTCTCTTTCAAGGGCAAGTTATTTTCACACAGATATGTACATTAGAGGTTTGTTCTGAAACATATTTTTACTACATTTTGCTAAACTGGAGATATCATCTTCCTAACTGTATGAGATGAATTTGAGTGCTTTAGTTTCTATCAGATTTAGGCTCTCTGGAAGTGATTACAATTGCACGTGACCGAGCATACAGTTTAATTGCCAGTCTAGCTTAAAAGCTAAATCCTGAACGAATATGGTGATTGGTTAACCTTAAAAATCTCATTTTCCTGTGGTGGGCAAGCTTAAACTATTTTCCTTTTCATTGTAGCATAAGTTGCCTCTTTGCACTACGAAAGGCGGTGTAAAGTGATATTGCAATTTATGTATGTGGACGAGGTAGAAGACGTTAACAAATACCCGTTTCTCCCTGATTTAACTAAAACATTCAGGTGAAATAGGTTTCTGTCTGACTTCTGTCCCACTTCCAAAAAGGTCCTTGCTTTCATCCCATGGGATATGAAATGGGCTATGCTTAGGCCATCGTGTGATTTTAAAACTCCACTTCTTTATCTGCTTGACTTTCCCATCCATCTTCAGAAGAAAGAGCTTATAGACAGTCTGATTCTAGCCCAGGAATTTTAAGTGCTCTCTCACTTTTATAAGTTTAACTCACAAAGCTCAGGTGGGGAAGACCTATACAAACCTGCTAGCTTAACCACCAGGCCTGTAGGAGATGTTTGATCATGGGTGGACATATTGCCATACTTAGTAATAAACTAACTATTTTCTAAATCACCAGCTAGAAGAGCTCTTCCTGAAAGTTTCAAGAACTATTCAAAGACTGAGAGCTGATTTTTGTCTGATCAGAGAGCAGGCCATTATGGACGGCTTCAACATCTTCTGGATAATAACCTGTAATGGGTGACCTGCAGGAAGTATTCCAGGAAAAGGTGGGACATACAAAAATAGTGTCAGTGGGCTTTTGGCAAGAACTGTAAGAATATGCAAGATAAATGTGAAAAAATCGAATGGCCTTACAGAGAGATATGAGACTCTGAATGTGAGAAACTGGAATGGCCAATGCAGAGACACATCCAGCTCTCAAAATAAGTGAAATTTCTCTCTTAAGTCCCAATTAAAGCAAAGGATTTATAATATTCTTGTACTATTGTAGAATCTCACGTACACTTGCACATGGACATATGCAGAACCTATCCAGTTTTCTTCCTTCAGGACTATACCAAAGTGGTGTAATTTCACTCTTTGCATATTCTATATTACTATCACAAAATAACATAGTAAAAGAGCACTGTTTTGCCCATCTGCCCCCTTAATATATGTTTGGAGAACTTTTAGGAAAATTAATCTTGTTTTGAAACATATCATTTCCTTTCTCTTTCAGGCTCACAAATTGGTTTCAGCATGTTGCAAAAATTCCGTGTACCACAGCAAAAGGAAGATTGTTTTCATTCAAAAAGGCCTCAAATTTATTAATTTAAAACTGTTTTGTCTAATTATTATTCCTTTTAATGATGGTTTCTAAAAATGGATATGAAGCTTCCACAATTCATACTAGAAGTTATACTTATTGTATTCTAGGAATTATGCAAAGGAAGAAACTAGAATGAAATTACCATAGTAAATTTAGACTTTGTATTAAATAAAACCCTATAGTTGAACTGTAATTATTATAATAGTATAGTAAATATACAGATAATAACTTGAAGCTATTATTCAATATGATTACTGTAGTCTTACTATTATTAGGACTGATTTACTATAGTTTTAATAAACTACAGAATAATTACAGTGGTTTCACTTTAATAACTAGAGTTCAGTTGCAATTTTATGCTGAGATCTGGAGCTTTATTGTGCAGTAATATTTCTTGAGAGGAAAATATAAAGAGAACAACCATTAAAAATAAAACTTAAAGTGTGATTTAAAATAAGTTTTTATCATTTATTGTATAGTTATATGGAGCAAAGATAAATAATAAAAATTAATTTTATTTCCAATAAAAATGAAATAAATCTCTTGTTTTGCTTTCTTTTGAACATGACTAAAAGTACAAGAACAAAGTTTTTTTTCCTTGTTTAAAAGCTACTTATATTCACCTCACCGTCTTCTTACACATACTAAATTCTCAAAATTGTACAAGAACATACATAGTACATTACTTATTAATATTTTTACTGTAAACAGAGATCACTAGTTCAAATGGAAGTTTCTTGAGATAGTAATTTTTTTCCAACATGTTTTCAAAATGCTGTGTATATTTATAGCTCTCTCTAAGTAATACATCCTCTTCTATACTATCACTTTTCATTTTTAACCTCATTCTAACCACCACCAAAATGGTCCATAAATTTGTGACCGCATCAAAAATGTTTGGAATGGAACATAGTATTTCAGGAGTGAAGTGATGTCCACAATTGATATTTGGAGCCAAGAGAACATGTTACTTTAAGGTTTCTGCATCAGACCTTTGTGTCTCCATGCTCTGGTCAAGTTGGATTTTTGAGCTGCCAACTTAATGCCCAAAGGCCAGATATGTTCACCCTTCTGTTGGCCATCGCCTTGTAATCCCCTTCCAAGAGCAGTACCAAATGGAGCCCACAGGGGCTTTTCTTGTGTCATTGTTCCATAAACACAGTGATGCAAATGGATAATACTGATATTCTTATATGGGTTGGTACTTTGTCCTTATATTAGCCCAGCCTGAACCTGGTACTACAATCAGGCATTTCCCCAGTAACAGGTGTGGCGTGTCCTTGAAATTTGTGTTCAGATCAGAGGTTAAATGGAATCAGATCCAGGGGAGGAAGCCCTTTACTGCTTGAATATATGCTGTTGAAGCACCAAATGTTGGTTCCTCTTTGCTAGCCCTGTGTTTCAAAATCTACCGCTACCTGGGGATCAGCACCCCAGTTAGGGAGCAGACACTAAGCTCAATAGATAATTAAGGTGGGCTAGTTGAAAACTAGTCTGCTCTTGTTCTGAACTGCTGCATGGCATTATTCCTCTGAAGTTTCTCTGTATCCATTCATTTACCTCTAGACAAATCCCAGCTCTCAACTTCACAAGTAGCTATTTGTCACCTGATAAATTATTAAAGGAAAACTCTGGTGCTAAAATAAATATTCTCATAGTAAAAAAAATAGAATTTTAGATTAAGAGTTGATATGAACTGAATATGCCAATCCTTGCTATGCATAAAAAAGGCAATTGAAATTTAAATGACTGCTACAAAAGGCTACTAGGACATCCACCTACTGCTTTCCATCACTTGCAGAATCATTGAATATTTTGGGCTGGAAAAAACCTTTTAAAGGCATCTAGTCCAAACCCCCCTGATCTTCAACTAGATCCGGTTGTTTAGAGCCCTGTCCAACCTAACCTTGAATGTTTCCAGGGATGGGGCATCTACCACCTCTCTGGACAGCCAGTTCCAGGGTTTCACCAACCTTTCATCGTAAAAAAAATTCTTCCTTCTATCTGATCTACATCTACTCTCTTGTTTAAAATCATTACCCCTTGTCCTTGGAACAGGCCCTTCTAAAAAGTCTGTCCCCATCTTTCTGATAAGCCCCCTTTAAGTAGTGAAAGGTCATAATGAGGTCTCCCTGGAGCCTCCTCCAAGCTGAAAAATCCCAATTCTCTCAGCCTGTCCTCACAACAGAGATGCTCCATCCCTCTGATAATTTTTGTGGTCCTCCTCTAGACTCGCTCCAACAGGTCCATGTCTTTACTGTGCTGAGGACTCCAAAGCTGGACACAGTAGTCCAGGTGGGGTCTCATGAGGATAGAGCAGAGGCATAGAATAACCTCCCTCGACCTGCTGGCCACACTTCTTTTGATGCAGCCCAGTATATGATTGGCTTTCCAGGCTGAGAGTGCACGTAGCCAGCTCATGTCCAGCTTTTCATCCACCAGTGCCTCCAAGTCCCTCTTGCCAGGGCTGTTCTCAATCCCTTCATTCCCCAGTCAGTATTGATACAGGGTTTTGCCCTGACCCAAGTGCAGGACCCTCCACTTGGCCTTTCTGAGCCTCATGAGGTTCACATGACCCCACTTTCTAAGCCTGTCCAGGTCCCTCTGGATGGCATCCCATCCGTCAGGCTTGCCAACCCCACCACTCAGCTTGGTGTCATCCCCAGACTTCCTGAGGTGCATTTGATCCTGCTGTTTGTGTCATTGATGAAAATATTGAACAGTGCTGGTCCCAATATAGACCCTTGTGGGACAGCACTTGTCACTGATCTCCATCTGGACTTTGAGCTGTTGACTGCTATCCTCTGGATGTGACCATCCAACCAATTCTTCATTCACCTAACACTCCACCTATCAAATTTAGAGAAAAGGATACTGTGAGGGACAGTGTCAAAGGCCTTACAGAGCATGATCACTACAGCTCCGGCTGCCTCCAATCTTGACATCACCAATTAGCTCACTCGCATTGGTGACTCCCAGATTCAGTATCCCATCCTCTCTGGTGGGGTTGTCTATTATCTAGCTTAAGAAGTTATCTTCTATGCACTCCAGGAGTCTCCTAGATTGCCCACATCTTGCCATTCTGCTTTTCCAGCAGATGTTGGAGTGCTGAAGAACCCCAACAGAATGAGAGACTGTGAGTGTGATGCCTTCTGTACCAGGAGTAAGAAGACTTCATCAATAGGTTCCCCTTGATTGGGTGGCCTGTAGTAGACACCAACCACAAGGTTCCCTTTGCTGTCTCTTATTCTTACCCATAGCCTTTCAACCTGGTCATGGCCATTCTTCAGAGACAGCTCATCACCCCCACTGTTCCAATTTCTGCCCTTTGTCATGTAATCATTGACTCTTTTCTCACATTCAACGATTCATTAACATAACAATTAGCAAATAAGCAGAGAATGGAGCCCTGCAACCACTGGTTATTTTACAACCACACAGTTCCTGTTTGCTAGCCCCGTGTTTCAAAATCTACCGCTACCTGGGGATCAGCACCCCAGTTAGGGAGCAGACACTAAGCTCAATAGATAATTAAGGTGGGCTAGTTGAAAACTAGTCTGCTCTTGTTCTGAACTGCTGCATGGCATTATTCCTCTGAAGTTTCTCTGTATCCATTCATTTACCTCTAGACAAATCCCAGCTCTCAACTTCACAAGTAGCTATTTGTCACCTGATAAATTATTAAAGGAAAACTCTGGTGCTAAAATAAATATTCTCATAGTAAAAAAAATAGAATTTTAGATTAAGAGTTGATATGAACTGAATATGCCGAACCTTGCTATGCATAAAAAAGGCAATTGAAATTTAAATGACTGCTACAAAAGGCTACTAGGACATCCACCTACTGCTTTCCATCACTTGCAGAATCATTGAATATTTTGGGCTGGAAAAAACCTTTTAAAGGCATCTAGTCCAAACCCCCCTGATCTTCAACTAGATCCGGTTGTTTAGAGCCCTGTCCAACCTAACCTTGAATGTTTTGGTTCCTCTTTGCTAGCCCTGTGTTTCAAAATCTACCGCTACCTGGGGATCAGCACCCCAGTTAGGGAGCAGACACTAAGCTCAATAGATAATTAAGGTGGGCTAGTTGAAAACTAGTCTGCTCTTGTTCTGAACTGCTGCATGGCATTATTCCTCTGAAGTTTCTCTGTATCCATTCATTTACCTCTAGACAAATCCCAGCTCTCAACTTCACAAGTAGCTATTTGTCACCTGATAAATTATTAAAGGAAAACTCTGGTGCTAAAATAAATATTCTCATAGTAAAAAAAATAGAATTTTAGATTAAGAGTTGATATGAACTGAATATGCCAATCCTTGCTATGCATAAAAAAGGCAATTGAAATTTAAATGACTGCTACAAAAGGCTACTAGGACATCCACCTACTGCTTTCCATCACTTGCAGAATCATTGAATATTTTGGGCTGGAAAAAACCTTTTAAAGGCATCTAGTCCAAACCCCCCTGATCTTCAACTAGATCCGGTTGTTTAGAGCCCTGTCCAACCTAACCTTGAATGTTTCCAGGGATGGGGCATCTACTACCTCTCTGGACAATCAGTTCCAGGGTTTCACCAACCTCTCATTGTAAAAAAAATTCTTCCTTCTATCTGATCTACATCTACTCTCTTGTTTAAAATCATTACCCCTTGTCCTTGGAACAGGCCCTTCTAAAAAGTCTGTCCCCATCTTGTTTAAAATCATCACCCCTTGTCCTTGCAACAGGCCCTTCTAAAAAGTCTGTCCCCATCTTTCTGATAAGCTCCTTTTAAGTAGTGAAAGGTCACAATGAGGTCTCCCTGGAGCCTTCTCTTCTCCAAGGTGAAAGGTCATAATGAGGTCTCCCTGGAGCCTCCTCCAAGCTGAAAAATCCCAATTCTCTCAGCCTGTCCTCACAACAGAGACGTTCCATCTCTCTGATCATTTTTGTGGTCCTCCTCTAGACCAGCTCCAACAGGTCCATATCTTTTCTGTGCTGAGGACTCCAAAGCTGGATGCAGTAGTCCAGGTGGGGTCTCGTGAGGATAGAGTAGAGGTGTAGAACAACCTCCCTCGACCTGCTGGCCACACGATAGAGCAGAGGCATAGAATAACCTCCCTCGACCTGCTGGCCACACTTCTTTTGATGCAGCCCAGTATATGATTGGGTTTCCAGGCTGAGAGTGCACGTAGCCAGCTCATGTCCAGCTTTTCATCCACCAGTGCCTCCAAGTCCCTCTTGCCAGGGCTGTTCTCAATCCCTTCATTCCCCAGTCAGTATTGATACAGGGTTTTGCCCTGACCCAGGTGCAGGACCCTCCACTTGGCCTCGCTGAACCTCATGAGGTTCACGTGACCCCACTTCCTAAGCCTGTCCAGGTCCCTCTGGATGACATCAGTGCAGGACCCTCCACTTGGCCTTTCTGAGCCTCATGAGGTTCACATGACCCCACTTTCTAAGCCTGTCCAGGTCCCTCTGGATGGCATCCCATCCGTCAGGCTTGCCAACCCCACCACTCAGCTTGGTGTCATCCCCAGAATCAGGCTTGCCAACCCCACCACTCAGTTTGGTGTCATCCCCAAACTTCCTGAGGTGCATTTGATCCTGCTGTTTATGTCATTGATGAAAATATTGAACAGTGCTGGTCCCAATATAGACCCTCGCAGGACAGCACTTGTCACTGATCTCCATCTGGACTTTGAGCTGTTGACTGCTATCCTCTGGATGTGACCATCCAACCAATTCCTCATTCACCTAACACTCCACCTATCAAATTCATACCTCTCCAATTTAGAGAAGAGGATACCATGGGGGACAGTGTCAAAGGCCTTACAGAGCATGATCACTACAGCTCCGGCTGCCTCCAATCTTGACATCACCAATTAGTCTCCGGCTGCCTCCAATCTTGACTTCACCAATTAGCTCACTCGCATTGGTGACTCCCAGATTCAGTATTCCATCCTCTCTGCTGGGGTTGTCTATTATCTAGCTTAAGAAGTTATCTTCTATGCACTCCAGGAGTCTCCTAGATTGCCTACATCTTGCCATTCTGCTTTTCCAGCAGATGTTGGGGTGCTGAAGAACCCCAACAGAATGAGAGCCTGTGAGCGTGATGCCTTCTGTACCAGGAGTAAGAAGACTTCATCAATAGGTTCCCCTTGATTGGGTGGCCTGTAGTAGACACCAACCACAAGGTTCCCTTTGCTGTCTCTTGTTCTTACCCATAGGCTTTCAACCTGCTCATGGCCATTAGTCAGAGACAGCTCATCACCCCCACTGTTCCAATTTCTGCCCTTTGTCATGCAATCATTGACTCTTTTCTCACATTCAACGATTCATTCTTACCCATAGCCTTTCAACCTGGTCATGGCCATTCTTCAGAGACAGCTCATCACCCCCACTGTTCCAATTTCTGCCCTTTGTCATGTAATCATTGACTCTTTTCTCACATTCAACGATTCATTAACATAACAATTAGCAAATAAGCAGAGAATGGAGCCCTGCAACCACTGGTTATTTTACAACCACACAGTGCTACCAAGCACTTGATAATAATTACCAGCATCAGTAACGGCCACATACTTGTATTTCTGTATTTGAATGGACATAACTCCAACTACCAAAGCAATTTCAGCTGCAAAATATTTTGCTGATTTTATTGGTTCCCAACCTTTATACTCAGTGCGAGCACACCCAAAGCACTCCCTCCTTCTTTGCAAGTGAATGTACTGGCAAGTGTGCATTTGTGTGTTTCTTCAAGTTCAAAGTAAAACATGGAAAAATGCTAAGGCTTTTATCTTTTTGAGGAACTCACCAGACTTACTTTATTGTCAGGGAAGGTATGGCTCTGTAGCGATTATCCCATGACAGCGGACATGGCATAGAGATATTTTCATAAATGCATGGATTCACCCTAGAAAGGAATTTTCCTAGAAATGAATGTTCAGCTTAGGAAAAGACCTGATCCCAACACAGCATTTTTTTGTTTTTTTCTGAGAAGCTAATGATCATAGAATCACAGAATAGTTTGGGTTGGAAAGAAGGGACCTTTAAAGGTCCAACCTACCTGCAATGAGCAGAGACATCTTCAATTAGAACGGGATGATGGCATTACAAAGCTGGGCAATGGTCCTTTTATAGCAACAAATGGAGTTTCACCTAGTATAAGTGAGTTGTCTTGGCTATCTCAATAGTTAAAGGAGAAAAGTAGTTATCTCCAAAGGATGATTCATCTTACTGATCTTGGAAGCGTATCTCAGAATGCAAAGACTACTGTTAAGTGGAATTGATCCAGGCCAAGGAGGATAAGCTAAAGCAAATCAAATTAGCACCAAAGAAATTGATGAAATTAAACCAATTACAAGCACTATGGTAACGATGAAGCGTTTTAATTGTTCAGCTCCTTAATTGCAGGTTTTCAATCTGTATCTACGGACCATACAAAGATACCGTGGAACCCAACATCCATCCATAGATCTTGTCTATAGTATTCTGAGGCCCTTCAAAAGAGAAACAGTTAAATACTTCTTTGAATTCCTAGTCTGGCCACATATAGCATATGCTTTCACATTTAACATTTAATTCAACATACAGGACAACATTTGTTGTTCTATCTGTTCTATCTTCACTCTTCTTGGACTTCAACTAAGATAAGTCATCAACTATTGTTAATTTCTTAAATCTCATTCTTGTCAACTATGTAAATATAGATACAGAGAGGGACAAAATCATGACATTTTCTGAGAAAATTCTTCAAAGTTACTTTCCCATATAATTTCAACCAAAGACGAACTCCAAGGACCAGGAATCTGTCTGAAAACCAGAATGGACATAAATGAAAGGGAAGAGGAATTGAAATGAAAGGGAAGAGGAAGATCTGAATAAAGTCAAAACACAATGATGGAGTAGGCAGGACATTTTTTAGGTTTTTGAATTGCCCTTCTTATATTCTCTGCTCAACCAGACCAAACTGATAGAGAAGATTTAACTTTAGAATTATGAAATTCAAGTATTAGCTCCATTTGAAAGTTTGAAATTAGTCTCTTCTTGGGGTTTACATATCTCTGTTTAATAAAGAACAAAGTTGCGGCATACAATATCTATCTGGGAAAGGAGAACCTGAATTGCCCTTTTGGGAAATGACATCATTCACTCCACTGATTGTTATGCCAATTCTGTTAGAAAGTACTAAATCTCTGAGTACTGAGAGATCAGCATAAAACTATTACATTGAAATAGCTCTTACTGCAGAACCTTTTAAATTCAGCTAGTTTATTTATTCTGGGTTTAATGCAGAGGTCTTTTTTCACATTAACTATGAAAATATTGTGTTCTTGCTAAACAGCAAGCAAAGATCATTGAAATTTTTCTCAACCTTCTCCAGTGGCACAAATAGGCTTTAATATTTATTTTTTTTTCTGACATATTTTGGAATCTGTGAGATGGATTTCATTTTGATTAGTTATTTCTGCAACAATACAAGTCCATCATCAAGCCAAAATTCTACTCACAAACACATTTAGTTAAAATTGTTAAGTTAGTTAAAATGTGACCATTCTACATAAAGATAATGCAATTGCAAACTTGATGGAGTTTGGCTTTTAGCTTCATTTTCATTCATGACCACATGTGGCAAAGAAAAAAAACACCATGTGGTTCATGAAGAATTTGTAGCACCGACAAAATGCTTTCACCTTACATATATTCTGTATCAATCAGATTTTGATACAATAGATGATATACCATTTTTAATGTATTTTTCAAGGCTATGCCTGCACCTTAACTGAAGAAATCAAACAGAAGAATTGTTTTGCTTTATGGCTGAATAATTTTTATTCATGTATAAATACACCTTCTGCGAATTGAATTTTCATGTTAAGTTTGTTTTAGTATTCCAACATTACTATCATAGGGGTGGTATAAGACAATGAGAAAGATAGAAAAGCAAAAAATTGGGAGAGAAAGAGTGTCTGGAAAAGAATTTAGAAAGATTTGTCATACAAAAAGTGTCTTCTTTTCGGATTCCTACTGTGTCTCAGGAAACAGGACTTTGTGTATATTCCTTATCCAAAAAAAAGGATTCCAGAAAGGAAATATCTGCCTTCATAATTTGTTTCTTCTTTGACTATTAAAAAGTTGTAAGATCCCAAATGTGAACTAACTATATAAGAAAGTAAAATAAAAGATCAAAGAAACATAGAATCACATAATACTTTGGGCTGGAAGGGACCTTTTAAAGGTCATCTAGTCCAACCTCTCTGCAATGAGCAGGAACATCTTCAACTAGATCAGGCTGCTCATAGAACCATCCAACCTGACCTTGAATGTTTCCGGGGATGGGGCATCTACCACCTCTCTGGGCAACCTGTGCCAGTGTTTCATTACTGTCTCATTGTAAAACATTTCTTCCTTCTTTCTAATCTAAATCTTCCCTCTTTTGTTTAAATTCATTACCCCTTGTCCTATTGCACCAAGCCTTGCTAAAAAGTCTGTCTTCATCTTTCTTATAAACCCCCTTTAAGTACTGAAAGGCTGCAATCAGGTGTCCCTGGAGCCTTCTCTACTGCAGGCTGAACAACCTTTCTCAGCCTTTCAGATAGCAGAGGTGCTCCATCGCCCTGATCATTTTTGTGACCTTCCTCTGGACCTGCTTCAACAGGTCCATGTCTTTCCTGACGTGAATGGCAAGGATGCAAGATGTGAGATGATAACTCTTTCTCCCTGCTGACAGAAATAACTGGTCACTCAGACCAAAAAATTCTAAAGCTCTGTTGATATAGCAGTATTTCATATTCCAAACTGATGTATCAACATCTTGTGTAGTAAAGACAAAACCTAAAATTGTTGTTTACTAAAGAAAGAAGAATATTGAAGCAACTTCTCACACTAATTATCAGCCTTGGCTTTATAGTTTATGCCATAAAGTGGGGGGGTTATGTTTGTATTCCTTTTTTTTTTTTTTTTTTAATAAACTGTTATTAGGATCTGGTTTTAAACATGGGTTTGAATTCATAAATTTATTCCTATCGTTGCCAGAAGTTCCTCTCTAAGCTGAAGCAACTCATTCATATCTTCAACCTGCACCCATCCAAGTCGATGCAAAAATTCCTGTGCTCTTACATGGTACAAATGTACTCCTCAGCTTGCTTTCATGTCTGAACAAATCCATATCTTTTACAAAATGTCAATACCTCACACTGGAAAGCTGCAGTACAGCATGAATAAAAAAACTAGTTATCTTTTAGGATGTGTTTTGATCTCTCAGTTGTGAAGTTTAATGCTCTGCAATTTCCTGGCTCACTTTGCACAAAGCAGCTTAAACCTGCAGCTTAAACCTTTTGGCCATGATCCAACAGAGCATTTGTGATCCAAGGTGAGCTCTGTATCTAAAAGTGTCAAGGAATGTCTCCTGTTTCAACTCCAGAGCTGGACATAGAGCTTACCATAGGGTAAGTACTCCTTGCAGGATCCCTCCATCTGAAAAGAAAACCAGATTCCAGCTTTGTGGCTCAAGAAGAAGAATAAAACTCCAGTTAAATCACTAGTTCACATGCATCACACTGTGCTATGCTTCCAACCTGTAATTAGCTTAGACAATAGAAAATTCAAAACACAACAAGCCCAATCAACACAAGCTATTTACAGCAACACCACAAGGAAATTCTGCTGAAGTTGTATCCCATGAACTGACAATGATACCGACTTTCCAATAGAAGCTGCTTTCACTCATGAATTCTCTTCGTGAGAAGATAAGGACACACCAGGAAAATGATACAATCCATTGTAGATACTGTGCGCCTCCTCCTTTCTTTTTTACTTGTTTTTTCGTAGAGAAATAGAGATATTTTTTCCTAATTATATACTCTTTCATAGCACTAGTACAGAATCAAAAAACTGTTCTACAAAGCATATTTTTGGGGAGGGAGATGGCATTTTGTATGGCTCGAGCTTAGGAATGAAATATTGAATGCTAGTCTATCTTTGGCTCAGGTAATAACTGACATTTCTTACCAACAATGGCTACTTACTAACTCAAATAAAATACGTTGATACTTTCATGACACATTTTAACATTTATATTTTTTTGGCCTTTATAATTCATAGAATTATAGAATCATAGGCTTGGAAGGGACCTTAAAGATAATCGAGTTCCAACCCCCTGCCCTGGGCAGGGACACCTCCCACTAGAGCAAGTTGCTCAAAGCCCCATCCAGCCTGACCTTGAACACCTGCAGGGATGGGGCAGCCACAGCTTCTTTGGGCAACCTGTTTCAGTGTCTCACCACCCTCACAGGAAAGAATTTTTTTCTAGTATCTAGTCTAAATCTCCCCTCTATCAATTTAAAACCAGTACCCCTCATCCTATGGCTACCCTTCGTGACCAAGAGTCCCTCTACAGCTCTCCTATAGGCTCCCTTCAGATACTGGAAGGGTGCTATAAGGTCTCTTTGACACAAATGAGGACACATTCTCATGGCCAAGCCTGAAGGAGTGCAGAAGTACAGCTGCTGTCCTGTCGCTTCCATTGCCTTACCTCTTGTTTAGCTCTGAAACTAGTTTAGTCACTGAAACTAGTCAAGAGATCAGTGTGGGGGCACCTGACCTGCTGGTCTCTCTACCATAGGCAATAGAATGAACTCTTCTAACTGTGAGTTAACCAAGAGCAAGCACTGGGCAAATTTAAAGGCAAGTGAAGAGGTAGTTTTCATGTAAAGCAAATTAATATAGAATAGAGTTACCACAAAAGAAATATCCTCAGGAACTCACTTCTCATTTAAATCTCTATACTCTATACTAAAGCACTGTTGTTTTTCCTAATGAGTCTGAATAAACAAAGAGAGATGGAATCCACAGAAGAAAAAGTGGAATGACTGTAACAAACCCTGCTAAATAAACATATTTTAGTTCTCTTAGCAGTGTTTGAATTACGACTTTGGGATATGTACTGTAAGATAAGACATTGCAGGTTTGTTTTTCCTTTGTTAAAAATCAAAAAAAGGAAAGAAATTATTAAAAAAAAAAAATAACACCAAAACAAAACAAAAAGTGTGCATGCTAAGAAGGAAATTATCCTTATTCCAGTTATGTTACATTAGGCATTAGGTTACACCAGCTGTGTAGCGCTGGGAAGTCTTACTGAGTTTTTAGGTTTTGCCTAAAGGAAGAAAGTCTTAACAAAGTAAAAAATGCTTGAGTGGAGGAGGAGATAAGTGATAATGAGTACTGCAAAAGTTAAGCACAAGGATAATTGTCATTGTTGTAGATCAGAGTTAGAAATGGTTTACAGCATGAGTTGGAAACTAGATCTATTATCTGACTAGTATCTTCTGTGATTCTGTGGTTACACTAAAAAACAACCCTGCTAAGAACAAAATTTAATTTAAAAAAAAAAACAGTAGAAAAGTATAACCGAAAGGGAAGAAAGATTTTAAAGGACTGAGAAAGATTCTGTGTAATAACAATAAGTTGATACTCTTATTCAATAATTCAGAATGTGTTGGAAACCACAGAGTTTGAAAAAAAAATAAATCTGAAATATATAAGAGGATTAACTACATTTCAGTGCAACTGCCTATTGGCCAGAGAGCCAATAATTATTTGCAAAGGCTTAACTGCTGGACCCAAAGGGTAACAGCCCTGCTTACAAAGCACTTTGAAGGACTTCTGTTGTCTTTCATGGGTTTTGGATGAGACCTGTGTCAAGACAAGCTCTAAGCTACAGTTTTTTGATCTGGAATTGAGAACATGAAGTATTTGGCTCACACAATTACATCAAGGTATGGTCTGTTCCTTACTGAGTGAAAAGAGTTAAGCAGAAGGTTTTCATCTGGATTGTCCTAAAATTTAAGATCCTTCTCCTGTAGTTTGAAGCTGGATTTAAACATAATATTAATTCTTTTGGGTAGGTCAAATAGAAGCTTTATAACAGCAGTTTTTACTAAGTATGGGAAAGGGCACAAATCTCTGTAAAAAGAATTGCTATCTCCTTGTAAACAAGCCAAGGAATGAACATTTTCAAAACCAACAATCGGAACTTGGGATCTGAAATCCACACCAAGGCACCAGCACTGCAAATTATATTTTCCATGTGCAGGCAGAGCCACAGATCTCAATGAGATCCACCCGGATGCTCGGAACCTTCTGAGCCTACTAGGGGCACAATGCACTTTGTATAAAAAGCCACCGGTTTAGAAATTTGCAGAAGGATTTAAATTGTATGTTTTTTGACTGAACAGTCTGTCTCATTCTTCATATGCTCACTCTCTAATTCACCTCTGCCCAGATTCTGCTGGTGCCTTTAAGCGTTAAAATATTATTACTGTTATTCCTTCCTTTCCATCCTTTTGTTTCCCTCTCCTGACTTTTTCTCTTCCCATGTAGCTCCCTATGTCTCCTTTGTCTAGAAAATCATGTAGCCACTTAAGTTCAGCAGCACTTCACGCTTCAGTGAGTTTTTAAAAGAAAAATAATTCCTGAAGTGAATTTTCTTACCAAGGCTTTTGTTTTCAACCTTCTTGTTACCTGATGGTGTGATTAAGAGTTCTTATTTTCTCTCATTCTCAGTGCAATTAGTTTATTCTCTGTTCTCTGATCATTTATTTTCCATCTTATTGCAGTCCAGTTTTGCACTCTAGCATGTACGCTTATTATGAGATGCCCAGAATTCAGATTCTTTGCCTTCTTTTCCAAAACACTGTGGCCAGTATGATGCCATCCTCTCAGCATCTGGATCAATGCCTTATGCAGTTACGAGTCAAGTTTTGTTTTGTAATATATTTACCTGAGAATACATCTCCATATCCTGATTGAACTTGTTTTGTCTCAACACTGGGTTCAGGGATAAAAGGTTATTTTTCATTAATTTCAAAATCTTTTCTGTGCTCAAGATGGTCCAGTTACTAAGCATTTAGAAGGTATTTCCTCCCTTCTATTGTTTGTTTAAAACTCATAATTTCACACTTATCATCAATGAACCATATTTGCCATCTACTGGTCTGGGCACTTAAATGTTCTTGGTCCTCCTATACTGGGCTGGAGTATTTCTCATTATTTACTCATCTTCTCAAGTCAATATAATCTGCAAATATTGAAGGGTGAAAACATTGTAAGTGCTGCCTGGCTTTGTTTATATTTTTAAACAGAAAGGGGATGAGTTGTCAGTATAGCTGTGTATGGATATAATAAAAGTATAATAGAAGTATTGGTAATGGCCTGCTTCTGGCCTCACATGCACTCATGCTGTACATAACGTATCTTTCAGGACAGAATGGGGTGCAGCCTTAATATCAGACTCCATGCTCAGAAGCATTAAATGGACTCTACACAATTTAGAAGTAGATTTTACCAGCCTATAGAGTTCCTATGATAATACGGGTCCAGATAACATCAAAGTGATTTATGAGTTTCATGTAACAAACACATGACATTCCCAAGGGAGAGAGAACACAAAGCCAAATTCTCATCTGGTGCCACTTAATGGGTTTCCTACAAAGTCAAGTGAACACATTTTTGGGGACTACAGAATACTAGCATTTTCAACTCTGGTGATGGGGTTGGCTTTCATTACCAGATATCAAATTCTGCAGGGTAAGTGTGATTTTTTGCAAACTGATATAGTCTGTCTGAATGAGAGGTGTTGCACAATCAGCAAAGCAAACTACCTAGCTGTGAGCTTCTAAATATATAACATCGCCAATATTAGACTCCTTAATTTCCATATAACACAAAGATAACTACATTAGCGTGGTGTACAATAATGCCAACAGAAAGTATCTAACAGTCAGTCAAAGCAACTTTGTGTAATATATTCTCAGTTCCACACAGCATTGCATAATTAAATACAAATTTAATTTCCCAGTCAGCAGCATACATTGCAGGATACTTAGGCATCACTGATACTTTAAAAATGTGGTCTAAAGGTTATTTGACCCACTCAAAAGGATGCAACATGCCATAATTATAGTCTGTCTCAGGAATAATAATATATCTTGGTAACACTAGAGGTACTGCTGAGAATAAGATAAAACACAGAAAAATACAGACGTTCTTACCACATTCAGAGTTAACATATTCAGTTAATGCTTCCAATGGATTCATGGGAAGAAAATAGAAAAATTTTATTTTTCCGTCTTTTTGTGAAAATAACTGAGGAAGTGGTTACTTTTTTTATTTTCATGATTCATCTGTGATTTACTGATTATGTTTCATTCAGGTTTATCTGTTAGGTGAATAGGCCATGATAAGAGCAAAACATAGTCAAGATATGCAGCTACAGAAAGGCATCTCCTTCATGTAACTTTATCTCACAGCCTGTAAATTTAGCCTTTGTGGGTTTCATCTGGAGTATGTCGAGTTAAACAGCTTCCACTGTTGTCAAAAGTCTTTGATTCAAACCTCAAATCAGACACCAAATTTATATTGATAAAGAATGACAAGTCCATTTTACACAGGATTTTGAAATTTAGAAATCTGGTTTCTTTTACCTAGAATAAATTCAGTAGATATATAATTCTCTGAATGGAAAATGAAAGCAATAATGATAATTTCAGGTTATCTCATGGTTCTGTTTCAGCTTTTGAAAATTGCATATTGTAACACATTTCATATAAGACAGAATGAAAAACCTTCAAATTGCAAAGTTGATTCAAAATGAAAGCATGCATTTCAGCTTAAACATAAGTCCTTTTTCTTTTGAGTATTGTTCCAATGGTCAGCTCTGAAGAGCAATAGTAAGTATTAGCAGTGTGTGATTTCAGAAAAGATGATGCTCTTATAGCTTTATAGAATTATCACTCAGACTGTGCAGTACGGTGATTCAAGAAAGTAAATTCCATTGCTTTTCCCATTGTCACCCAACTTCTGTATCTTAAAAGAAAATTAAAAAGTATGTGCATTATCAGAAACAAAGTATCTGATATTAAAAGTAAAACTTCTTCCATTACCAGGACTAAGTCAGTTTCTAGAGCAGTGTCTGGAAGGAACACAGATGAGAATAGCTTTCCCCATCCATTTCTATCTTGCCTGAAGGTCAGCCACCGTCTGGTCTGACTCACTCTGCCTCTCTCTCTTTCTGATTTGAGACTGGAGCCACTTGGCCCCTCATGCTCCTGAATAAAACCAGTGGCTGAATTATGGAAAATTTGGATGATGTTCCTAATCACCATTTTATCATTCCAGTTACTAGACAAATATGTTCCTGCCATGTTTTAGTGTCACAAAGTTACCCATAAATTCATGAAAGGATCGTGGCAAATAAAGGCAGGAATATGGTTTGCACTAGGTCCATATGAATGAGACAGTTCTGCAAAATGCCAAGCCTGAGTATTTAATACAAATAATGTTCTTGTACCTTAATAAAACCTGCTGATAGATGCACATTCTTGAAGCTTGTGTGTCTTCTCTTCTTCCTCTTTCCAGTATATATAAATACATGTATATATAATATGTATTTTGACACTGTTGCCTTCCATGAAGATGCAAAATATGAGTGCTACATACTCTACATTACATGGAGCGAAGCTGTACTTATGCTAATTTTTCAATTCTGTTGGCAGAACAAATACGAAGACCTCTGAAGACATCTTCTAGGACGAAAAGGTATGCGGCATTCATAGCATCACAATGATGAAGCTACGCATGCACTGTATACCCTACAATGTGTATAAATGTATTTTCCTGAAGATGTTTTTCAGGCTATTAAATGAAGCTTTACAGGGGAGTGTGCAATGCTCTCCAAAGGAAATAAATGTTTGCTACGGAGAACATTGTACATCACTGTGCAGGGCTGTCTTCAAGGACTGATTGTTTTGTTCACCTCATGGCTTTATTCCCTGACTTTCTCTGTAGCTTTCATGAAGGTCTTTTCTTTTTAATTACCTTTCCAGAAAAGAGCTCCTGAGGGATGAAAGTGAAAAATGTTTCTGAGTTCTGTTTTGGCGCCATATTAGGAGGACGTATGGCTTGTTTACCCACTTAGGTCTCTTTTCTTTATAGGAATATTTCTTCCTGATAATTTTTGCTGACTAGCTGCTTTGTCTTTCCCTCGCCTTGCTGCTTTCCAACTTATATATGGTTGGTGGCTAAGAAAGAAGAGAGGATGCAGATTCAGATTTAAGAAAGCAGTGTCCAGGTCCTGTGACAGACTTCTGCGTGACTTCGAACAACCAACTTGGCCTTTTTTCATGAAGTTGAAAGGGTATAACGCCATGCTTCACAGCACTGGCTGAAGAAGCAGTCCAGGTGATTAAGGCTGGTGAGCCACCTGGATGTCTTGTAGGACCAGGTGAGCCAATGCACTAATGCATTTACTTTTGTAAAACATAGGTGATTTCTGTTTGACAAAGAGCTAGAAGTGAGCTACAGATAAGGAGTCAATTTCCACACACTTTGAGGATGGCTCCATCTGAAAAGTTGGAGTCAAGTCCAAAGCTCTTTAGAATGCTTTGTTTTGTTAAGACATGTTGATATAGGATTAACCATTGCTGAAGCATGAACAGAACTCTGAGAGTTGATATTCTGATATATTTTCACTTATATGTGAATGTATCACTTCAGTTGCATGTTCTTTTCTCTTTGCTGTGCCTTGAAGACGTTGCTGTAGAGTTAGGCAGTTCTAGAACAAGTGGAAACGTATGACAAAACCAAATATTTTTGTTTCTTTAGTGAACAGAGAATCTACCAGGATTTTCAAATTATTGAACCCCATGAATTCAAGAGGAATTTAATCAATTGCACAGAAACTGGCTCTGTTTATATGATTCAGGATTCAGTGGATGAAAATGAAACCACCCCTGTCTAAGGGGATAGTATGCAAATTTAAGTTCACAACCAAATTAACTTTTTTTTCCCCTTTCTTATGTGTTTAGAAAGCTAGATGATTTTTTTAAAACTATCACTGGTAAACCGTAAATCACAAATTAGAAAAAGTTTTGCTGGTTCTGACAGCTTTTGAGATTTATAGTCAGTGAACAAAAAATGCTCTTTTTGAGAATCATTGTTATTTTCATAACAAATTATTTTCATGAAGATAGATGAAAGAAAATTGAAAACCTACAGCATATTCTGTGGTTTTGTGATATATCCAAAATGCTGTATTTTGTTTTTTCTTGACTTTTTTTCCTTGTGTCAGTAGGGACAATTTCTCTCACATGCTTAATCTCAATCTTCTAAACAGAAGGCAGATAATTTATCTAAAAGGCTAAAAAGTCTTTGATTAATAACCATGGGAATTGCAGGTATTAAAATCACCCCCAAGTGACCCCATATTGTTCCATGAATCCATTAGAAACTTATTCTGAATTACAAAGAAAAATTAATTAAAAAGTATAAGGACTACAGAGCTCAAATAAAGTATGCTCCCCTGAGTTCATATGAAGATCTATATGCATGCAAAATGTCATAAAATCAGATTTAATTTACAGTATAATTTTCTTCTTCAACAACAAGAGGAATACAAGAACAGCAATTTTTGTATTTTTTTTTTATTACTATTGACTTCTCTATAACAAGCTTACCTCTTACAATGACTCTTGCATTAATGTCAGAGAAAGAGGGATTAGAGAGAAGAGCCAAATGTCATTTCAGTAGTTGAGATTTTAGTAATGGGTGAATCCCATCTGGTTTGGTTCAATAGGACAGTAAACTGTAATACTCTTGTCTTGACTTGAAAGGGTGAGTAAAACTTTGAATGAGTTGTAAGGATCTTCACAAAAAATTTTTGCAAATTTTGCTTATGTATGTCTTGTCATAATTTTAGAAATATTTTGCTTATATTTGTTCTTCTCAGTTTGTTCACTTCTCTTACTAGGCCATGACTACACTTTCAAATTATTTTAGATGCTTGGGAAATAGCTAGGTGACATAAATGGGCTTGTGTTCCCCATTTCCCATGCCTCATGGCTCAACATCAGCCAGGCACGATTCTCAGCCCTGCTCGTTTTCAAGAGTGTATGATCAAGATAGCTATGAGGAATGGCTTTATAGTCTCGTTTACTTAGGGCCTTGTAAAAAAGTGGCACACTGGGGGTGATGTCTGTCTTGTGAAAGTCTTTGAAAATCCCTGACAGACACCCATCAGCCACATTACTTCATTTTGTGAGTTGCTGTGATGGTCTTACTAAGGAAAGAGCTTGTTTATCTCACCCTTCTGAGGCATTTCCAAGTGTGAGTCTTTCAGTGCTGTCCTGCACAAATGGTGACACCTTGATTCTGGGTCATTAAAGCCAAAGTGTCTTAATGCTTAAATGTAGTTATAAGTTACGCAGGTCCTAAGGAGTGCTAGAGAATTATGAACTTGAATACTGTGAGAAATAAATATGTCTGTTATTTGTAGACACGTTGGAAATGCAAATACAAATCAGCTGAAAAAAACACTGCTGCAATATTGCAGATGTAGTTTAAAAAGTACCACAGAATCACAGAAGAGTTGAGTTTGGAAGACACCTGTAGAAACTGTCTAGTGCAACCCCTCTTTGCAAACAGGATCAGCTATAGCAGGATGCTCAGGACCAGGTCCAGTTAGGTTTTGAATATCTCCAAGGATGAAGACCCCACAGCCTCTCTGGGCAATCTATGCCAGTGCTTGACCATCCCCACATTAAAAAGGTTTTTCCATGTTTAAGTGGAATTTCCTATATTTCAATTTGTGTTCATTGTCTCGTCCTGTCACTAGGCATTCCTGAGAGGAATCTTTTACTCTTCTTCATTTCCTCCCATCAGGTATTTATACATGCTGATAATATCCCCCTGAGCCCTCTCTTCTCTAGGCTCAACAGTCCCAGCTCTCTCAGCCTCTCCTCGTATGACAGATGCTGCAGTCCCTTATTCATTTTTGTGGTTCTTCACTAGACTCTCTGCAGTATGTCCATATCTCTATTTTACTATGGAGCCCAGATCTGGACCTAGCACTCCAGGTATGGCCTTACCAGGGCTGACCAGAGGAGCAGGATCACCTTCCTCAACCTGCTGTCAATGCTCCACCTCATGCAGCCCAGGGTACCTTTGCAATTACTGGCTCACGCTCAACTTGGTGTCCACCAGGACCCTCAGGTCCCTCTTTGCAAGGCTGCTTTCCAACTGGTCAGTCCCCAGCCTGTACTGGTGCCTGGGGTTGTTCCTCCCCAGGTGCAGGACTTTTCACTTCCCATTGTTGAACTTCATGAGGTTTCTGGTAGCCCATTTCACTGGATTATAGAGGTCCCTCTGGATGACAGCACGACTCTCTGGCATATCAGCCACTCCCTCCTGTTTTGTATGATCTGCAAACTTGTTGCAGGTGCATTCTGTGCCACTGACAAGGTCCTTAATGAAGATCTTACAGTATTGGACCCAGGATCGGGTTCTGGAGTACAACCATTTGAGCCTCAATAAACAAAAATTCGTGTCTTCTACTGTGGATGAAGGAGTTAACTCCCAGAGCTAAGACCAAGAAAGTTTGCTTAGGTTGAGAATTACTGGATGAATTCAACAATTCTTTGCTTGCAAAGCTTAAAGATTATAAACATATATAGTAACAGCCTGTATTATTTTTTTGTCAATGCTGTCATTTTTGTTCTGTGAAAAGTGGTACTTTGGAAGCATGCTAATTCAGAAAATATAGGCATACAAAATTTGTCAAAACAGGTGCTATTTATATAAGCAAGAATTGTGATTTCATTCTTTCTTTTCCTTTTTTCCTAGCCCAGTCTGAACCCAGATCAAGTTTATTTTTGTTCCTTCTGCTGTTTGTTATAATTCCTGTCTGATTCTATTGGAACCATGGTTAGAGTTACCAGGCATGATTCTCTCATCCTTATACTGAAAATTAGTTTGCAGATGCAGCTCCACTGAAACTAAACAAAATGGCTTGCAGAGTAAGATGTTAATCAGGAGAAGCCAGAGTGGCAGAATCTGGATCATTCTTAATAATTTAGGGTTAGACTGTGCCATAAGGGTGCAGCCCATACGAGTCAGCAGCACGCTGTTCTGTCCCAGAAAAGGAAGCACCTTAATGAATTTGCTGTTTACTGATGAGGTCAACAGTTCTTTGTGGACATGTCGTTCCAGCAACATACTGCTGGCTGGCTCTCGTAGACTGAAAAATGAAGGACAGATCATATATTTTAACCAGACCACAACCATTTGAATGCTTTCTACTTTTTTTTTTTTCTTTTTTTTTTTTTTTTTTTAAGGAGGAAAAACAGTAGCTCCAAAACCACTTTCTATTTGAAGCCATGTGCCGGGTGCCCTCAGAATACGCCACACTGAGACATAAGAAGGCTTCTAACTCACTGGTGTGAGAAACATTGGAAATGTCCTATGTCCTGAGCTCCATCACCTCATGCAAATAAATGGGTGAAAAAGCCCAGCTGTACGTGAGTTCTCTACCTAGTGGCATACCACAATGTCATCTACCCTGAAGTCCATCAGGTCACCTGGTCTGCATATCTGACTTCCATGAGGACACACATTGTATCACCTGCATTCTCCTCACCATTCCTTGCAGATGTTTTTCTAAGCAGTCCTCACCAGTTTCCATGAAGGAAATTCTTTCTTTGATTTCTTCCGTGATGGCAGTGTTTGATTGTGGTAACCATCCATTATGAGCCTTGGATGACTCTGTCCTGAAAGCTGGATAAGGGACACCATCCACAACAACTTCTGTGGTCTGCTCCAAAATCAACAGAATCATTTTATATTATTTAGAAAAATAAGCTAGTAAAGAGCAGAGAGTCAATGTGAACAACATATAAATAAGTCATGTTTCCTCTTCTTTCACATTTGCATCAAGGGGCAAGTAAATTATTGTCTCCTCAAAAGGCTGTAGCTATTAGGACCGAGTAGCTCTCAGCGTGGTGGGCAGGAGGCAAACAAAATTAAAACTCCATGCATGACCTCCACTCTCTTTTCTCCTGTGAGGAGTATTTGTCTGCAGAAGGCAAATCCAGCTCATCTTTCAGACAGAGAATCAGGTGCCTTTTGGCATCTCAAAGAGACACCCTCAAATTGGGAAATGGTTCAAGGGCAGCTACTTCTCTTAAAAATTGCAGGCTGCAGAAAGGTGGAAAAGGAAAAGGAAAAGGGAAAAAGGAAAAGAAGGAAGCTCTACATTGTAAGGTTTAAGCATCAGTCTGACAAAAACAAATGTTTACTCAAGACAGAGGAGATAGCAGCTGCCTGGAGCACTTTGCTTGGGTTTCCTAAGTGCTAAAAATAATGCCGTGTGTTTGAATTTAACATCAAGTTAGCTACAAAGCACAAAAATGCAATCGTTTCAGCTGCTTTGCACATGCTTCATCCTTACTTCCACTGGCACAACATCCCTCTTCAGATTAATTTTTAGCTACTTGCAGACTCGGCTCTTGAGCAGAATCTGCTTCTCCTCCTCCCAGTCGTGTTTCTTGGGAAACCTTGGAGTTGTGCATCTCTGCAGCACCGCAGTCCATTGCCTGCCCCCAGAAGATGCTGCAAGGACAGGCAGCATTCTGTGGCATCTGGAAAAGTGAATTCCAACAGGGTAAGGTCCAAGGCTTCGCTGCACAGTGTAAAAAGCTTTTCCTACCTCAAAATACAGCCCCAGCTTCCATAGAAAGTCCATTCCTCTGCAGTCTATTATTATTGTGTAACAATCAGTTGAGTGTTTCTCCTGTATATCAAACTCAGCTTTTAGAGATCCTTGTTCAGATGACTCTGAACAATAGTAATTTACTGGATGTGCCTTGGCAGCCTCCCTCTAAATCAGTGCAAAGAAACAGTCTCTCTCTTTTCTCGGTATGGGCACCCCTGTGTTTCCGTACCACATAGTCATTTTCCCTACTTATTTTATATTGCTTTTGAATGAGTCTATGAATCCAGAACCCTTATTTCTTTCTGCAGCATCAGCATTTTAATATATTGCACTGAGAGTAATATGTTGGCGTTCATTCCAGGAGCCTGATTGTGAAAATCCCAGCTGTATGGAGGAGGGCAGTCACCTTGAGAAGTTCCCTTGAAGCCTGGCAAGGAGAGGCTGCACAACCTGTGCTGTACCAGAGTGGCCAAAGATTTTGGCTGTCATCCTCTGTGGCGGAACAGGAACACATAAATGCTAAATGATACCCCTTGATTTTATTATTTACTGCATGCTGAAAGTAGGACAGGTAAGAACTCCTTTTAAAATGGGTTCAATTTTAGCACTGATTTGTTTGAATCCTCAATGGTTTTAATCCTCAGCATCTCATAAATCTTTTGTATAGGATTCCATCTTAGGACAAAAGATGTTTTAACAGAAGGCAAATGAATCCAGGCTAGTGCCTGGCACCTCTTTAAAGCAGTAATAGCTTTCAGTTCTGCATCAGTTAGAAAAGACTTGCAAACTTTTAACGGCAAGGTAACTGAGATATTCAATACTCAGGTATTGAATAAGATGGATTCATCCTACAAGGGGAGCTGCAGACTTTGATTCTCTTCTTCCTTAGGAAATGTCCTAGCCCTGGCCTACACTCCAAAAGACAGGCATCATTATGCCCCAGGAAACTTGTGTTTTAAAAAGATCTGTTCTGCCTAGTTCGATGTCTGGCCTCAGAAAGTGGCCAAAAGGTTTGTGTCCCAGCTGGATGGAAGTGATTTAATTGTGAATGGGAGGCAGGAGTTTCAGACCTAGCCCTGTGCCTGCTGTTGTCTGTCCATTGGTGGTAGGTGTCTGCTTGGTGAAATGTGTGTGAATGTGGACAGATGAAGATGCTCTGAATGTGCCAAGGAACAACCCACAGGGAGACCCCCTCCCAGGTTTTATCTTTTTTTGATACCTTGTTGGGGCCAGGGGCTTTTTCATTTAGTGCTTCAAGTGGAAGGCATCCAAGTAGTCTCTCTGGGTTTTCCTAAATTGTATTAAACATAGAAAAACATGCAAATGCACGTATAAACAAAGTAGCCAGCCAAACTTCTTGCATGTTTTAAAAACAAACATACAACCGTAGCTTGATGCTACTATGGAAATAGGGAGGAATCTTTTTTCTGTTTTCACTTGTCCTTATGCTCCACTGATTTCAGTAATACAGTGGAAAGAAAAAAATGGCTTTACATTTGTCTGGTACATCATGTTGGCTGTCTGTGACTTATGTATATACAGGCAGCATAAAGAATGAGCAGGGCAAAATTCAGTATTGCCCTGAGATTTGTTGTGATGCAGGTTTTACAACTGTATGATGCTTTCACACAATTAGCAAATGCTTTGGTAAACTGTGTATCGTGTTTGTACACAAGAAATGACCAGGCTTAAAAAAAAGCAGGGGAATGAATTGCTTGTAGAATAGACTGTGAGTTGCTGCTGTGGAATTTTCCAATGCAGCATGAAAATCCTATTTGGATATTTATAGGAGCTGAAATAACACAACTTGCAGAGTTTTCCACTGGGCAAAACAATCATTAGCCTTGTTTCTTCTTTTTCATGTACTTAACTTTCAGCAATACCATTTCTGTTCTTCAAAGGAGGTGTTTAGCTCGAAGTGTGTGAGCAGGAAGGCTTGCATAACAAGGAGGTAGAATGTTAGGGTTTATGTTTGTTTTGTTTTTTTTTTTCTCTTTAATGTTCTTATTGCTTTGCTGACTTAGAAACTAATTCAAGGGACTAACAAAACTGAATAGCCTTGTGCAATGAACCAGACTTGCACAAACTCATTTCACACAAGAAAGAGTTGAAGATTGTCCGGTACAATATGTAGATCCCCTAGATCTTTGTTTAAATTTACTCTATGTAAACTACAGACTTTGACTTCCTAGATTTGAACTCATGCTAGATGATTGGATGTAGCAAATTGCTTTGTTGTGTGTTAGTCCAAAGACAATTTTCAAAGCTGTCAGAGGTTAATGACAAACAATTTTTTACTCAGGCAAGGGATTCTGAAAGGTAAAAAACAACCAGGGGAAAAAACAAGGTGATTAGCAATTGAGCTTGTAATGTTTCATGTCATGTTGGCATTGTAATAAATTACAAAGAAGTAAAAAGCTGCTTTTTTATTATTATTTTATTATTATTATTATTTCTGGAGAAAAACATAGGCAATAAGAGGTGGCAAAACCAGCTTTTAGGAAAAATAAATATTTGACCATAAGTTTTCGGCTGTCATTGATTAACTTTTCCTACCTGGTGGTTTTTTACTTACTTACATATGAATTCTGCTGATATTACATTTTCTTTTCCTGGTTTTGGGAAGTAGTTATATAAATTAATAAAAAATTCAAAAGAATTCTTATTTTCCTCGCATACAGCTAAATGTTCTCAGATATTGGCCAGAACTGCAGCATTCCCAGGCATCAGAGGTCATGCTATACCTCAGCAACGCCAGCCACAAAGCAAAGGGAACGAGGTATTTTTACAAGGCTTATATTTGTGGGTTTTTTTCGAAAGGATGAATGCTGTAAAATGCTCAGCATCACTTTTCTTGGAAACAAAAATGAAATTCCAGCAGGTGGATCAGGAAAACAGTGCCCTCTTGCCTTGGGTCTGTATGTCCTGGCATTTATGTAGGTGGGAGTGAATGTGATATCTGCATTGTAACGGTGATGGCCATAGAGCAAAATCCAAAATTCTTCTGCAGTGCCTTCTCATGGGATTTTAATGGAGACTGGGTCTCGCCTCTCTATTTAAGTCGAATCTGATGTGGACTCCTCTGAGCGAAGCACTGTTTAATTAGTCAAATGATATATTGGGATAGACATTTTCTATGTACAGAGGGGCAGGAGCGCACGTCCCCTCATCAGTCTCACTGCGTGTTAGTGGAGCATGTGCCCATCCATCCTCCCTGCTCCCACCCATGCTTTTGAACTTCCACCATCAATACTTGTCCTCCGTTCCAGCTGAGCTTCCTTGAAACCTACTGCTTAGAGAAGGTGTTGTGCCTTGAGATACAAATCCAAACCCAGGCTCAACTCTTTGCTCTCTCAAGTCATCTATGCACGGGTGTGATTCTAACACCAGACTCGTGAGAGCGAGTTCTACAAATTACACTGTGATATTTTTGAAGGCTGTTAAAGGGTTTTACAAAAATATTTGGGGATTTATGCCTCATGAACTATATAATCTCAAATTAAATAGATACTGTATTAAGGCATCAAAGCAACAGCTTTAATTTGTTTTCCCTGTTTCAATAGTTTAAGAGCTGAGCCTTATCAGAAACAGCTGCTGCTAATGACAACCTAACATTCACTATATATTTTCCATTATTTTTAGTTCCTGCATTTATCTCCCATAACCTATTTAACCTATTTGTAAAGAGTGACAGTTTTGCTGGTGCCTGACGGAGAGGAAGTGCAAATTCTCTTGTTTTGTACAGCCAGCTTACATATTTAAAAGTTTGTATTGTGGAACTGGCACCTGGTGATACTGCAGAAAAAAAGTAACTGCTGTTTACCTGCAGTATGAGTCAGATGGAACTTCAAAAATTTCCTCCTGCAAGTGCAATCCAGTGATTAAATATACATGTCTATGTGTTAATTTGTAGGTCTTTTTGCCTAGTTTTGGAACAGGTGGTATGAAATTCATATGGTTGCAGCTATCTGTATAAATGTTCTTTATACCAACTTGATTTTCCCCTGCTGAAAGAGCTGGGAAGTAGGGAACTTTGCCCCACAGCCCTCATTTGCAAAAAGGTAGGGAAGGCCCAGTTCCTTGCTTTATGACTTTCCCCCAGTACATATTGGGTCAGTGTTGAAACATTTACTGCACAGCTCCTGGAACTTTGGATTTTCTGCCTATTTATGTGGGGAAGGCTGTACGGGGCACCACGCAGAGCCTCAGCACTGCAGAATACCTTACAGGTTTGGTGGTTTATGCTTAATGTCTAAAATAGGAAATCATATGAGTCTATGTGAAATGAAAATAAGTTTATGGAAGAACAAAGGGACTTCAATGTTATTTGGACATGATTTGAGGCTTATGGTGATGTATTTCAAACCCGGGCATCATTGTAAAAATATAAATGTTGAGACTGCATGATTAGAGAAGCAGATCCTGTTGTCTTGTCTGCAATATTTCTTGTGTTTGACTCAACTCTAATGAGGGTGAACTTTTGTTCTTTTTGTTTTGATTCTGTTGCAATGATGCTGTATAGTACCCCAAGCACCTCAGTCATGCCAACAGGGCTTTATAAATAAGTTATTAATTATTATTTAGGTATATTAAAAAGATGAACAACTTCAGAAGCAAAAATAATTTTCCCACTTAGAATTGCTTTCCTAGAAGAAGTCCGATTAGTAAAATGTTTCATGAATTTTTAACTGCTTTTAAGATGATTTAACAGTAGGAATCAAGCCGAGAAACCATCATCATGGGATCTGTCTCCTCTCTAAAGACTCCCGTAGCAAACCCTCTGCAGGACACAGATGGTCTGTGGGCCAAAGTTTCAGAACCAAAGCACTAATCAATCAAGAGAAGTAAGACAGCACCATCAATCATTTTGGAGAGCTCATTCTTTCATTCACAGAACTCTGACATTGGTTTCTCGTTAAAAAGAATACACCCTTTAAGAAATACTTTAAAAAGCAATCGTCAGTTCTAGGTGGAACAAACTTCAATAGATCTTAAATGTTCCCTGCAGAAAAAATTACCTTTTTGTCAAACTCAGACCAGAAATGAATGAGTGGAAATTCTGCTTTATATCATGCAACCTCGACACCGTGTGACAGCAGAATAAGGTGCTAATCAGCTCAAAGCACCTATTTTGGAAAGCTCCTGTGCCAGTCACTGTCTGGCTCCCTAATAAATGAAAGGGAAACTTGAAGGAAAAAAAATTGGCTTATTCATTTTGAACTATCCCACCACAAGCTGGCCTATCACAGTTATAAAATCTGTGGAAAATAAAAGATTAGAAAAGGAAGGAATAAGGGACAGAAAAAAAATAATAAAGAAATAATAAAGAATTATTAGATGGATAGAAAATATTTAAAGTATTCATATAAGAATAAACACAAGTAATTTTTTTTCAGAGAGTGACCAAAGTGTTTTTAAGACTTCGCTTTCAATGGCTTCTTTCAGTTTGGCCTTCTCAGAGAGTAACCGAAGTGTTTTTAAGACTTTGCTTTCAATGGCTTCTTTCAGTTTGGCCTTCAGTTTGGTCCTGTATAGTTTCCAAGATAACTAGCAAACACTTATTCCTCCACCAACAAAGGAAAAGGAATAAATTTGATAAGATGGTGAGTTCGGCCCGTCATCCTGTGGGAGCAAGCAGTCAGTCATAGTTTAATGCCCACACTGCAGTTGCTTCTACTTCTTGTGTGTGTACCTGGCTTCCTGCTGACAGGGCTTTTGCCCAAATTAGAGCGGAATTGAAAGCAATAGAATATTTTGAAGGTTGGGACACTTGCCATATTATTTTATTTTAATTTTAAATGGCTCTTGCCAGCGGAGTCCATAATGGGCATAGATCATTTGACACTGCATTTTGTCACGCAGGAGCCTAACCTGAGAATCTGGATTGAGAGCAGAACATTTCTTTCCAAGACTGCCTTAAAACAAGCCTGCCTGCTGTAGGCTGGCCATGGAAACCTCCAAGGCAGGAGGGTGGCTGCCTGTGGCTCCGTGTTGCACATAGACCCACGTGCTCCCTGTGAGGGAAACTTCACTGCTTCTTGTTGCTCCTTTCTGCATCGTACCATGAACTCTGACAGTCAACAGGAGTAGGGAACAGACAGCCTGTGAGAGATGTACACAGGGAGGATAGAGTTTTCTCAAGAAACTGACTTTGTTCCTTTCCTTCCTTTGGAGGAGCACCAGTCATCTTTCTTCAGCCTCACAGGAGAAAGAAGTTGAATCTGAATGTCCATACTGGGATGTAGCATTCAGGCCACCTGACCAGTTGACCTGAGAAAACTAACTCAAAAGTTACCTAAACATTCCCCAAAAAAACATTATCACCTGCTTTCCCTCTCTCACACTCTATAGTGACCATGTGTTTTAAATAGCCTCACAACGTAGACCCATTCTTGAAATGAATATTTATGCTGTTTTAAAAAAAAACCTACATGTCTAGTGTGCACCTGTGTTTTGACAGTTGCTAATGCTTTTCAGTTTGTGTCTGTCATGAACTCATTTTTATCTGGATGCTGAAGATGTTCCCAAATTTCACTTTCGATTTACTTGAATCACTTTCACTGGCAAGATCCCAGGGACTAGGGTGACCCCTGTAGAAGAAACGGTGGTGACTGTCTCTGCAGTTTCATTGGGATTATGGTCCCAATCCCACATTGTCTCTGAATCAGCCACTGAAGGTCAGGAACAGGGAGTACACCAGACGGATGGATAGCAAACATTTTCATTGGTTTTGACTGCAGAAAGATTTTGCTTTCTGAAAACTAAATGTTGAGTCACTTTGACCTGACGAGTTTCTGCTCTGCCAAGAAAATTTTCCTTGGATTTGTTGTCCTGAAAGCTTTTTTCCAGGAGGAATTAATATTCTGAATGTTTTGCTTTTAGTTATTTCACCTGCCTAACATTAATTACCCATATCAGAGAACCAGAGTGTAGAAAGAAACCTTTGGTAACTTACCTCAGAGACCTTCAAGAAGAGAGAGCTGAGCTTTGCCCTGCAGCCATTTCCCAACTTCTGTATGTTCCCAGATCAATAACTAAAAGGGTGCAAAGCCAGTTGGCCACCAGGGCAGCAGCATATCTCACCACTAATGAGAGTGACCTTTCCACCAATTGCTTCACATGACTGAAATCAGGGAAAATTAGTTTACTTGACTCAGAACTTATGTAACTGGTGATGCCAGGGCTGAAATTCTTGCTCATGGTGTGATGAATACGATGTGGACCTATTTGTAAAAAATTGTAGAAACCTGACTGAAGATAAAAGGACTGCAACTGAACCAGCCAGATCCTCTGTAGTTTATGACAGATAGGTGAAGAATAATGATGTCTCCAAGGTGTCTGTCCTTCCATTCGGTGAATTGCACATTTAACTGGAAAAATCACTGCTGCTGAACTAAAGGTCCTGCTGCTTACACAGTCTACAAAGGCCCTTAAAATTATGGACAAGAATATAGTTTTGTGAAGAAAGAGAGACTGCTGTGTGGGTTGAATGGTAACGTTTAAAAGCTTTGCTCATCCCAAAGCAGCCACGTCACTTCTCATTGGCTGTTATACTCAAGCTTAGGAATGGACTTTGAGATCTTAATTATATATCCAGCTAGGTAGATAATCAATCCATTCAATATTAAACACTCATAAAGTAGCTGAAATATTTATGGAGTATTGTAAATATTGTAAATAAAAACCAAGGGGGAATTTTATGCCACTTATGTATTATCTTATGTGATAAAAATACATTTCCAAAGAAAAAAAAAAAAATCAACTAAGAGTGTTCAAATTAAATTTCACCCTGAATTGTACTTTTTTCTTGCATAGGGATAACACAGATTTCACGTAAAATATAAATGAGCAGATCCCTTCCTGTAAAAGTAAAATGCAAAAAATTAAATCCAAGAAAAAAATCTTCCTTTGCCATATATTATCCAGGCAATCATCATTGTTTAAGGGTAAGTTTTAATAGGAATTTTTCCACACCTTGTTTTCCAGGAATTGTCTTTTTAAAATTGCCAGAAGTAGCAAATAGTCTTAGTGTGCATAACTGGTAAAACTCATCTTGATTGGTTTTGTTAGGCAATTTTTTTCATTTTTCCCTTCGAATATTTTTAAAAAGAATGAGTATACAACATAAAGTAACTAAATTTCTTTAACCCATATCCTCTCCTTATTTCTGGGGCTATACAAGCAATGAAGGGTTTGTTTGTAACAGCAAGGAAAGTCTGCTCTGCTTGAGCTCCACTGTTAAATTCCCCCAAATGATAATTTAGAAAAATATAAGAAATTTTAAAAGGCGCCGTACTTGTTTAACAGCTCTGGCCTTATCTAGTACCCTTGGGATCTATTGAATCCCAACAGCCTTATATATTTTCACAGAATCTTAGAATCATAGAATTGTACTTGAGGTTTTCTAAACTCTACGTATAGTAAAGCTGTATCTGACCTTAACGGTTCATGAATAATCAGGATACATAGCATTTTTCTCTTTACAATTCAAATCTTCCGTGAGTTCAACTTAACAATGTGTTCAGGGCACTAGAATACATTAAGGGTTGTCTTTTAGTTGAACATGTAAAAATATGTCCTTATTTTACTTAAGTACAAAATCTATCGTTTGATGAAAGTATCTCCCAAAGCTCACCGTTAAAAAACAGCCCTAAATGAACAATTCAGAACACAAAATTTTCTCGGGTCAAGAAGGAATAGGAATAGGATTTTGAATTAGATGGCATTTGATGTATGTTTCTCAGAGTGACATTCCAGTTGGCGTTTGATGTATGTTTCTCAGAGTGACATTCCAGAGCAAGCCAGCTCCACTTTAACCTACTATTGCACAGCCAGAAGCTCCCTTTGAATCACCATGCAGAGAAACAAATCTCCATTCTCTGCATCTGATTTAGAGTCCTGCTTCCTCTTAGACAGCTTTCTGGACTCCTCTGCAGCTTTCTCTGACCAAGATCTCCTGAGGTGGTTATAAACTCAGAAACTCTTAAAACATAAGCTGATAGACTGTAACTATGATTTTTATTATAATTGATTATTCTTGGTAAGTGGATGGTGTCTCCCAGTAATTCTAAGACCTGTCTGCTTGGCACAATGTCTTTTTTCAAACTTTCAGTCAGCTTCACATTCAATCAGTCTTACATTTAATGTAAAGACATTCTGTCAGCTCCTCTCTCCCCAGGTGTCTCACAGTTTGTGAATTTTAAAGGGCTGTAGCACCCATCAACCTCTTTCTTAATCTTCCCTCACCAAAAATCCACTGCCTCAACCCAACCAGTTCCTCATCTTTGATTGATTATGTTACCCCCAGACTCTCCTGAGTAAGAACTGCCAAAGTTACTCTCTACAGCCCCTGAACTGGACAAAGCCTGGCTCAGGTCAAACACTGAGCTCATACACTGAAATATTCAGTGAAGCAGAATTTTAGGTCAACACCCAGAATCCATAGCTTCTCTGTACATTGTCTGAACTGTTATCCTACATTTATACTTAGTATTTCAGACTGAATTCTAGTGATTTATAAATCACAGGAAAATTTAGAGCCACTAAAGAGCTCATACGTTACAATGATATTTCTTGGAAGTTATCACCCAGCTCTGAGCCACAAAGACCCAACTACAGAAACAAATTAATTTGGCTGGCTAGACTGAAGACTGCTACATAGGTCTCATGAGTGCTTCTTAATTAGGTAGAGCCAAAGCCCCTGGAGACCTCAGATGTAGAGCACTGATAAGTATGTTAACGTTCAAATGGAAACAAATGTAGAAGCATATAGTTTCCATAAAATATAATTGTTTAAATAGTTGTGAAGTATTTTCTGAAAAAAAACCCAAACAGATACGTCATTGCAAATCCATATGACAGCATGCCATATGATGGAGGAAAGAGTAGCAGCAGTGTGCAGAGATGCAGCCAGGAAGAGGTTACAATCGCATTCCTTCCATTGAGGAGACGGCAGACAGTGAGTTTGGTGCAAACTTCTCCTTCTCTCTTGAGTTTGGTGGATGTTGTGCTGTCACCCTGTGGTCAAGATTGTCACCTCTCAGCCTAGAAAGTTTTGTGTGGACCATAGAAAAATGCCCACTTGTACCTGTTGCCTTGACCAACACAGATTTAGCATGTGGGTTGCTTGGCAAGCATATGTGGAAAGGCCAAATCAGCAACCATGGACCGCATCCAGCACTGAGCTCCTCAGAGTGCAGGGGTCAATGGGGTGTCATTGCTCTTTGACAGTGGCACCAGTCACGGTTGCATTGGCACTTTGTCACTCTGCATGGTCAGCGGTCCTGGTAAGCAGGCTGAGTGTCATCACTCCATTGGGCTCCAGTGTGCAAGGTCGCAAGTTATGGGCACCTGGTATATGGTGGGATGGTTTTGGATGTACAGAGCAGTGGGATGGAAAAGCCAGCAGTGCCAGGCTTGACTCACCAAAATGCTTTGATAGCTTTGCCAAAGAGTTTCTGGTCCCTCAAAGGAAGAGTTGGAGTCACATTACATATCACACTACCTTCAAGGACCAAACACCACTTTGGGCATTGCCCTGGGCACAGCCAGTAGTAAGGGGATACAGTTTGATCCTACAGCTTGAGCTCCAAAGTAATCTACATCAATTGCTAAATATGTCAAGTCTTCCTCATTTATAAAAGTAAACCACACCGAAAGACAGTTGACAGCCTTAATTAAAATAATTTTTTAAATTATATATGTTCTTTGACCTCAAAATTAAAATGATGAGGATTCATTAGTATTACTTCTAGAAATTTAAGTAACAATTATACATGGTTTGGGGGTCTCAAAAGCTTTTGTCATATTTTTCCCACAATTTCTTTTTTTTTCTGCAGAATGAAATAAAAATAACAATAAAGCGGAGGGAAAAAAATCAAATAAGGAAAACTCCCTATAGTTTAAATCTGGTTTTAATGTATAACCAGAAAAGATCTGAAATCTGAAATATAAATAACTGCATAGATAAATAGTATTTTCTGCATTTACTATCAGAAAAGTTCTAGGTTTATAATTACTGTTAGATTTGAGGACATTTTTCCTAAAAATTAACTTCCTTTCTAAATTTCTTTATTCAGACCCCATTACGTATTTTTCACCAGTTTTTGGTAAGCAAAGAAAATGGAAAAGAAACATCAAAATTGTTTTCACAGAAGCAGATGCTTATGAAAAACCTTGTATTTCTATTCTAATTGCACTAATGTGGTACAGCACTTTTCCTCTCTACATACATTTCAAAGGGAAATAATAATTGTTTCAGGGATTATTTTTCCTCCTGTGGTGTGGAAAAGTAAGAGTCTTCATACAACTCTACTACATGGTTGATAGTTAATTTGGTGCGTATCTTCTTAAAAAACCTGTTGTCTGAGCCTTCTTACCAAGAAGTCTTAGCACTTCCAGCTACTTCTAACTCCTTGCTTTGTTGTACTTACATCTTTTCAAAAAAAATCTTAAAATATTACTAAGGATCTTGTAGTGACTTTCATATGAACACTGTGAAGTACAAGAAAAATAAGAAAGTAGCTATGAAAGAAAGTATAAAGATTTCATAGAATCATAGAATCATAGAATGGTTTGGGTTGGAAGGGACCTCAAAGATCATCGAGTTCCACCCCCCCTGCCATGGGCAGGGACACCTCCCACTAGAGCCGGTTGCTCAAGGCCACATCCAGCCTGGCTTTGATTTATTTACCTATTTAAGAACATTGAGACATGCTATTTGGTCAGGTCTCTACAGCTCTGTAGCAGATGTTTAGAGAAGAGCAGAAGGAAACACAAGCATTTAACATCATCCTCTGAGTAACAGGAATTTCTGTAGGAGGTTTCTTTGAATATAAGAAAGGTACGGCTACTATGTGCAGATGGACAAGAAAGACTGTATTTCAGAGAGATGGTGTAGAAAGAGTCAGAAAGCTTTACAGTTACTCAGTGGTCTTAGAGACAGGAGCATAGCATAAACTCAGAAATATGAGGAATGTCCAAAGTGTAAGCCTGTTTAATGCTATCCATAGTACAGTTCCTTTTATTCTATGTGTTGATGCAGAAAAAATTGTTCAGATAAAAAGAAAACAAAAAGACTATTGAGATTGAAGTAATTCTATGATGTCTTTTAGATTTCTCCTAATGGACCCACTTCATCCTAACTGTAGTCATCCACTTAAGTGGCAAGTATCACAGCAAATCAGCAATGCTGATTTACATAATATAATATAAAAAAGCTTCTGTGTGAGAATCCGAGCTGGGGATGCATTGAAAAGAGGAATTGACTCAGTGGATGAGGAATTGACTCAGTGGATAAGGAATGGGCTGGATGGTTGCATCCAGAGGGTGGTACTCAATGGCTTGAAGTCCAGATGGAGAGCAGTGACAAGTGGTGTCCCTCAAGGGTCTGTGCCGGGACCGGTACTGTTTAGCATTTTTATCAACCATATAGACAGAGGGATTGAATGCAGATGACACCAAGCTGTGTGGTCTTGTCGATGCATCAGAGGGATGGGATGTCATCCAGAGGGACCTGGACAGGCTGGAGAGGTGGGCCCCGGTAAACCTCATGAGGTTCAACAAGAGCAAATGCAAGGTTCTACACCTGGGCTGGAACAATCCTCGGGATCAATACAGACTAGGGGATGAGGTATTAGAAAGCAGCCCTGAAGAAAGGGACTTGGGGGTGTTGGTGGATGAGAAGCTCAACACGAGCTGGTAATGTGCACTGGCAGCCCAGAAAGCCAACCACATCCTGGGCTGCATCAAGAGAAGCGTGGCCAGCAGGTCACGGGAGGTGAATCTGCTCCTCTACTCTGCGCTCATGAGACCCCACCTGGAGTGCTGTGTCCAGCTCTGGAGTCCTCAACACAGGAATGACATGGATCTGCTGGAACGGATCCAGCGGGGGGCCACGAAGGTGATCAGAGGGCTCGAGCACCTCCGCTATGAAGACAGACTGAGAGAGCTGGGGTTGTTCAGCCTGGAGAAGAGAAGGCTCTGGGGAGACCTCAGAGCAGCCTACCAATATCTGAAGGGAGCCTACAGGAGAGCTGGAGAGGGACTCTTTGTCAGGAAGTGTAGTTAAGACAAGGGGAAATGGTTTTAAATTGGAAGAGGGGAGATTTAGAAAAGATATTAGGAAAAAATTCTTTCCTGTGAGGGTGGTGAGACCCTGGAACAGGTTGCCCAGAGAAGCTGTGGCTGCCCCATCCCAGGCCAGGCTGGATGGGGCTTGGAGCAACCTGGTGTGGTGGGAGGTGTCCCTGCCCATGGCAGGGGGGTTTGGACTCGATGATCTCTAAGATCCATTCCAACTCTAACCATTCTGTGATTCTGTGTGATTTTGTGATTTTGTATTAGTTTTGTAAACAACCTGGGGGGGATACGATTTGCAGAAGCAGTCTAAATCACTAGAACAGGGAGAAAAGTTAGCAAGCAGTCTTCCCTGGTTTTGTATTTATTACTTAGTTGTTTAATATTTTGGGGAACTCTGCAAACCAATGGACTGGTGTGGAACAGTTCTTCAATGAACTTATTATTTACTGTTTGAGATGGGTAAACAGCTGTCTGGTCATATCTCCTGAGATCTTTTTCTGTTCCTCCTTGTAAGAAGAAGTACATGTACACCAAGACCAGAATTTCAAAGCTATTTGAGAACATAACGGAAATTAGATATATATCTTTAGTCATATTGAACTTACATTAGGTAGCCTGCCTGCATCTTTAGGTGACAAGGTACTTCTTCAAATGTGAAAGTACTGTCATGAAGATTTTCAAGATACAGTTTAGTGAAATTCAGTGAAGACACTAATCGATTTTGAAGCTCATATCCATTTGTGCTGACCAAATTCATCCCATCAATATATGTGGAAAACGAATAAAAAAAGATACTTGGGTATTCATGAAATTTTGAAAAAAGCAAAAATGGTGCAGCCTATTTATGGAGTGTTACTAGTTTTTATGAATCTCTTGTCCATATAGCTAAACATCATTCACATATTCAGAACACGTACCCACATGCCTACATTTATGGGCACTAAACTGCCACATGCAACTCTATCTCATGTCCCCTGTGATCTTTTGCTACAGCAGGATAATTTTGTATTGGTCCTAATCTCTGAATGAGTGTCTGATCTGTGTACGTGTAGAAAATATTTGGCTTTGGTGCTTCAACATGAATCATTTTTCTCATTGACTTGGTCACCAATTTATCTGTCCTTCAATGTGAATGAACGGGAATATTTTCAGCTGGAATTAAATGAGCACAGGTACTATGAACCAAGAGAAAGATGTCTTAAAGTGTGTTACTAATTATTTATACACTTCATCAAAGGCTCAGTGCTCTTGCTGTGCAACTCATAATCCTTGTCTAGCCATGGCCCTATCCATTTTTAACTTTTCTCTTTTTTCCGTAATAGTCTTTTAGATAAAAATAATTGGGTACTTAAATATTTCTAAAGCTGGCAATTAAAAAATACTTTATTGCATAACCAATATATCTTGTGATGAATACATTATAGGAAAAGAAGACTGTCAAGCAGTCCGCAAATTAGAATCCAAATGCAAGTGCCATGTCTTCTGCATGCTCCTTATAAACAGCACTGATGTTTGTACCCTGAAGCCACTGATGAGACAGGAGAAATGTGGTCATTTACTGTGAATTCCGTGTTCTGTAAATCCTGAGCAGATGCAAGAATGGGTTTAAATCGGTTGAGTCTCTGTCACCAAAATCTAAAATTAAGTACATATCAGGGGGAAAAATTTTGTGTCCACAATTCAGAAGGAAGGTAAGGCACTGTTGTGCATGTATTTGTTTGTTTTGAGCCCATCAGTGGTATTATTATATATGCACAGTTGTATTCAGCATAAGCTCCTGACCTGTAATGACTGGGTTATTTCAAACTGTTAAGGAAGAAAACTTATCCATCAATAGTCTAAATTGCTATTAGAATGAAAGAGTAATTTGTGATGGGAAAGGATTTTGAAACAAGGTGAACTCACTCTCTCACCTTCTGTAAATTGCTGTGGAGCAATTACAACAGACCTAACTATCTGAGGACACGGTAAGGATTTGTGGGAGATAATTAGTAATATGAAATATTCAGACTACATAATTCCCACTTAAAATACCTCAGGTGGTCTGCAAAACTTTCTGAAAAGGCTAACAGTTGAGGGCACTTTTCATTTAACTAAGGTTGTACTACCCAGAGCTCTGTAAAGAGGCCTTGATATGTAAAAGAACACCCATATTTAGTCTTATGATAAGAATATTCAAATTCACTGCAGAGATGGGGTATGACTCTGTGTCATAGTTGCAGGAGCACGCAGCAGGTCAAAACTGGAGTCTGACAACTGCTTTCAGGATTACTAATGCGTTTTACCATCTGTTGCACGTAATATTAGGAGCTCTCTTTGAAGCGTGGGCTAGACTCATGTTCGCAGGCCTGTGTTTTCTGACCCTATGACTCTTATTTTCTGTGGAGTGGATTAGGTGGAACAGAAAGGAAAGAGTGTGTTCCCCTCCAGCATCTCTCCTCCCTTCACCATTACCCCAGTGGTAGCTCTGTTTAGCTTGATAACACAGGAGTACCACTGTGTGACTCTTCAGGCAATGTAGGGGACCAAACCCTGCTGCCTTCCACTCACTTGAGCATGAACCACAAAGCTGGACTGCAAAAGAAAAGTTAAAAACAGCCCTGCCTCCTCCTGACATTGCATTGTGATTGCAAAAGTCAGATTTTGAATGAAAATAGGTGTCTCCCTAACATAGCAACATGGATGGAGGTACCTCTCTGCAGCCCTGAATAAGTGGAAGAGTTGAAAATGTATCCTCTTGCCCAGAATTTTGAACTGCCAGACTCCAAACATCATACATTACACAGTCTGCACATGTGTCTGATATTGTACCTTCTCTGCTTAGCTTTCTGGGGTGGCTTGTGTTCTGTTCTAAGACTCTACATCCTCTCATGCATAGTCTAAAGACCTTAAATGCCTAACGGTTGGGTTCTGTATACCTCATAAGAAGCCAGACACTAGAAAGATGTATGCAATGACTCCAAGGAAGCCTCACCAAATATCCCAATGCAAACCCAGCATCTTATGCATTCAAATGTTTGGTTTCCTTAGGTATTGCTCATCACTGCTTCATGCATGTAGTGAACTTATTTGAAATAATAGCATTTACTATAATACACTATTTCATCTCACTAAAAGATGTCGATAAACTCTTCATACTTAACCATATGAAGAGTTGTGATTATAAATTCAAACATCTTTTCATGATTAGAAGCTACTTATCTCTTGAGTGTCTCACCAACTATGTGACACTTTTTATAAAACTGGGGAAAAGAGCTTGCCACTGGAAAACAGAAAAAGTGATCTAAGAAATCTTCTGGACATCATTTTCTTACACATTTTTATAGTCAAGATATTTTATGTCTTTGATATAGTTAATTTAGTTAGTACTCTTGCCTATTCACTTATGTTCTTCAAGACTAAAAGACCTGGGAGAAATTTATGTAAGTAGCAGACTTGGAATAAATTGTTTTGACTTGAGTCAGTCATTGGGATGAATTCATGGATTGAATGTGGTATGACAGTTTCCACCCATCATATTCCTCTGGACCTGCTCATCATGTTCCAATTTCTTTTCCTGATATTAGACAAAAAATAAGAACTATTACTACGGTTAGCAGTACACTGAAGTTTAGGAAAAAATTATAGTGCAAATTGTGTACTTCACTGATTTGTTTATCCAAAACCTTCTAAGCGAAACCCAAAGCATTTCCATCACAATAAAAATCCAATGATGTGAATGAAATTCAGATTTAAAAACATGGAGACCTATCTGGACTACTATTGACATAACACACTCTTGGAACAGAATGTGTAAATACACAGTTTTCATGTGCTTCTATGTGTTTTGTTGTTGGGTTTTTTTTTTAATATAATTGAACTGTTCACATTTTATGAGTAAAGTTTCTTGGAATTCTTTGATCTCTAGATAATTTCGTTGTTTTGAGATTGGAAGCAATTTCCAACTAACTGTAAACCTGAATTACAAATTAGTAAAGATACACTAATTTATCGGATTAAACACTCCCATATAGGTAGGTCCAGTGGAAAAATCCAAGCTTGAAACTAAATATTTAACCATAGGCAATTCTTTATGCTTCTAATGCTTTGTACACGATAGCTGATTAAGCTTCTTGTCTGTATTCTAATGATGTAATCTTGAATGCCTGGCATATTACCTTGCTTCCAAATGACTGAGAGTGAATTTTCAAAGTGGTGCATGAGACACAGGGGCACAAATCCTGTTAGTAGCTAATGGGATTTTTTTGCACCTCCTGTGCGCCACACTGAGAGATCCAGCCTTGAAATTTTCATTATCTATATTTGTTCAGAGATGATGTCTTGTAAATACAGACCCTTCTGAATTGGCCAAATGACCTGTGTTTGACAGGTTAAACCCATAATTACTGAATTGATCTTACAGATATCTAGTGTTGTTTCCTATTCCTTTTCCTGTTTCCTACTCTTATTCCTCTCCCGTACGACACCTCCACCCATCACCATCAGCATCTTCAAAGAGAGTGGGACACATGACATCAACTTGATTAACTTCTCAAGCTTTTCATAGATATGTTTACATACATGTGTCCCTTCAAGAATACAAGTAGTCCTATTCAACTAGGGGGGACAGGGGTACGAGACTAAATGTGTAGAAAGCAATAGACAGCATTTCAAACCCTTGAAATATTTACTATCATGGTAGACCTGATGTGCTTTATTAATCTGTTTACCATAAGTATTTTCATCCTGTATCTGTCCACTTGTGTGACTCCTGCAGACGCTACAGAAAAATGTAGACATCAGTCACATATTGTCTGAGACAATTGAGTATTAGCATTTATGTCTTCAGTGTCATCCTTAAAACTTTTCTTCTTCTTTTTGATCTAATTCTTGGTAGTTTCTTTGCCATATGAACATCCAATGTCTTTTATTTCTTGAAAAACTACTACGTCACAATAATACCTTTATAAAATTGTTGCTATGGGCTAATTCATATACTGGAGAAAAAAATTCCAGTCTCTGTGTTTTAAAATGTTGTATGAAAAAGACATTTTGGAGCATACAATAACATAAATAAGTCACAGTAATACCTTGAAAAATATGGAAGCAGGCTTGCTTCAGAACTCCTGACGAAGGACTGAAATTTTCAGGTGAGACCTAAAAATTCCCTTTTACCAAGGTTCCTGCTCTTAAAGTTAAAATCAGTTTAGGTTATACATTCAGAAATTCCTTGTTATTTTTCTACAAAGCAGACTATCTTTAAGTGTTTGCATAATTATACATATATATAATTGCCCCTTTTAAGGAAAATACTAGTTGTTTATTCTCATTTAATTTGTTTTTAATAGAATAGGGATTTTTTTTTCCAGAAGATTAGCTAATTGTAATTTCATGTGCACCACAGTACACATTTTAAAGCCAATTTCTGTAAGAAGTGTTTTGCTTTAGCTTTAGAAAATACATTTATTAGTAACGGTAAGGTAAAAACTATTCTTTAACAGTAACAGAAAAGGGTAATGATAATATCATGCATAAAACTTTTAACTATAGCACTTCAGGCAGTTAAGAACTTCTTATTGTTAAATCAGCGTGCAGTTGGCACAACCCTCCATTTTTCAAGTTGATAAATATTAGGTCTCTCTTTCCATCAGAAAAACAATTGTGCTGAGACAAAGAGAGTATTCCTGAATGATGTGGCAAATCAGTGGTAATACCGCTCGTGATTTCCTGATCCTCAAACCATAGCTCATCCTGACTAGACCAAACTTCCTTAAGAAAAAAAAAAAGTGTTTTTCTTTCTGAGTATCTTCTTAGGAAATGAATGAAACAAGATGACTGCTATGAATATCGTTCTCCACATTTTCAGTCATTTCTTTATGGAAATGTGACTGTTGCTGGTAACTTTAGCTTTGGTGACTTCTTTTTCCCCCAAAGTTTGAGGTGGTGGTGAAGACGTAAGAGAAGAAGCAGCAGGTAACAAGCAGCTTAGAGCACTTTCTTGAACCTGTGCTTGTAATTACAGTGGCAAAAGGAAAGCTTCAATAATTTTGACACATTTTTCTGGTGACAAGATGCTTTGGAATTTCATATGGTTGCAAATGTTGTGCTGATTACCTAAAAAGGAAGCAAAAAAAAACCCCACAACACTAAAAATCCAGGGATTTGGGGGAAATTAAAAAAATATTGAATATTTTCTTATGGATTTCAAATTAAGAATGAGTTCATTTCAACCCTTGCAAAGGCTGAGCAGAAGAAAAGAGAAATCATTGGGGAAAGTGGATTCAAAACAGCATACAAGGTTTCTGATTGGTGCTGTTCTGTTCTGATGTCTCAGCCAAATAACCAAATACTGTTTCATGCTTAAAAAGATAGACATCTTACTATTATTGTATATCTTGTCAGAGTTCCCCTTCATATGAGTATTTCAAAGCTTTGGGCTGAACTTTGCTTCTCTGGGTACAAATTTATGGCAGTCACAAGTAACTCCTCTGAACAGCAGTTAAGAAGCTATAATAGTTTAAAAATAGGGCTTTTCTGAAGAAGAAACAAGGTCTTTGAATAATCATCTCAGTGCAAACTAGAAACAAATCATCCACCCAAATTCCACACCATATATCAAAGAGATATAATTTGAGCCATTTTTTTAAAGGGTGGATTATCTTTTATGTACTATTCAAAAGGATTTGGAGGGGCCTTAAAATTACTTTTTTGTTCTTAGATTATAAGATTTGGATCTTCAGTGTGAAATAAGACATGAGTAAGAAGAATTTCTGTGGTATGAGGATAATTCTTGTTTCATTGACACCTTTATTGGCCTACAAAGACCTGAGACACCTTTGATAAAGAACACACAAAAATATTTTCCATTGCTGCAGAATTCATAAAATCTAGTGTATAAAATTCTGTACATGAATAAGATTAAGGAATTTTAAACACTATTACTTTGGAAAAGAAAGGAATGTGGTAATTATTCTACAAAACCATGACTGATGAAAATGGAAAGTTTTTTTACATAGTATGAGGTTTTTTTCTATGGAGGTCAAGGGCAGTAGCATGGGAATCTCATACTATGTCAATATGGTAATTACAAGCTGCAAATGATGAGAAATATTCCCTATTCAGCTCAAAATCATCATGGCTAGAAATTAAAGTCTTCAAGCAGCTTGAAGTTCTTGAATTTTTCTCCATTATTTTGTAATTAATCAAATATTAAAGCACACCTATGCATTCAATACAGTTAGATAATTTTACCCACATAATATGAATCTGCTCCTTGATCCTTGATACATGGAATATCTCAGAGGGGAAACTCTCAACTACCATATTTGTTTGCCTGAGACAAAACCAATCCCCTGAGACAGACATACATATGTACTATAGTCACTATAAAAAAAGTGTGAAAAAATTAAAAGAATAATTTTATGAGATACTGTCATACAGGACTGCCAAATAATGCAAAAAGAGCCTGAGAAAGAAATGGGAAATAAAATGCAAGTAAAAGTATGGGGTAGGGGAGGAATGAAATATGTATTCAAAATATCTTGTGTTGGCAAAACTCCATTCTCATGAGCACAACTGGAAATTTTGCCAGTAACTGAAGAGCTTACAGAGTGCATAGTAAAGGTTTTGAAATGTTTCCTTAATCAGTCTCCATCTACCCGAGCTTGGTTTTCATTTGGAGAAGGAGTAAGGGAAGCCATGGTAAAGAGTGAGACAAAAACCAGAAAACTCAGTGACTAAAAAAAGAGTGATTGTACAGAAAACTGAAGGCAGCAACACACTCCACGATTACAAATTCTTAATAGAATATTTGAAATTTTTGTAACTAAGAATAAAGCCTGAGTGTATCTTATGAAAAACTCAACTTGAATGTAATTACAATTGGAGATTTTTATTTTATTATATTTTAATTAAGGCTAAACACTGATTTGGAAGTTACAGAATAACAGATACACTTGTGTTCATGGGTTTTTTTTGAAAGCCTACTTTTTGGTGCTTCCCAAAGTATCTGTCCTTACAGCATGTGCTTCATTTCCAAGGCCAGGGCAAGCCCTCCTCAGAGGAGCTGCACTGTGCCTGCTGTGATTTGGGACACACTGCAGCAGCATGTGTTGGAAAGTTCAGAAGCACTTCACTTGCATGAAGTGTAGGCACCACTGCAGCCTGAATAGAATGCAGATTCAATTATCATTGACAGATTATTTTATTATGCAGATAACGGTTTTGCTTAATAAGGAATAGTCACAACAGAAAGTGACTGCCACTTCATTAACCAGGACAACTTCAGAACCAGCGGATAGTCTGCCTGTGGCTGCTGCCAGAATCTTAAGTCTGAAGACTCCCAATGCATGCACAAAGGACTTAGCTCCTCCTAAACTGTATTTTATCCAGAAGTCTCAGATAGAGCTCCCTCAGAGCACCCCTCCTCTTATTATTTTATTTTCATCTCTCACATGATGTTCCAAATACACTTAAGATGTTAATCTGCCATCTTATTAGTTTAAGAAAGTTGAAATGAAAAGGTTTTACTGTTCTAGCGATGAGCAAACCAACATGTCAATGTTCCTTTGTGTATTAGTACCTGTTACAACACCTGACCTTTTTTGTAAAAAAAAGCAGTTCTGCAAAGGGCTTGGACTCGCAGGTCGTTGAGTTCCAGGTAAGCTCCAAAGGAAGATCTTCTTGTTCCCAAGGGCATACAGATATCAGAAACAAGCTATCTGGTGAACTCTTAGGAAAAGTGGAAGAGTGATCCCTAACTGTAAACCAAATTGTCATTAAAGTGCTCTTAACATTAAAATAGAACAAAGGTTACTGTGTGTCTGCAATCAGACTTTCTGTGTTTTCTGAGATATCCTGGTGACAATAACAAAATAAACATTTTAAGAAAGTGCATCTTAAACCTCCTCCAGAATGTCAAAATTAAAACAAAGGAAAGGATCCGTAAAACTGAATAAAAAGACAAAGTGAAAGAAAGATGTCAAAACAGTGTAGTTTTTTCCTAAATCCTCTACTGAAGGTGTAAATTGTCAGTCTGACACAACTGCCAGTCTGGGATTCTCTGGTTAATAATCATTTTAATCATAAAAATAACTCTTTAAAGCAATAAGACAGATGGACTATCTATTCGGAAATTTCACTGCCCCAAAAGTGATCTGTTATCCTTAAGAATATAATTTTTTTAAACTGTTATGAAGTGCCAGTGTGGTGGTAAAAGGATATTTGGGAATACTGGAAGAATGCTTTCTGACTTATTTTATGGATTTTTGTTAAGCCTGACTTGAAAGGAAGATTTATTTTCAATTCTAGGGAAACATTTTAAGAGCCGGGTTAGTTATAAATGGAACTGACTGCCCAAGGAGGCTGCAATTTTAGGGAGAGATCAGGCTTAGCAAAGTTAGTCTTCTCATATGTCAGAGTATTGAGTGCAAAAATCCATGAGGTCTCGTTCAGTCTCTTGCTGTGAGACTATGAATTTTCCCTAATTATTGCCATATTATTTAAACTATTTATAAATAATTGAGAAATTATTTGGTAATGGATTTTTTTATGAAACGAGTATTTATACAAAAAAAGTTTTGTTATAAACATTTGACTAATAGGGCAGGTAAAACTGCTGTAATGACAGACCCAGACCATCTAAGCTCTGGGGTCATTCCAGCACTGTATGCCCAAGCCTCCTCTTAACTTTTCTCAATGCTTCATGAGAATATCTGCTGACCCTGACCTTTCATTTTACTCAATTTATTCCTCAGATGCTAAACAGGTGGTCTTGGAAAGCTGCTTTAGTCTTCAAAGTTGCAGAGATCTTGATATCTGATATTTTGTATAAGGGCAGCTAGACTTAATTCACCTAGAACTGGTGACACGGCAGAACAGGAATAGCCAGGTAATTTGTACAGATGTTCTGGGGTATTAAAGGCAACAAGCTTGCTATCTTAAATTAAAAGCAAACTATTTATCCATGCTTCACAAACTGGTGGGTAAGGAGCTATTGGCTGCTCACAGACAGTTAGTTCTCTCTCCATTTACAGACTGTGGAAGACACTGTGAGAGATGCTTGGGGACCATGACCAAAGGGCAAAAGCAAGATCTAGAACTCATAAGTCTTCAAAGAGCAAATTCATTCAGGTAAACATTGTACAGTTTACACAGAAGTAATTCTTGCAAATATTTTAAAGCCTCAAGATGTCCCTCAGACAAACAGGCATTTTCTTGTGCTCCCTAAAATGGTTCTTAGCTGAGATTCTCCAGCCTGCATGGAAAGCGCTCCTGTTTGATGGCTATGATCATGGCAGGCAGCAACTTGTGCAAGCATGTTACACTCTGGAGGTTTGAGTAGCTTGTTGGAGGTTGTGATGGAGGAAGATTTTTAAAAGCTTTATATTAAAGCCTTTATGTGCTTGCCATTTGTTAGCCCCAACTCATGAGGCTGGATAGGAAAAAAAGATTGATGATATTTTTCTGCAGATCATATTTAAAGAAGAAAGAACAAAATTCCCAAACAAGTTCTACTTTGCCTATTATCATTGTAGAAATATACATCTTGTTCTTTGATATGGCTCATTTCAAATAATAAATAGATGCTTTTCTCTGGAGATTGAGTCAATACACACTTCCCTTTAGCTGTACAATAAGAAACAAGGCGTACTATGAAAGTTATAGTTTTCTTAATTTTCCACAGTCCTAGCAGATATTGATTGTGCACATATCGATATTTACATCAATGTAATCAAGCAGCTGTAGTAGCTGACTAGTATTTCTTGTTGAATATGTCCCAGGTACATGTTATTTGAAGTATGTGTCTCATTTCTGGGAGTAGTTTAATCATAACCATTGTTGTTGTGTAGTTCTGTGAAGGAGTTAAACATGGTTTGTGAGGTGAAAAAGAATAAATCCAGGATTAAAAACGCAGGATGGCTCCGTGAGAAGCCCCTGTCCAGGTCCATACAGCAGAAGGGCCATCCCTCTTCTCCCCATAGTCCAAAGTGGCTTCACTAAGGGCAAACCGTGCCTGACAAATTTGGTGGCCTTTTATGATACTGCCACATGCTCAGTGGACAAGGGCAGAGTAACAGATGTTGTCTAGCCTTTGGGCAACCTGGTCTAGTGGGAGGTGTCCCTGCCCATGGCAGGGGGGTTGGAACTCGATGATCTTTAAGGTCCCTTCCAACCCAAACCATTCTATGATTCTATGAAAGTGTCTGTCCACAGGGTGTCTGTGGAGAAGGTGAGATGTGATGCTGAGTAACGCTGCTGCAGACCGAGCACGCCTCCATGGTAGAAGTACTCTGTGATGGTCCCCGGTCCTGTTCTCCACTCATTCTGCTGCCAGTGATGGATTATCTACCAATGAAAGAAAAAAAATATTATTTGGGTTGGTTTCCTGAGTAACAGCCTCATGTTCTGGGTCTCAGCTTGGCATTTTTGATAGTCAATGGGTCTGTTTCAAAACTACAGCTCCTGGATTCAAGTAACTTCATGAACACTTTAACTTCACTTTAAATGTTTCCAGCTTTCCTGGTTCTAAAAAGAAGAACAAATTGAATCTAGAAGTTCAAAAATACCACACGGCAAGAAATCCTTCATTTACACCATTTTTTCTGCCTGCAACACCGTATGTTAGAAATCCTTTCTTATTCAGAAAATTCATATCCAGAGTAAATGTGGCTGTAGTTAAGATTCTAAAAGCTCACAAAAATCTTTGAGCATCAGTCTAACTCTCTTTCATGCAGGCCTATCAGTTAATGGACTGTAAAGATGCATAGCTGTTTCATGGAGAACATTTCCTACACAACTTAAATCTTCTGCAGAAATGACAACATCTACAGTTATTTTTCTTATAGATTCTCTGTGATGATCAGTAAACACCCCTCAAAAAACCTACAAATAAAAATAAAGACTATTTTTCACCACAAACTATAATTACTTTAATTATAGGATAATTATATAAATAATGCGTTTGAACACAGCTTTCATTTTTTTCTTTGTTTTCTAAATATTATCATCTTTCTATATTTACTGATACGTAAACAGGAAACATTTAAGTTTAGAGGAAGTGCAGGTGAACTGCCTGCAATACAAACTGAGACAATCAAATGATGATTAAGCTATTGAAAACTACCCAACTAACAGATAATTTTTAAGTGAGCAGCTGTACTTAGTCATTACAACTTTAAAATGGAAAAAATATTTGAATTAAATTCTAAACCCCCTGTATATTAACAGGACTGGTCTATCACTGAGAACCATGCCAGAAAGATCTGTGCACAGTTAAAAATTCAGTTTTTACTCCCAAAGTGTCAATGGAAGGGTAAAAAACTTCCAGAGATTTCCCTTAGAGCAAAGATTTGGGATTTTATTACTATAAATACACATTTTTATAAATGAACTCTTTCAGTATCCAAAGGACCAGGAAAAAATGAATTTCAGTGTTCAGCAAGTGAAAGTGGACACAGATTCTAAATATTTTTTTTTTGCATTTTAGATACTCCATTCTTGACCTTGACTTTTATGGCTCTGTATATCATCTAGTATGTTAGTTGTGCAAATGTCACCTCTTCTGAAAGTTACGATCCTTGACATCACTATAACTGGAAAGTTCATTTACGTGGCACTCGAGTGGATAAACCCAGATGTTTATTTTCACAGGCCAAATCCAAATTAGAAATAGATAAACTTTGTTTACCTGCATTTAGCTGCAACTATCCTACGAGCTCAATGTACAGCAGAAATGCCATCTACTCTTGCTTCAGGCTTTCCTGTATAACTCCATAAATCCTCAGCAGCCTCTAATACAATAATGCCAAAGTTCCCTGCAATCAGTTCCTGTTGCTACTCAAACTGCTCATATTCTTCGAGATTTTGAAATAGATCTCATCATTTCTTCTAAAAAACCATGCTTCTTGTGTAGTTTACTAAATAACAATGTGCTTTCCTAACAGGTTAGAAAATTATTGGTGCTGAGCAATATGAAAAATTAATGTAATGACCAAATTAATCCAGCTAGTGAGCAGATGTTAACACTGTCAGAATATCTATAGGAGAGTCCTCATGCTATCTTGTTCTTTAATGGCATAAAAAAAAAATTATAGCATAACTGTAAATGTTCCATGTATATATCTGTTGGTCGTAATTTCTAAACTGAGAAAACTTAATTTTATTACTGCTCTCAATATCTGTATAGGACATTGGCATATATGCTTCCGGATCCATTTTTTGTGAGCTCAGTTCGATCCTAGATGCAAAGTTTATACTGGGGTAATATCACTGGAAGTTTATTGAGATATATATATTAAAAAAATGTATATATATATTATTTTTTTTTGCAGAGCAATTGGCAGAGAAATCACTTCCAAAGAGATAAAGTCACAAGTCACACGTAGTGGAAAACATTCCAGCTCCAATTCTGAACCATAAACGCTGGTTTGTCATTGATCACCAATATTTGGAAAGCTTAACACCAAGATGTATTCCTCACTGCTATCTGGTTTATTTGGGCTCCTTTGGAGTCACAGGGGTCAACTTTAGCACAGTCACACCCAGTGCAAATCTCCACAAACCTCTGCAGAGGTCACATTTAGATCTCACAGTGAGAAACCTTTAGTGCCTGTTTCAGAACTGACAGCACTAGCCTTTGGGCAACCTGGTCTAGTGGGAGGTGTCCCTGCCCATGGCAGGGGGGTTGGAACTCGATGATCTTTAAGGTCCCTTCCAACCCAAACCATTCTATGATTCTATGAAAGTGTCTGTCCACAGGGTGTCTGTGGAGAAGGTGAGATGTGATGCTGAGTAACGCTGCTGCAGACCGAGCACGCCTCCATGGTAGAAGTACTCTGTGATGGTCCCCGGTCCTGTTCTCCACTCATTCTGCTGCCAGTGATGGATTATCTACCAATGAAAGAAAAAAAATATTATTTGGGTTGGTTTCCTGAGTAACAGCCTCATGTTCTGGGTCTCAGCTTGGCATTTTTGATAGTCAATGGGTCTGTTTCAAAACTACAGCTCCTGGATTCAAGTAACTTCATGAACACTTTAACTTCGCTTTAAATGTTTCCAGCTTTCCTGGTTCTAAAAAGAAGAACAAATTGAATCTAGAAGTTCAAAAATACCACACGGCAAGAAATCCTTCATTTACACCATTTTTTCTGCCTGCAACACCGTATGTTAGAAATCCTTTCTTATTCAGAAAATTCATATCCAGAGTAAATGTGGCTGTAGTTAAGATTCTAAAAGCTCACAAAAATCTTTGAGCATCAGTCTAACTCTCTTTCATGCAGGCCTATCAGTTAATGGACTGTAAAGATGCATAGCTGTTTCATGGAGAACATTTCCTACACAACTTAAATCTTCTGCAGAAATGACAACATCTACAGTTATTTTTCTTATAGATTCTCTGTGATGATCAGTAAACACCCCTCAAAAAACCTACAAATAAAAATAAAGACTATTTTTCACCACAAACTATAATTACTTTAATTATAGGATAATTATATAAATAATGCGTTTGAACACAGCTTTCATTTTTTTCTTTGTTTTCTAAATATTATCATCTTTCTATATTTACTGATACGTAAACAGGAAACATTTAAGTTTAGAGGAAGTGCAGGTGAACTGCCTGCAATACAAACTGAGACAATCAAATGATGATTAAGCTATTGAAAACTACCCAACTAACAGATAATTTTTAAGTGAGCAGCTGTACTTAGTCATTACAACTTTAAAATGGAAAAAATATTTGAATTAAATTCTAAACCCCCTGTATATTAACAGGACTGGTCTATCACTGAGAACCATGCCAGAAAGATCTGTGCACAGTTAAAAATTCAGTTTTTACTCCCAAAGTGTCAATGGAAGGGTAAAAAACTTCCAGAGATTTCCCTTAGAGCAAAGATTTGGGATTTTATTACTATAAATACACATTTTTATAAATGAACTCTTTCAGTATCCAAAGGACCAGGAAAAAATGAATTTCAGTGTTCAGCAAGTGAAAGTGGACACAGATTCTAAATATTTTTTTTTTGCATTTTAGATACTCCATTCTTGACCTTGACTTTTATGGCTCTGTATATCATCTAGTATGTTAGTTGTGCAAATGTCACCTCTTCTGAAAGTTACGATCCTTGACATCACTATAACTGGAAAGTTCATTTACGTGGCACTCGAGTGGATAAACCCAGATGTTTATTTTCACAGGCCAAATCCAAATTAGAAATAGATAAACTTTGTTTACCTGCATTTAGCTGCAACTATCCTACGAGCTCAATGTACAGCAGAAATGCCATCTACTCTTGCTTCAGGCTTTCCTGTATAACTCCATAAATCCTCAGCAGCCTCTAATACAATAATGCCAAAGTTCCCTGCAATCAGTTCCTGTTGCTACTCAAACTGCTCATATTCTTCGAGATTTTGAAATAGATCTCATCATTTCTTCTAAAAAACCATGCTTCTTGTGTAGTTTACTAAATAACAATGTGCTTTCCTAACAGGTTAGAAAATTATTGGTGCTGAGCAATATGAAAAATTAATGTAATGACCAAATTAATCCAGCTAGTGAGCAGATGTTAACACTGTCAGAATATCTATAGGAGAGTCCTCATGCTATCTTGTTCTTTAATGGCATAAAAAAAAATTTATAGCATAACTGTAAATGTTCCATGTATATATCTGTTGGTCGTAATTTCTAAACTGAGAAAACTTAATTTTATTACTGCTCTCAATATCTGTATAGGACATTGGCATATATGCTTCCGGATCCATTTTTTGTGAGCTCAGTTCGATCCTAGATGCAAAGTTTATACTGGGGTAATATCACTGGAAGTTTATTGAGATATATATATTAAAAAAATGTATATATATATTATTTTTTTTTGCAGAGCAATTGGCAGAGAAATCACTTCCAAAGAGATAAAGTCACAAGTCACACGTAGTGGAAAACATTCCAGCTCCAATTCTGAACCATAAACGCTGGTTTGTCATTGATCACCAATATTTGGAAAGCTTAACACCAAGATGTATTCCTCACTGCTATCTGGTTTATTTGGGCTCCTTTGGAGTCACAGGGGTCAACTTTAGCACAGTCACACCCAGTGCAAATCTCCACAAACCTCTGCAGAGGTCACATTTAGATCTCACAGTGAGAAACCTTTAGTGCCTGTTTCAGAACTGACAGCAGACCTCAAGCCAGCCTTCCTCCACTGCACAAATGCAAGGGATTTCTTTACTAGTGGATGGAAGCTGCTCACGTTTTCATGGAGAAAAAAGGCTGTCATGTGCCAGCCATGCTTTTGTCGTTTGTTTTCATGTGTCCTCTTGCTAAGACCTTTAAAATTTGAATGTAGTCAGAGTGATTTTCCTTATTTCTCATTTTAGGGAAACATGTTTCTTTGTATGTGTATCTCATGGAAAAAAGCAGAATGGGTCAAGCAGAAGGGCCTTTTGGAACATGCCCAGTCCCTGAAGGCACTGGTTTTATACTGTGTGGCATAGCTAGAACAAACAAACGTACTGTTTATCTAGCAAAGGAGACAACCACCTATGACCTCTTCCTGGTGCTCAGAATTCATATTTCAGCGCTTGCACACTCCAGCGTTCCCACTAACTTACTACAGAAATGGTGAAAGGACAAACCCATTGCAGCAGCAACGAGAACCTCTTCAGTGGCTGAGATCTCTTCGCTCTTGTGAGTTGAAAGCACCGAGCAATAAATATCACAAAGACAGAACCAAGGGTGAGAAAGGCCTATTTACGTTTAATAGCACTTTCCTTGGCCTGGTCTCAGTGATGTGGTGTGCAAATGATGCCATTTCACCAATTTAAAAGACATTTCTCTTTTATGTGGAGCTAACCAGCACAAGCTCTGAAGTCACCAGATTGCACCACTGTTTATCGGGAAAATTCTTATGCTAAATGTCTTTTATCCCTTCAGGCACAGTTAACCCGTGTGTAGTCACAGCATCTCAAATTTTGCTTGGAGCATCAATATGAGTTTAGACAACTGAAGGAGATCTTTTGTACATCCCTAAAATTTATGTTTTAGCATATAACATGGAAGTGTCCCCATGTATTCATTTCCTCTGCAAGCCCGTGTTCATGGCTTTTCTCATCATAAACTGTGTAGTTTCTTTTCCACTCTTGCTGGTTTTATTCACCTCTCCATTGTTAGACAATTAAGTGGTGGAAGCTGTTAATATTATGTTAAAAAATTCATCCTATTTCATGGTTTTTTTTCCCAGTCTTCTTGCACTATTTTCATGTGAACAACATGGATGGAAACACTTAGTGAAACAAAAGACATGCAAAATATCAGAAGTAGGACATTTGTAGATAATCTTCAAAACTAATTGGCATATGAATCAAAGAATTCAAACCATCAACATGCTGTAGCTTCTAAAAGTTTTTTCTTGTATATCTAGGAACATTTCTGTTGCTTTAAAAGATGTATGTGTATGAAGCATTTCTCAATAAAAGGCATCAAAATCATGCCCAAAATGTCACTTTGAACTCTCTTATATGCATGGTATCATCTGCTACATGGAATTAGGAAACCTAGGAGGATAAGCATTTTCCTTTAATGGGAAAAGATGGCAATTTCTCCAACAAATAGCTCTGTGTGATGGCAGTACAGCTCAGAAAGAGGGAAAAATTGAGGGGAATTACATTGCAGAATCAACATCTTCTCCAACCCCTATGGGAAAGAGCTGTCCATTAGACCAGTTATTCTGACTGGATTTGACAAGTATACATCCACACCAAGGATTAATAATTTTTTTTCAGATTTAAGTACCAAGTGCATTGTGTTTATAATTTGCACACCTTCACTTAGTTTACTAAGTCCCTGTTTATTCTTTAAAGGTTAATTATTACACTGCAAATGCAGTGTAACATGCACTATATATGGCTTATAGCTATAAATAAGTACATTGCTGTTTGGTTTTTCTTTGAAGTTCCAAGAAGCTACTTAAAAACATCAGTATTGTACTGCAAAATATGTCTAATGAATTATTGTGGAAATTGTGTGTCCACATAAGGTATTACAATGATTTTGTCTATTCACATGTAAAACAAGAAGCTTTGCAGCAGGATATTTGTAGACATCATGCAATGGTGACAGCAGGCATTCTCCTCCTCTGGCCCAAAATTTTGTTATGTTTATGGTCTCTTATCCCTACAGATCTCTAGATATGACCTAAAAATAAGAATGCTCTCTCCAGGTAAATAATGGCACAATCTGTTTAGACAAAGCTAAAAGCTCTTGGCTTTTCTTACTCCAACAATTCTGAGTTAATTAGACCTGGCTGTTTCAGTGAGTCATCTCTGGATTTACCAGTTGGAAACAGAATCTCAGGGCATCTCAATGTGGATGGTCTAGAAAAGGAACTACACAATGCACCATGATCAGCTTACTCAGGAAAAAAAAATATATAATTGGTTGAAACCATATCTCCCCACTGTTATTTTTAATACATGGAATTACATTAAATTTTAAACTGGGACCCTAAAAGTCACATAATTCAGAGATCATGGTAATATCTTAGTGAGCTCCAAGTTAAATCCTGTGTCTTTATGTCTTCCTTATTCTTTTCAGAACGTCTTTAAATTTAACCCCTTTGTTTTCAGGTGTATCACTTAATTTGGTCATGACTTACTGGACCCTAATTTTGAGTAGATAATCCATTCAATATCTTAATGCATCATGTAATTGGGTCTCCACCAGCTCCAGGAATTTTGGTCTCTCAAAATGCTAAGAAGTAGAGTTTTGAAATATAGTTAAAGGATAATAAAATTTTATTATTTTCTTTATTATTTTATACTACAGTATAGTCTCAGATTCTCAGTCCCAGAAATTCCTATTTATTCTTTATTTTGAATTCATTTTAAAATGGTCAATTTAAATATGTGACTAGAACTACAGTATAGTCTCAGATTCTCAGTCCCAGAAATTCCTATTTGCATCATTCAATCAATGAAATCGTGTTTCTTCTAAACCAGTACAAAAAAATGCCAAAAGGTAAGTGAGACTCAGGCTGAGATCCATGGGAACGAGAAGGTACAGAGAAAACAAACTAAGGAAACATTAACTTGTAAACAGAGTTTTGAAATATAGTTAAAGGATAATAAAATTATTCTTTATTTTGAATTCATTTTAAAATGGTCAATTTAAATATGTGACTAGAACTACAGTATAGTCTCAGATTCTCAGTCCCAGAAATTCCTATTTGCATCATTCAATCAATGAAATCGTGTTTCTTCTAAACCAGTACAAAAAAATGCCAAAAGGTAAGTGAGACTCAGGCTGAGATCCATGGGAACGAGAAGGTACAGAGAAAACAAGCTAAGGAAACATTAACTTGTAAACTGCCTTAATAAAACACATATAGGAGCTAGTCCTTCTCCCTCTAAAGAACAGTGGCAAATCTACAGTCAAATGCAATTGCCCAGCCCGCTCTGATAAGGCATACAAAAATAGTATTTAAAGAAAGTGGAATGGAACACTTAAACTTAGTATTTTATGTCAAAACACTCATTTACTAGTGCTATTAGGACCCCCAAATTAAATTGGCTTTTGGTTGATGACTCATTCACAAACCGCTCTTGATTTGTGTCAATACATTAGTATTGTATGTCTTTGATAACTGGTTCAGCTGAATGATTTTTAGTCACTGTACTGTTCATGAACTGCTCATTTTGATTAATCATTATTTGTGGGATGTTATTGGTCATACAGTATATTTTATGCTTCTTGATTAGATGACTGAAACTTTAACAAAAGATAATGAGTTATGACTAACAAATAATGAGCAGTGAGTAATGAACAATATATTTCAGGTATAAATTTGGAGAATATTGGTGATTCACAGACACTGTTTTGAATACGGTGAATACTGGGCCACAAATATTTTGAAATACCTTCTGTCATGGTGGCAAGAATAGCAACACATCTATGGTCATTCATTTGTGACTATATTGCAAATGTAGTTCTTGCATCATTCCACCAACTCTAACTCTGAAATAGATACATGAACTAATGCAACTTTTTTAATGCAACAGGAGCTCAAATTGAGAAGTGATTCCAAATAATGCTGAATTGATCCTGAGTGTCTTATTTGGTTCTTTTCCATCTAAAATCTCCCATAATAATTCTTTTTCGAGTCTCAATAAAAAATAACCCTCCACCTGGCAATAAAATCAAATACCAAATTTTTTAAATGGCATAGAACAGGTTATGTTTTAAGAACTGGTTGCAGCTGCTGGATTGACTTTAGTCTTCTCAGATTATATTGGTGACATTCTGGTATGTTTGTAGTAAATACAGAATAAAGGGCTCTCTTTGCTACAGTAGTTAGCCGCTTGTAAAATCTAATTAAGTCTTCATACTCCTTAACCATTAACATTATTCCTTTAATAAGCACTAAATTAGGCAGGCATATGTGTCATATATCATCAGGAAATCAAACACAGAAGGTCAGAACTTTTATGACTTTCTGTGACATTTGAGTGTCAAAAACTAAATCACATAGACCCCATTATTTTTCCCCTCTTTTTTAGGGACAACAAAAAAAATCTAAGAAATCCTAAAATAAACTTGTATTAAGGCAGAAATAAGAGAGGTATTAACTTCTACTGAACTTCTGTTTCTAAGCAGCCATCATGAAAGATGTTATAAATACAATTTATACCTGTAGTTTTTGCATTTTTTTTTTTTATTATTTTACCCCATGGATGCTACTCTGAAATCTATTGGTTATAAGCCAAAAAGAACCTTGAGGCATGCAGAGAGAAATCTCACACATAAGAGTGGGAGCTGCAGTGTTCACTTATTTACGAGTTGAATTTGGATAGCTCTTTTGCTGGAGTCAAATCAGAATTTAAAACAAACCCTTACAATGGCTTCACTTTCTGTGCTGGGCTTTGTTTAGTCAGGTAGATTTCATTCCTACTTTTCACTTTCTCTGATGTTTAAAATGGCTCCTGGGAGGATAAATCAGTTTCTCTTTTCATATAGGAAGTTAACACAAACACTATATAACTTGCAGAGACTTCAAAGGGAAATGATAAAAATGCTTTTCAGATATAGAAAAAAAAAAAATCCTCAGCACTCTTCATCCTCTCCGCATTTCCTCAGCTCTACAATGAACAGACATGCTTAAGAAATTTTGGCTGAAAAACGCCAACTGAATTTTCAGAAAGCATTTTGTGTTCAATTCAGTGCTGGGAAAAATGAGAGTGGACATTTTTCTAATCTTAGGATCAAAGTGAGCATCCTACTGTTTCTGAAATTTAACCCTAAAATTCAATGAATATAAATATAAGTGGTGAAATACTCTGATTTTGAAAGTAAGATTGAATGGGGTTTTCTTTAGCTGATTTTACAATAACAATTATTTTTTAAAATTCATATATCTTTGGCACAATCATGCGGCTCCCAAACAAGGAAAATGAAAATCCATAATGATCCATTCTTTCTGTGTTTAATGAAAACACCTGCCTCATTTGTATCTTTCATTATAGATTTTATTATTCAATTTCTTAGACCCACTCCCATATCATGGCAAGTATTTTGCATTTATCAGCAAGGTAAATTTAATAGCATATTTCTAAAGTGGTCAAAGATTAACACTCCTCAGTCAACGTAAATGCATCAATTCTTAGGAAGAGTCAATACAAAGAATTGGCTACAATTACTTTATGACTCAATATGTGACTTGGGTTAACCTGCTTTTTTAAAAATGAAGTTTCTGTGGCAAGCAGGAGCAAACAAAGTTAGAAAGCAAAGTAGAACATCTGATGCAGCTCTTCAGTACCTGGAAATCACCATGATTTTGGGTCCATGTTACAGTCTGAGGGTCATCCTTTTTTCTGTGTGCAGCGTGGGTGTTCTCACCATTCCCAGAAGCTTCCTTCTCTGAACTGTCTTATGGACAAGGACCTGTAGATGGGGACAAATTAGATCCTGACCCTTCTTTTGCCTTATATCTTTCAGTCAATTTGAAATTACAGGTTACATTTATTTTCCCTTGCTTTCATTTTCTGAATTGTGCTCCTCTTTTCTCAGTCCTTCACATGGATCCAGTCACCCAAGAGGAGCAGAAATGTCTAGGAAGAAACCCTGAGAAAGCACAAGCTACCACTTCTTCCCTCACTCTGAAAAAAAGGTGCTCCCTTCCAGCAATCCCTGGCAACAGTCAAGAGAGGTCTGGGGCTAGGTCTAAATGTTATTTATGCAAAAAAAGTGATGCTGAAGAGCTGTAAAATAGATAAATCAGAACCATTTGTACAGCTCTGCCTGGTGTCCCACGTGGAAGGGAAGGTGCAAATTGCTCAGATGGAGTTCTCTGCTGCAATATGCTTTGCAAAGAGGAGAGGTAGAAGAAAGGTGGTACAGTTGGAACTCACACCCATTTGTTTCTGAAAAGCCGAGGACAAAAGCAGTGAAAAAGCAATCCTGCTGGTAATTTTGCTGCTGTGAGGGAAGTCTGGTGAGCAGCCCGGGTGTTGGACTTTCACTGTGAGTTTTACTGCCTACAGAGGTGAGGAAAATTCACTCTCTACCCTTTGTATTTCTCCCTTCTCTCTCCAGACATTTGCTGATGGTCACTGTAGCCATTCAACTAATTCAAAGAACAAAGCTTTCACTGGGGTTCTCCCAATGATATATTCATACATAACTGAATAGATGTATCAATATCTAAATCATTACTTATATTTAAATATACATTTCTTTGCATCCTCTTTAAGACAGCATATTCTTTTTTAAACCTTGGTATAAATATTGTCAACTTGCAGTCCCTTGGTTGGCACTACCTTGGTGTACTGGGCTTACTGAGCGTATGTCATCTTGACAGTATTGAGTGAGTTTGCTCCCATATGTTTTAGATATTACAGTCCTGGGTCTGACAAATATTTGAGCTGGAGGCCATGTAGCAATTTCAGGTACTGTGGGTTCAAGGCAAATAATTAGGGAAAAATACTAGATTGAGGAAACAGACCTGAAAAACTTGAATTGAGCAATGGTGGATAAAGAAAAAGCAAACAAGTGGCTGGAGAGCTCTGAGGTCTAATTTTGATTGTTAGTACACATAGATTTTCTGCTCCTGGCTAAACTGTGGGATCGGGGAAAAGATTCCAGCTCACAGGTCCTGCTCTGCACATCAACTGCATCCCAGCTCTGGATTGGGATGACTCTAATTTGTGCACTGTTCTCTCTGTCCTGCTCTTCTGTAGGAGGAAAGCTGAAAGCCACACAACAAAGATGTAAACCAACTACAGAAAACTCTAGCTTTGTCCCCAGTGCTACCAAGCTGTACCAACCATGCAACATACCGTTACTTTCCGTTCCTATACCTCTTGAGAGAGATTGCTTTATATGCAGAGAGTGTCACAACTGAAGAATTTTTCTGAAATTCACACAGTGACACCCTTTCCTTTTTATAATCTCTCTCTGTTTGCTGGTGCTATGGTCTTTTACTATATTTTAAAATCCAAACCTCTGTTTTTGACAATAAACACAAGCCTCTAGCTGCCCTCCTTTTCCTTTTTTTTTTTTTTTTCCAAATAAGTTAGCTAAAACTTGTTTGCTAATCCAAGAATGAGATTAAGGAAAGAGATACTGTTATGTCCGTTTTCACAGCCATCATATGAGAAATGTTAACATTTCCTTTCTTTGGTGCAAGGTTGTGACACCTGGCAAGAAAGCAATATCTCATGTAAAGATATACTTTTCACAGGACCGTTAAAAAGATCCAGCAAAACAAACTCAACCTTGGTCAAATAATATACTTCACTTTAGGTAAAAAACCATACTTTAGGGTCTCTTTAGAGGTCCATTTTTCTAAAGATTTCCTCTTTAATAAGGTTTGGTGTAGCTGTAAAAAACTTAATATGGTCCTAACTACATATGCTTCATCATCACAAACCGTATGAAATTTGAAGACTGAAATCTGGAAAAGAAAGGCTGAGACTGTCTGTAAAGACAAGTTGAAGCCAACAAGGAGCTTATGAAACACAGAATCACAGAATAGTTTGGGTTGGAAGGGATTTTTACAGGTGATCTACTCCAACCCCTCCTGCCATGAGCAGGGACATCTTCAACTAGATCAGATTGCTCAGAGCCCTGTCCAACCTGACCTTTAATGTTTCCAGAGGTGGGGTATCTACTGCCTCAGAAGAGAGTAGATCAGTTAATAAGGTATTCAGTTCCTGATCAATAATAAGGTATTCAGTTAATAAGGTATTCAGTTCCTGATCAAGCTCACTCTATTAACTGACAGATGGCATCAAGTTCTCTTGTCTTCATACTTTACTTTGTACAGACTCAGTGTTCCTGACACGCATATTAAGAAATGCATCTGAGGTTTGCTGGTGAAAAAGTCTTCAATGTAAAGGAAAGTTACAGTACCTCAGTGTGGTTGAATAAGTGGACTCTATTCTGTTATGAGGAATTAACTTTTAGCAACAAAGCACTCTTCCATATTATCATTATGAAATCAAAATGTAATTGTATGGAATCATCCTGTCTTCCATAAATAGCATGTTGCATCACCTAATATTTAAGGACATGAGAAAGTCCTAGTGAAATTAAATTCTAAGTGCTTTTTCAACACTCATCAAAGACAGAAAATCATATTTGGGGTTGGCCAATGAATTCTTGCTGTTCAGATTCTTTGCCCAGCAAATCACACAATAATTATTTCAAGGCTGCGTTGAACTTAAAAAGAAGCTGCAGCTCACTGAAAAATATATGTCAATTCTTAAGCTTCATGAAAAATTCTTTCAGAAAATTCTGGCATTTCTGACATGATGTAATCTGTTCACTGGCAACGATTGCACAGAGACAGACAAAAAGTACCACAGGCTTTTTTGTGCTATGCAAAATGACAAACAAGGTATGTGACTTGCTACATTGAATATGAGCTTCCAGTAAGTACTGCTAATAGGTCAGTAAAGTCTCTGTGGTATTGTGATATCAACAAGAATTCAAGGGGTAAAATGCATAAGATAATATCAGTCTATCATGTTTTTCACACTCTGGGGTGAAAAAAGTCCTGGCCTACTCATGCCCCCAGAGCTGGAGTTATCAGCATTCTGCTTCTCACCTCCAAGGTCAGGATTAATTTCCTTTTTTCAATACTTTTACCTATGAAGAATGAACTAAATAAATGGAATCGACAGATAAAGTATTTTATGAATAAATTAGGAAGTCTTTCCCTCCTGTCATTGTCACCCCTTGAAGTGACAGATTAGCTGCCGATCTGAAATCTATCAAGTGAATTCTTGAGCTAATGCCCTCCTGCCCTCCCCGGAGAAACCCTTGGCTAAATAAAAAAACAACTATAAAAAGATCTTTCCTGCAGAAAGCTAAATATGCTGAATCTTGGAGCCGCAGGCCTCACTCCGCCACACAGGCTCAAACCTTATATCAGCATTTGCTGCCAGGAGCAATAATACTTTTCCGTTCAGAAAAGCAGGATTTGTAAAGCCTGACAGACTCCACAGACCTCCTTATTAGCCGACATTCACCAAGTTTTAACTAAGATCTAAATCTATGTTGTTTATTCCCACAGAATGTGCCTTTGGTCTTTATTGCTAATTAATTCACTTTACAAAGTCGTCTGCCTAATGTTTAAAGCTGTTTTACAAACAGGAGGTTCAAAGTTGAGGCTGCGTCTTCATCTTCAGTCTACCTAGCTATGTCTACGTGATGTGGCACATATGGAACGTAGCATTGTTCATTGATCTAACACACTCAAAATGTGTAGACACCAGGGAACAAATTAAGGGCAAAATCGTCCTCTCAGATCTGTTGTGCATGGATCAGAGATAAGCAGTACAAATTAGAGCTTTTCTCAGCTGCAATGCACAAATGTTGCTTCACGAGTTCCCCTCTAGGCTTCAAAAAAAGGGTTGTGCCAGTTGTGCAATAACATCCTCTTTGGGCCAAGCAAATCTCCAAGGGTGTGTGGTCTGGCCAAAAAAAAGACCATTTTCTCTTTCAGGTCTTCGCTCCCATTAGACGTTTGCACATACACACTTCACTGAACATGAGATCGAATCAATACGTGCAGGCCTGCTTGGGAATGAAACATGAGCACTCAATAAAATAAATAAAGAAATAAATGCATGTACAGTCCCCTGCCTGATGAAGAATTCAAATTGCCTCAGAGTGGTTTTACAGGTTTATACATAAAGCTTGTTTAATTTTCTGTTAATTCCCTGTGTTGTGTGCTTATTGCAATTTACTTTTACTCTAATTAAAATAAAATATTAGTCAAGGTTGCTGTGTTTATCCTTCATCAGCATAGCCAGGAGAAAGCCGGTGCATGGGTTAATGATGGATTTTCGCCTCCCTTTAATGTTGACGGTGGCTGGGAATTTAGATTTCCATGTGATTAAAAGGAAGGTTGCACTGTGTGCTGAGCTACACGTGAAGCACGTCTGCTCTCGGTCCAAATGTTATATCATACTTCGCTGGTCACTGAGGTAGGTTCTTGTCAGGGCTTTTCTACCCGGGAGCCAAGAGACAAGTATTGCCAGTGAGACAAATACTGTGAGATTTGTACCTGTGATACGTGTAATGTGTTTATTTGTGTCAGCCAGAATATTGTTTCTCATGTGTAGGAGGGAGCAGTCTTGTGTTTTGTTTGTGAAATAAGACGCCCTGAAACAATCGAATATATTGAATTCATTCCCAGATACGGCATCGGCGATTGGTACGCTGCTGGATAGGTGTTCACGCTCTTCACGCTCTACTAATCTGCTCCCGGGAAGAGATCCATCATTTCAGTGCTCTGAGGCATCGGGGCTCCGAGCTCTGGGAGGGATTTAGGACTCCTGTCTTGGAAATGAGTTTGATCGATTTAGTGCCAAGGATGTGGGAATAGCGACCACTCCGGTTTCTAAAGAAAATTCTCCAGCTCCTGTGAATATTAAGAACAGCTGAAGATCAGGTTATAAATCCAAGGTCATGTACAAAGTCCAAAGCAGGGTTAAAACTAGTGCCTGCTGTAAGCAAAAAACCTTTCTTCTTGCCTCATTGAATATTCCACATTGAAATCATTGCAATTGGCCTGGATTCCTCCTGGTTTGCAAATGTAGGGAAAATTAATTTGGATCCTAAGTCTTGTATCTTTTGTATTTACAAAAAAAACCCAAAAACCTCACCCCACAGTATTTATTTTTAAAATGCCACTATTGTCCTGTATTGTCAGCAGAAGACTTTTGAATACTAAGGCTGCAGCATTTTTCTCTTTCAGCTTTCAAAAAGCTTTTTGCGCTGGGACAAGTGCATGACTAGATAATAGTTTGATACCTTTTCATGATAAAATACTCCTTAGCTGAGGACAGAAATATGCCCTTATCTACTGACGTTGTTTATGAAAAAAATACAACCATCCCAAAAGATAGTGTCTTTTGTTTTTCTAAATTGTTTAGTTGAAAAAGAGACTCTGATCCTCTGATATACAAATAAAAGTCCCATGTTGGCATCTTTCTGCCTGGCTATCACTCTAAGTTCTCGAAATTACTGAGCCAAAAAATAAAGGTGGGAGGCAGAGTTTCTGTGGGTGAAGCACAGCAGTTCAGATATCATCACAGAGCCTATTCACCAAATTACTGCAGATAAGAGACTTTTCTTTGCATAAAGGGCATTTATACTCAGAATTGTATTTTTATCCCCAAAGACTGAACAATATGATTAGGAGTTCAGTATTTGGTGTGCCAAAAGAAGGAAGGAGACATGGCCTCATTCATGTGCACTTGGTTCTAGAAATTTAGAGCACTCTGGGTTTTTTTGCAAACATGCACAGAGACATCAGGCAGAAGACTTTAGATTTGCCTTTGCCTGAAATCTTCCTGGAGGATGGTGATCTTTTCTAGCACAGACTTATGCATACAAAAGTCATTTTGCCCCAGATATGATTTGTAAATGAGTTCTGTCAAGTCAGGTGCCGCTGAATACTCAGGTTTCTGTACCCTATTTTTATAACTGGAAACCAACAGAGATTTCTGTAATTTGATATACTATCATTTTCACAAAACCCAAACATTTTGAAAAGAAGGCCTTAACATTGAAAAAAAATGCTCATCTAGCCATTGTTCAAATTAGAAAAACTCACCAAGCTCCCTTCAGTCTGAATGTCACTGGGTGAAGATGACAAATTCTAAGTATTTTAACCAGTTTTTAGAAGGTAGAAAATATTTCTAACATGTTAAAAGTGCAAATATACATGTTTTTAAAAGTAAAATGAGTGAAATCAAAGGAAGATAGTCTTACTCCTGTGCTCTCCAGAGCAGCGCCCTGTGTAAGGCAAGCAGGATGAGGATTAAAGTTGTTAAAGGGAATTAAATGTCAACAGATGACCAACATTTGAGACTGCAAGGAAAACTAGTGTAAAAAGGATGGCTGCAAGACTTTCCCAATCCCACCAGTTTCAACAGAGTGCCTCTGCACTCAGAGGTCCACCTCAGGTCCCTGAGGTCCACTAGGGTCTACCATGGAAGAAGATCTCTTTCCCCAAAGGTCAGTTTTGAGGCTTGAGAAAAGCCAAAATTGGCTCCAGATTTTGTTTGCCCCATTCACAGGAACAGGCTTCCAAAGACAAGAAGGATGCTGATATATGGTGATCAAGCTTTGGACCAGTGTACAGAAGGAGCATAAAAAGTGAGCAACCATCAACGCTAGCAAAACAGGACCCTTAGGAATTATCTAAAGGTCATAGAAAATGAATAAATATTAATGCACTTATCATGCAGAATCTGAGAAATGTGCTGTTATGACTGAAATATTATTCAAAGACAAGTATTGTAATTAAGGTTTTTCTTTTCCCTAGGCAGTGATAAAGAAATGCTGGGTTTATCCTCAGCCTTTTGCCAGCAAGTGCTTTTTCCCCCCCCTTAATTCTAATGTAAGTTCTTAATGCAATAACCCTTTCAGATTGAATGCATAGCTAGTTAATTCTTCAAAAGTGTGGCATTCCTGTTGCTAAGCATTAATTTTGCCCCCCACTTCCCCCCTCCCTTTTCTCTTACTTCCAGGTGCATTCCTGGGCTACAGCGGTTGCTAGTTTGTGTAACCCCATGAAGTCAGAAGGCTTAAGAGCCCCTAGAGCTAATACAAAATGTATGAGCGTGCCATATCTCGAAATTCCTGCTGTCGGAAGTGCCAGCTGGGAGAGGAGACAGGAAACCTGAAGGGGAGAGGCAGACAGAAGTCCCGAAGGAAAAAATGAAACATGGAGAGGCAGGGAAAGGAAAAAAGACAGCCAAGGCAGTTGAGAGCCTAAAGAGCACAGGGGATGGGGAAGACCAAAGACAACTGGAGCCAAGGGCTCAAGTTGGGCTCGGAGGTGCCGGCGGCCGGGAGGCAGAGCTCACTGAGAGATGCTGACAGCATTCGGAGGGGCAATCGTAGCCCAGCGCTCATATTAATCAGCTGTCCATCCTTCTTTTCTTCCAGGACATACACTTCTCCCAGAGGAGGAAGCCTGAGCCCACCAGGGGATGGTGAGAAACAACTGCAAGCATCGCAACTTCATGCTGTAGGGCCAGGCTGGCACTCAGTGGCACATAGGAGTCTGTCCCTCCCCGCACCCAGCCCGTGCTCAGAAGGGGCAGTCACAGGCATAAAACAAGGCTGTGGGGCACGTACAGGAGATGAGGTTTCTGACACAAAAGCATCAGGAGCATGGCTGTGTCAGTGTCCCATTTCAAACGGCAATGAGGACAGACGGGGGCTTATGGCTCTCAGCTTTAAGCCTGGGCAAAATGATCATGGAATCATAGAATGAGTCGAGTTGGAAGGGATCTTAAAACTCGAGTTTCAAGCCCCCTGCCATGGACAGGGACACCTCCCACCAGATCAGGTTGCTCAAAGCCCCATCCAGCCTGGTCTTGGACACCTCCAGGGATGGGGCAGCCACAGCTTCTCTGGGCAACCTGTTCCAGTGTCTCACCACCCTCACAGGAAAGAATTTCTTCCTAATATCTAACCTAAATCTCCCCTTTTTCAGTTTAAAACAGCTCACACTCGGAAATATCCAGGCCAACCCCTTCATTCTACTCTGTTTCCTCCTGATTTCTGATAAAGAACAGAACATTGCGGAGTGGATAGACTTTCCCAGGTGCACTCTTCCACACATGGTGGGACATCTACCATCAACTCCCCAGAACAATGAGAAAACTGGGGCCCATGGGATGGTAGCAAGGCTGGCTCACGGGGTTGACCCAGAAGAATTGAGGGCTGACTGCCTTCAGGCCCCTGAGGTCAGAGATGTCTTGGTCCCAGTCCCAGAGCAAAGAGATGTCCTTGTGTGCAGAGTGCTCCTCATCTGGGTTGTGCTGGAGAAAACGGATGCTGGAGGAGGATGCTCTTTATCCAGTCTGACCAGGGCCATTTATAATTTTGTGGATCCTGGTCCCCTAGGTGAACCCCCAACTCAAAGATGCTGCAAGACCTGAATTGTATTATAGAAGTTGCCACCAAAAAAACAAATGGTAAGGCCTGTCTCTTGTTTTAATGGGCTTTAGCGAGGATCTGGCTTGTGTCACGCTTGTGTGGAGGGGCAGAATTGTGGAAGAATACACAGCACATTTTGCTGTCTATAGTGCCACTTCTGCTATTGCATTGCATCAGGCCAGAAAGAGCCATTTGCTTTTATGGCAGGAGTGATGCGATGCATGTAAACAGAAATCTCTTTCCCTTTGCCAGAGCACATGGACAAAACCCAAACTCTAAAAACGATAAACACACTTTTTCATTCAAGTCTTCCTTGTCCCAGATTTGCTCAGCTGCTGTCTTTGGGATATATGATGCATGCCCTGCTACTCCCTGAGCATCTGCTATGGGCCACTACGAGAGACAGAGAAATGGGCTAAAGGGACCTCTAGTCTGAGCCAATATGTGCTTATGAGGCAGCTCCTGCTTGCACTGTAGGCAATCCAGCATTTGTGCTGTCTGCGCGGCAAAATGAGGGCTCAATTAGCGCAGGAGCTGGTATAATTCTGCTCGGTCGTCGAGACTGGTCGAGGTACAAAAAGCACCGAGAGTGCAACAGCGCTGGCTCTAAAAAATGCAAATCAGAACATATTGTCGCCGAGGACCCTCTGTGTCTCCTCTGGCTGCTAGCAAAGCCCGTGCCCAGGCCACTATATGGCCGTCGCTACCGTTCCTCATACGAGCTCGGTAGCAGATGTGTGTCTGCATTTTCACACAGGCACGTAATCTTTCCTCAGGATCCATGGGTTTTTCTCTTTTGCTGGCCTCCTGACACATGGATACCCCAGGACCCTGTCTCCCTCAGGCACTGATAGAGCAGACAGAGGCCAAGCAGGACCCCCAGCCTGGCACATGGTTGCCCATATGGTCAGGTCACTGGCACGGCTCCGGCTGCTGTTTTTGGTCCGGGCCACCTTCTCTCACAAAGAACCCCTGGGCACAGCTGGGAGTGAGCACAGGCCAGAGATCATTCCCAGATGACAGCCTGAGGCTCTTTTGGAGGGTAAGAAAATATAGTTATATAGATATGGTTTTGCCTGGGAGAATGCCCTGGCCCTGTGTGATTTATCAGCAAGAACACAGCCTGGGTCTGGGTCTGAGAGAACAGTCAAGATCATGGAGAGAAAAAAGGTAACCTGGACATATTGCCCTGTAATGGCACATGCATTTTGCTTGTCCTCTAATGTTGCATTATAAGAGACACCAATGATCGGTCCAGACATCAGCATAAAAATGCATTGTTTTGATAACTATTACCTAAACACCAAGGGGGAGGGAGGGAGGGAGTGAGGATGGTGAGAGGTAACCCCGTGGAGCCCAGAAATGGGCACCTAATCTGCTCTTATAAATAGCAGGCAAAATCTAAGGTCCATAAAAAACATTTGCATGTCCCTAGTTACTCCAAGACATTAAACCCTTCCAAGCAAACTGTAGAATTTCAGATCCTCTGATACAGAAGACTAAAACCTTAAAAATCATGGTGGGCAGTAGAAGGAGAGAACCTGGACACTGCCTTGATGGAAGGCTTCTGGAAGAGGAGGGAGGCAGTGAAAGGAAAACGCCTGTACCATCTGAAGAAGTGCAGCGTAGTGCAAGGAAGCTGAGGCAGAGGATGGGAAACACCGAGATGTCAGATGTGGCGAACTGAATGTGAAAAAGCCAAACCCTCCCTCTGCCTGCATAGTTGCAAAGTTATCCAGCCCTGGGGAGTGCTGGGATTGTTCAGTCTAGAGAAGAAAAGGCTCAGGGGACACCTTAGAGCCCCTTCCAGTACCTAAAAGGGCTACCGGAGAGATGGGGAGGGACTCTTGATCAGGGAGTGGAGCCATGGCATGAGAGGTAATGGTTTTAAACTGGAAGAGGGGAGGTTTAGGTTGGATATTAGGAAGAAATTCTTTCCTGTGAGGGTGGTGAGACACTGGAAGAGGTTGCCTAGGGAAGCTGTGGATGTTCCAGCCCTGGAGGTGTTCAAGGCCAGGCTGGATGGGGCTTGGAGCAACCTGGTCTGGGGGGAGGTTTCACTGCCCAGGGCAGGGGGTTGGAACTGGATGATCTTTAAGGTCCCTTCCAACCCAAACCATTCTATGATTCTATAATACTATAGCCCCTCTAGTCATTGAAGTTTTCAGTCTGTTTTTTCCTTCATTCACTGGTTTTGTTTGATGCAAGAGGGAAGTTTGGGTGTGAGACTATACCTACATCCCTGTTGCTCATTCTCACAGTCCCAAACAATCCTGCCTCACTTAGAAATGCTCACTTGCTCCCAAATTCTTCATCAGCGCTCAGAGAACAAGAGTGGTGCCTTTCAAAATCAGATTAAAATATGCTTAAAAAGCAGTAGTGGGGATAAAGGCAGAGGTAAATCAGACTTTAGGAGGTGCCAATGCAACAAACGTGTTTTGGGATGCCCTCGCAGCACAGCAGCTGGCCACTGCTGGAGGCAGCACAGACAGAACGGCTGCAGCTTGGGTGCTAAGGGACCTGGTCCTGCAAACCTACTGCAGCAGAACTGCTGAATCATGGACCAGCTGCACCCTGAGAGCTGAGAGGTCCTCATGGAGAGCTGATGGTTGCAGCCTGAAGCTGAATATAGAACTGGCTGCTCAGGTAGAAAAGCAAGCAAGCAAGCAAACAAGGGAAAGCTTGAGGAAAGAAACTACATGACTTCACCTCGTTCAGCCCATGATGCATCATCAGCCATTTCTCAGTAGAGCACAGCAACGTAGTGGTCTGTTAAAACAGAGCCACAAACTCCTCACAAGAAAGAAAAAGGGGAAATATTTTATTTCCTTCGCCACATGCATTATCACACAGCAAAGAAGGGTTCAGCACAATGAAAGAGAAGGAAGCTAATGAGCTGCTGCCAGTTTTGCAGCCCAAACGACCCTCTATGAAAGTTATTTAGTGGGCAACTTGTTTTCTCTTCATCCTTACCTCGGTGGTGCTGGGGTGAAATTGCTTTTGCAGTTCGGTTGCTGAACGGTACCAGTTGTAATCAAGGTCATGACATTTCTCCCAAACACCCTCAGTATCGATTCTTCATTCTGTTTTGTTTTGAAAATGTTAACAGCACACTGGCTACATATCAATACAATGAAAAAGGGAGAGGGTGTCAGGCAAAGCTGCTGGTAGCACACAGTACTGCTGCTTTAAGAGCCGGCTGGGCAGCACAGAGAATAAGCGGTGTGCACTAGTCTAGAATGAAATGGGCTACAAATAAATTATTAAGCTTTTCTAGGAGGCGGACGGGACATTTTCACCTAGGCTGCAATGCGTGTCATCACATACAGAAAAAGGATAAACAGGCTTGGGCCAACTTGATGAAAATTGATAGTGACTTACACATCCCTATTCAAAACCAGTCATATCCAGATTAAGGCAGCCTCAGACAGCAATTTCCAGAATAATCCTACATAACACTTTCCAGGCCTTCTTAATCATTAGTATGTGTTGATTGGAAAAGGGCTTTAATGTGCTGATTCAGAGATTCCATGTTTGTTTGCTGAATAACTAAAAAGGGAAACATTTTCAAGTTTGTCTTTTCATATTCACTTGATCCTCTGGTCTGTGAAAAGCAAAGGTGTTCTTGTGGAAGATCCCTGCTGTAGAAAGTTGTCCCCCAAATTTTGGCTGGCTGTTTTGGCCTGATTAGATATATCTTTGCAGGACAACATGATTTTATCACGAGGCAAAATTCTCAAAACCAATAAATCATAGAATCACAGAATCATAGAGTCATCTGGGTTGGAAGGGATCTTGAAGATCATCTAGTCCAACCATCAACCTAACTCTGAAAAAAAAAAACCAACAAACATACAAAAGAACCCCCCACATTAAAAATTTTTCCTAATATCCAATCTAAACCTAGTGCAACTTGAGGCATTTTCTCTTGTCCCTTCACCAGTTATTTCGAAGAAGAGACCGACTGCCCCTGGTTACACCCTCCTTTCAGGGAGTTGGGAAGAAGAGACCGACTGCCCCTGGTTACAGCCTCCTTTCAGGGAGTTGTACAGAATGAGAAGGTCTCCCCTCAGCCTCCTTTTCTCCAGGCTAAACAATCTCAGCTCCCTCAGTCTTTCCTCATAAGGTTTCCTCATAAGGCTTTCCTCCAGACCCCTCAACAGCTCCGTTTCCCTTCTCTGCACCTGCTCCAGCACTTCAATGTCTTTTTTGTGGTAAGAGGCCCAAAACTGGACACAGCACTTGAGGTGGGACCTCACCAGCGCCCAGTACAGGGAGACGATCACTTCCCTGGTCCTGCTGACCACGCTGTCCCTGATACAGGCCAGGATGCTGTTGGCCTTCTTGGCCACCTGGGCACACTGCTGGCTCATGTTCAGCCCACAGTTGACCAACACCCCCAGGTCCTTTTCTGCCAGGCAGCTCTCCAGCCACTTTTCCCCAAGCTTGTAGCACTGCCTGGGGTTGTGCAGGACCCAGCACTTGGCCATGAGAATAACACAAGGAACATCTTAGCATCAGGATATATTTCTAAATAGTGTTTCAGATGGACATTAGGCAACCAAGAGGAAATCCAAACTCTCAGCTTCTAAGCATATGGATTATAAATCTCTTCCAACTCCCAATCTTGCCACATTTGCTGTCCTGGGTCCAAATTTCTTGTCAACCTCTATGATGCCATGATGTGGGACAGCATGTTTGGAGCATACATGGCAAAAGATCATTAGTTTTAAGGTTAAATGACTGTCTTTACTTGCCATAGCAGCACCATCTCTGGATTCCCACTGTACATCTTTGCTCAGAGAAGAGGGAGGGTGGATTTCACCCTTTTGAAATTTCCCAGTGTTGGAAGGGACCTCAAGAGGTCATCTTCTCATATCTGTTCTGAGAACAAGGATCACTTATACCTAAGCCACCACATCTAAACCTAAATGTAAAAGTCTTCACTAATTTTAATTTGACTTGCACATTGTTGTCTTGCTTTAATACTTTCATAAATCTTGTGATTAGATTTTTCTCCCTTATATATAATTTAAATCTCATTTGTTGCAAAGCAAGCTGATTTCTTCTGGCCCTTCCTCTTTTGGACTCAGGGGATAACTGACCTCTTCTTTTATAGAAAACTTTTACAAATTAGGAGGTTTTTTCTTCCTTTCCTTTCCTTTTTACAAAATGAAAAAAGGTGAGTTCATTCAGCCTTTACTCCTTGGCCACATTTGTTAGAAAAGCATTCCTGATGCTTTCTTCTGGATTATCTCCAGTTGGTACACATCTGTCTTTAAGTGCAATGCCCCAAATTGGATACAGTACTTCCACTGAGGCTTCTCCAATGGCAAGTAGAGCAGAATAATTCCATTCCTCTGTCTTACATCCAACAGTGCTCTTAAAAACATCCCAGAATGAGACTTGTTCTTTTGCAGCAGCCTCATACCCATTTGTGGCATGTTGTAAACTTTAGATCCTTTTTCTGTCCTCTTGCTACATGGCCTATTTTAAATCCTTGGTTCCAAGTTCCCAGGCTCCACTTGTCCTTTGTGAATCTCCATTTCACTGCTTTCAAACTGAAGATGCTCACCTTGCTTTGGAATCCTACACACTTTTCCAAATGCTGCACCTCTTCTTAAGTAATACATTGCTCTCCCTGCTCCATCGGTCACATCACCGGTGACAGTATTGAAGAGCACAGCCAAAAGCAGCTATCCCTGTTTGAAGTGCCCTCCTAGGTTGACTACAGACCATTATTAACCACAGTTCATCTGAGGCTTTTCACTGCATTCAGGTGCTAAAAGTAAAGGGAGCTCCTTTGACAGGAATAAATAAATTATATCTTCATTTTCAGTAGGACTCAGTTCGGCCCCCGTAAAGGTGGAAGAAAATTTCACCCAGGCAGTTATTTCATGTCACATTACATATTACCTTTAGCCTGCATAAACTGCATTGCTTTCAAAAGACACAAATGCTTGGAAAATGTTAAGTATGGAAAAAACTATGGCTGAATTTTGTGTGTCAATGGCCTTGAAGATGTGGATCTAGAAATGCACTGAGAGGCAGTGGGTGTACAACGGAGGTATATCTAATGTAGCTTATACGAGAGAGAGAGAAAGTAGCTTTCCTCTTTCTTGAGAAGCAATTTCTTGAGCTTCTGTTAAGCTTCTTTTTCAAGGCACACTGAAATTCATTAGTTTTTTGCAAATTTACAAATTGGTTATTGTTGGTAAATCCTTCGCTAAGAATACAGGGCACAATATACTGCTACATGTATTGCTCCTTTCCTCATCCAACTTTACAGCTACGGGTTGAACACAACCTCTGTTAACATGCAAAATGAACACTTGGTATTCAGGGGTAAGGGGCAGTATTAGGACACCTCAAAAGGTTTTTCTCTCCTTGGTCAGTCATTCCTTGGTTCAGCAAGGGCAATCTTTCCCAGCCCTGCTTCCTCCTAGATGTCCCTCTACAGACTTGGTTGCAATCTGGGAAAGTGGAAACATACTGTTAGTGGTACCGCTGCTTCTTGTTCTAGTGTGTCTTGATTTACCCTGGAAATGTCTATGCAACTCTAAGAGAGGGTATGCTTCCAGAGAGGTAGTCCTTAAGCAGTAGATTAAAGCATTACCTTGTACAATTTAGTTCTTAGCATTGCTGCTGCATGAATCTGTAGACATTTTTGTCAACCACTCCTACCTCCTGAATTATATTATGAATGAAAGAGGCACAGTGACCCTGGCTGGTCATTCACTCTTGTGGCCCTCTTCATTGAGTCTGAGCCTACCTTGGCTCCCACAGCATATTATAAAAAGCATTCAGAGAGTCACAGACAACAGAAACTGCTTCCCAGGTTTTTAAATGTTCACTCCTTAATCAATTCCAGGTTTTGAGTGTTCATTTTCAGGGAGCTGCTGATGCCCTCAGTTACCATTCCGTCCAATTGGCATTGAGGCTTTTCAGTACATTACAAAATCAGGATGAAAGTACTTACTTAATCTGAGTACATAAAATCAGTGGCCACTTCTGGCCCTGGTACAAGTACGGAGTTGTATTATTATGAACCGTTATGCTTGCAGTTTAAGGCAAGGGGAGCAATTTATTAACACAAAACAGGCAGTTCCTCAGAGGCACTTGTAGGAGCTGAAGTACCATCCTTCTCCAGAACAGAGGTAAGACTTTTATCCACACCATGTCAACCAAAGAAGCGGGCAAGTTGTGAGCAGAGGATGTTCCACTTTAGAGAGTGGGCTCACACTTAGATCAGGTAACCACATCAAAACAAAGTATTTAATAGCTGCTCTGGGCTGAACAATACTCTCTAATATCAGGCACTGACCAAAATAGCCCAGAGAGAAAATATACCTTCTTTTTACTTACATATTATGTAAGAAAAATGTTATTTCTCAATATTGCCTTTTTAAACATGATGCGTTCAGCTGTTTAAAAAAATCTGTGCTGAAAAAAAAGAACTTCTCACCAAGAATAAAATGCAACAAAAGGTAGATCAAGGATAGCTCGGAGCTCTCCATGGCAAAGCAGAGGAAAATGAAGCCAGCTTGGTACCTTGGGGCTGGCAAATCTGGAATTCCCTTCATCACAAGCACTGTTTCACTTCACCTCAATGCGTCATGCTGGTGAATCCTGAGGTTAATTATTAGATTATTCTAATATACATCAAAGGCTTTTGGAAGCTCCTGAGTCTTCACAGTTTAATATGTTCATTTATCAGGTGCAAGAAGGAGAAATGAAAACTAATTAAATGATTTTTTTTAAAGACTTTTAAAATTATCTATTATTTTCAAACTCCACTCATTGGACCATTTATGTGATAATGCAGAAGCTGCCAAGTAGTGCTAAAAGGGACAAATGGGGCCCAAGAGTTTGCATGCTTTGAAATCCTGGATCAGTTGACATTTGAGTTTTTTATTTAAAGTGTGATAGCATCAAAACTTACCTGGATATTCCTCAGGCCAGAGCAAGCACACACTGAGGTCAATGGATACCTTTCCAGATAGTTTTAGAAGTAACACTTCTTTATTTCCAACAGGTCAGCAATCTGCACCATTATTTAGATAAAGAATTTTTTGGCTTTCTATTCCAACACCATTTCAAAGTCACACATCTCTGCTTTGAACTTCAAGATGCTTTGCTAACCACCATCTACTGACAGCCTGACAGGGGCAGAATTCAGTGGTACAAAGATATTACGTGCAGCACTTGGCACTGAAATTTTTTCTGTTGTTCTTTTCTTGCCTCATATCAAGGGCAGCAGGGGGAAGGGGTGTCCCCCTTCATTCCAAGAAGAATATGCAGCTAAAAGGATGAATAAGATCAAAATTATCTTCTACAGGAATGCAAAACACAGGTGTACTCCTACATGCATTCAGTCCAAAAATGTAGCAAAGGGGTTTACTTGACCAGTGGCAAGAACTAAATGAAAGAAAATTTTCTTAGTCTGTCCCAGCAGAGTAACACTAGGCTCGGCAAAACAGCAGGCTGTAAAAAGAGATCTAAGGGAAACACAGAAACACAGAAGCTACCTTCACTTTAGAGCCCATACTTCCACAGAAAAAATTACAGAATCACAAAATAGTTTAGGTTGGAAGGGGCCTTAAAGATCATCGAGTTCCAACACCCTGCCCCGGGCAGGGACACCTCCCACTAGAGCAGGTTGCTCAAAGTCCCATCCAGCCTGGCCTTGAACCCCTCCAGGGATGGGTCCAGTTGGATTTTTCCTGAAATAACAGACAACAAATAGAAAAGCACAGTGACACAACTTTAGCTTGAGTTGTTTGCTACTAAGGAGCACAGGCCTCTGAAAAAAATCCAGGAATTGCATTGGATTTTTTAATCCTGCAGTCCATGGAAGACCACTGACTTCTGCTGGTTTTTGAAGAAAAGAAGCTAAGGAAAAGAAAATACTCTCCAGGGAAATGCAATATAGTTACATTTTTTGGTTTTTGATAAGTGCAAAAGTCAGTGTTTTACCTGCATTTTGCACTATTCTTTAAAATGACAGCAAAATTTTATTACTATTTACTACAAGTTACAGAAGAGGGAGTTAGTTCATTCACTAAAACTAGAAAATAAACTCTATGCAGCCTAATTCTTCATGAGAATTTTTTTAAATTTTATTTACTGCATCAGGGCAACTATAGAGATATAATAGTAGACTGTGGTAGTTCTGAGAGAACTCTTTTAGGCTGTTGCATCAGGAGTCTATGAACTGAAGTGTCTCCTCAGCTACTGGGGTATGTAAAGGGAGGCCTTTACAGGCAGTGAAAGGGGTGTAAGGAGAAACTATTGACTAGTTTAAAGAAGAAATCTGAAAAGTGGCTGGAGCGTTGAGGGTGAGGGGAAGGGTATCAACTCAGCATTTGTGGACACTGAATAATTACAGTATTTCATCCTGTACATCCAAAATCATTACTCATCATTGAACATCCTGGATTTAAAATATAAGTGGTACCACAAAAGCACAATCTAGATCAGAATTACATATTTCTTACTGCATTAGTGCTTGGTCTGCATGCATCATATCCATTCTATATTTCTTTATTCTGATAATGGATCTGAATATTTTTGGGGGGAGGGAGGGACGGGGAAGAAAGGCAAAAAGCCCTTTCAGCTTTCTTCCTTTAGGCTTTATTAAATGATACTCTATGACTTTCACAGAAAGTCTGTTTTTTTCTATGAATCCATCACCATTCACCCTGTAGCAAAGCCCTTTCCACCTCATGTCTCTACATGCATCAATATGCTCCATTTTAACCCCTAACAACTTGAGGTTTATCTAGTATAAATGTGATTTCCCTACTTGGAGCAGACATTCTGGATCTTGACGGTATTTCCTGTTAGTTTTTCAATGCTCTGTATTATTAGCAGGTTAAGAAGAAAGAGTTATTTTTTAAAAATCTACTTTGAAATGTGATTTCACTCTTATTGGAAAAGTTTCATTTTTCTTCTTTGATTACAAAATTTGAAATTGTTTACTTGTGCTACCTGAGAGCAAACGGATATATCCAGAGGTTGGCTAACAGTCGTGTCTGATTTTTGGTGCTAGTGTTAGAATTTATTTATTACATATTACATGTATGTTACTCAGGGGATTATAAACCTCAATGTTACAACACACAACAACATTTTTCCTTCAGCTCAGGAGGCCTACACTTGTAGGTCTGGAAATACTTGGGTCTATCCCTTGGGCCAGATGTGGATGGCTGTTAAGCAGCTGTAGAGACCCAGCTTTGAGGTCACATATTTATTACATGTAGTGAATGAGGACCCCAGGACCTCAAACCTGTTTGTACAAGTGTTAGCATGAACACTGTCACCTTGGTTAGGACAATCTGCCCTCCATCTCTGCTGTGTTTAGTTGTCAGTAATGTTGCCTCCTATTTTTTTTCACACAGAAGGTCTCTCCCCATCCCCTTCTGAAGGAGCACCTGCCTGTACCTTCCATAACCTTCATTCCCAGTATAAGCAACAAGTGTTCATGACACTCAGGGACGACTTGTTGGTCCAAAACCTCCAATCTCACCCCAAAGTGACATAAATTTCTACTACATGCAAAGCATATCAAATTCCCATACCAACAAGATCTTTCTGAATGACGTACCACGTGTTAGAACACTCAGCATATTTCTTATATTGCACAAGAACCCCAAAAAACATTATAGCTTCGTGCTCTGGCCTATAGAAATAAGCAGAGGACTCATTTTCTTGGCTGAACAGACATAAATATCCATCAATATCTCAAACACTTTTCAACTATTTTGTTTCTGAACAACTTTAAACTCCTGGATAGTGCACAGATAGACACTTTATAGACAGGGAGGCAGCTGGAAATTACTAATGTGTGATTTCTACTGATCACACCAGCAAACAAAATATGCTCCTACTCAGCTGGCAATCTACTGCCTGAAAGAAGCATTAAACTCAGTTTCTGATTCAGTTCCTCAGTGGGTGTATCTCCAGGTGGAATTCCCTTCTCTCTCCTTTATCCTGCCAGATATGGCAATATACTCCTTTTTTACTTTTAAATCTCTCACGATTTGAAAAGTGCTTTAGTTATCCTAAAAGAATAGATTTACTTTTTTTTTTCTGGAAAAAGCTCTGCGTTATTACTTTGTACAGTAATCTTTGAACTGTAGAAGAAGAAGTCACTGCTATTTCTCTGACTAATGACCCAGAGGCTTAGCCTGAAAAGCACATTGGCAACCAGGCTTGTGCCCTTCTTCTCTTCCTGTAATCACTGTGAAGGAACATCTTGTGCAAAGGTCCGCGGTGTCCCAGGGCTCTATATTCCTGTACACGAAATGGAAAATATCTGGGGAAAATACTACATCTCAGAAGCAAATATCATCTAAATGCTCAGTTACCAGAAGAGTAGCTTGGTCCTCACCCAGCATCTTTGTGAGTGTGTGGAAAGTAAACTCCAGAAAGTAAACCCTTGGAATTACCTGAACACTTCATGACTGCTGCAAGCCTGTATTGGGCAGCTGTGATTTGAATGATGTGTCAAATGATCCACAGCACAGAGGAGCAGACTGAATGCAAAAGTGTCTGTACAGTCAGAAACTGATTTGATGACTACATCAATTACTTTTGGGGCTAAGATTCCTGTAGGTTATTTTCTGATTGATCTTTTGGCCATCTGTGACTGTTTCCCTATCGATGCTTATTTTGGGAGAGATTTAAGAAACGGTTTGGCTGTCATAAATCATTCAAATTTTCCCCCATGTGGACTATCTGCTTATACTGTTTGGGTCAGCTTTGATTATTCCCTCTCCTTCTCAGGCAGTAAATGCTGCTGCTGAGCAATACCATTAGTCACAAAAGAGCTCCCCCAAACCAATCTTGATTTGTGAGATACCAGATGAGAATGTAATTTGCCAGAAAATCCCAGCTCTTTGGTTTCTCTATATTTTTGTGCAATGTATTTTTTTTTTCTACAGCATGTTTTTGATCTCCAAGTTTCCTTCAATTCTGTTGAGTTACTCATGCTAAATAGGTTGCTGCAGCAACTTTTGCATGCTAATGTGTCAGATATTGATGCTATTTACATGAGATCTCATTTAAGAGCTTAAACACACATCTTTTAATGTTGCAGCATTTACAGATTCAAAGATGGCAGAGAGAATGGCATTATGTCACTTACCATCATTCCTTGTTTTGCTGTGTGACAACACAGAGTGGCAGCTTCACACTTATTTTATGCGCTTTTTTTGACTAAACATACTGATAATATCAGGTTTAGTTTTATTTTCTGAGACATCTCTGCAGAGTACCCAAAGAAATGAATTTGATTGTAGAACTGGAAGTATTGAATCTTGAAAGAGATGGAAGTAAACCTCTAAGAAAAAAAGTTTGGAATTAACTAGCTGCTAACAACAATATGTATTAAAAGACCTCAAAGAGTTCAGTGGTTTTAATTAAAGAAACCAAAGCCCTTTTCTTTCCTAACTCGGTATTACTTCCTCGGTATAATTTAGGTACATAATTATACTTTCCCTCTAGTCTGTTGTAGAATCATCCAGGAAAGCAAATCAGATAAGATGTGAAATGGGGAGGAGAGAGGTGGGGAGAGAAGCTTTCAAGCCTTCTTCAGTCATTAAAAAGAATTGAAAATGGTACAACTCCCTTTTTTTCTGCCTTTGCAGATCACCTTTAAAGGTTCCTGTTGTCATCCATGCACATCAATTGAGAGCAAGCTATTATCTTTATGGACTCAGGATGCTGGTTTCAGACTCGCAGTCCCAAAGCAGTGATGTGCATCAAGTAGTCTTTTATTTATTTATTTGAATGCTTCAGCTCCTGAGACACAGGCCTGCCCAGCATTCTGACAATCAGGGTTAATTACGGTAATGCTTCTCTGGCAGGTCCTCCTTAAAACATCTTAGCAATATTGTAGCTCATGCAGGATGATGCTGATTGCTACCTGTACAGGACTTTGTCAGCATATTACTTCCACTTTATGCAGATTGGGCACTTGCAATTTGAAGTGCTCAAACCAATTTTTAGCACAGATAAGCAGCTTGAAAGACAGATTCTCCGACAACAATCAAACTTCTGATCCGTGGCTTTCTCAGGTACCTTCTTGTTTGTTTGTTACTCTCAGACTTACCTCACCGAATACCTTATTGCTTCATCAGTCTGAAGGCAGCACAACACAACATCTTGTTTCACACTTTGAATATTCATGTGAGGTAAGTCTCGGTTTGACTGAGTTTGTCTAATTTTAAATCCCCTAACAAACAACTTTTAGGCTGCTGACAGGAAGGGTCTTCACGTCCTCCTCACTCATGGTTTCCCATAAAGCTGACTTACTTTTGCTGCACTTATTTTGCAGAACGTCAGTGCAGAAGACAGATGACCATTCCTTTGCTATCGCCACCTCTTGGCTTGTCCATGCAATGCCTCAGAACTCATGACTGGACCCTTAGACAAAACCAAATCCTGACTTACAGTAGACAAAGTGGGTAAGTTATAGATTTGCTAAGCACTGCCCTAAATTGTGACCTATAAAAGTGAGCAGTTAGGAAACTGTCCCAGCAGTTGGCAATGGCTAAATTTATCACTGTTTGAGAGTAAAAGTAAGTTATTGTTGATTGTTTTAACTGTTTCTAAAGTAGTCCCTTTTATTTAGAATCATAGAATCATAGAATCATCTCGGTTGGAAGGGACCTTTAAGATCATCTAGTCCAACCATCAACCTAACTCTGATAACAGAAAACAGAACAAAACAAAACAAAACAACAAAAAACCACATCACTAAACCATGTCACTAACCATTTAGAGAAATGCTCACTTATTTAGTTGCTTTCTTGAGTGTTTTATGCCATCGTTGCTCAGACAAGGACTGAAGATGTGATCCAGAAGTAGTATCACTGTGCTCCTCCAGCCTTATAACTGCATTTTCATGCTTTTCATACAATTACATGCAATATAACACAAGCAATACTATCAAGTACTAAGTTGCAACCCAGGTGACCTCCTAATGCTAAGCTTTTCTACAAGTGGTCTGTGGATACTCTTCGTAGTTAATTTCCTGCTTATAAAATTCAGTTCAGTTCATTCAAATCAAAGTAAAAGAAATAACAGAGGATACCATTTGGCCAGTTGACTAAACAACGAGCATTACATAGACTTTCAGTTAGGCTGATGCACTAGATCAAGACATCTGGGCAACTGATAATTCGACTTCAACTACATTAGCAAGTCAGCTAAAGCCAATGAGGAGGATGAATATAACTGTGCAGGCAGAATAATATACGCTAACATCTCAGTCTAAAGACAAATGGGTCTTGGCTGTACTTGTGGGTCTAATTAAGAAGAAAGGAAAAGTTCATTTCATGGTGCATGTCCATTTCTTAGGAATTAAATTATGTAATAATGACCCATTTTCATGTTAAAAAAAAAGAAGGGAAAAAAAAGCTGTCTTATTTTTGAGCACAACTATGATGTGGGAGCTGAAGAATTCCAGGCTGTAATTCTCAAAAGAAACCCCTCTAAAACCCAATGCTTTTATTGTCAATAAAAGTTCAAGGGCAGTAGATGCCTGAATCCTTTAAGTTCCTTTGTAAATATCAATTTCAAGGTCCAGAGACAGTTTTGATTTATACTGAATGAAAGTGATGTGACCAAGTCCTCTTTGTAGCCAACCACAGGTGACCTGAACTGTGCTGGCGAGGCACTTGGATACATTTTAGACAGCACAAGAAAAAATTTTGGAGCAGACTGAAGGAAGAAAGAAGGATAACCAGGTGAAGCATCTATAATTTTTTCCCCCAGTGTTATGTTGAAAGAAAGACTTTCATGACTCATATTTTTCAAAATAGGACACCATTTTACAGTCAGCTTCTCCAAGCATCTCTTAAGTCAGTTCCCCCTTCCCTGCCCCAGGTCAAACTACCTTTTTCTTTCTTTAATTATTCACAGGTTTAACACAGTTGAATGTTCAAAATAGATTGTACATGGAATACTCAAAGATTTGACACACAGCTTATTCTGATGTTGTACAATACACATGAGACTATTATGCATGAAAGTAGAGTGCCATGATAAATGAAGTTAGAAACATTGTAAGTATATAAATATCACAATTAATAAGGCTCATTCTATCAACCGTATTTCATTCTCAGGAAGACACTAAGGTCAGGAGGAAGTGTCTTCCTTGATTCCCAGTTGAATATATACCATATTGACCTGTTTTGAGAAGTTCTACTCTAACCTGAGAGAAAAAGAACCCAGAAACACAAGGCAAGTAGTTTTGCCCTAAAGGGTTAATGTTTGTCTTCTGAAGACCAGTGCTCACTCTCTTACTCATGAAAAGGGTGAAGCAAGACTTCAGTTTACACACTAATGTAAGAAACATAAATTAATAGCCTTCTTACAAAGTTTACAATGGGCTGAGACTACATAATCAGTTGCTGCATATCATCTGGTGTTTGGTAATCCACCCAATTCCTACCATGTGTGTATTTTTGAATCAGAATCTAATGTAAAGTTTTTCAGTAAAATAAGTTATATTTTCCTGTAACGGGAGCTTGGGAACAAATGAAATATCTGGGAGGAGAAAGAAAATGCATTTGGGGAACGAAACAAGGACAAAGGCCTGAGGAAAAAGACATCTGCCATGGAAGGAAGAATGAAACTCATGCAAAGATCTAGCGTTATCTCACAGTAAATCCTGAATGAAGCAGTCAGGTTTTTTGGCCAATACTTTGATCAAAATATATCTTCTTACAGCTGCTGCCTTTAGGAGAGCCTTTAGAAGCAGCCTGAGCTATTTAAGTACTTTGGTGAACTAGCCTTTAATCTCCCTTAAAAAAAAAGCTGTTGAAGAAATACGATCACAGAAAAATTGAGATTGGAAGGGATCTCTGGAGGTCTTCAGTCCAACCTCCTGCTTAGACCAGGCTCAGCTGCGAGAGCAGACCACATAGCTCAAGGCTTTATCCAGTTGGCTGTTGCAAACCTCCAAGCGTGGAGGTTGCATGAGCCCCTAGACTGCCTCTTCCACCACTGGGCTCTCCTCGGGGTGAAAAAGATTTTCTTTATATCTAATCTAAGTACCTCTTATGTATGTATATATGTTCACTGCCATTTTTCTTCCTGCCATACACCACTGTAAGCAGCCTGACTGTCTTCCTGGTGACCTCCTTGTGGGTATTTGAAGGTCCTGATTAAGTTGCCCCAGAACCTTTTCTTCTCTAGGACAAACAGGTCCCGGTCCCTTGGCATCTACTCTGTAGGACAAGCGCACCAACCTCTGACCATCTTGGTGGACCTCCACTGAACTTGCCTTATTGGTCTTTCTTCTACCAGGTAGCCCAAAACAGGACACAGTTCTCTAGTCGACATCTAAAAAGTGGTGAGAAAAGGGGAATGATCATTCCCCTTGATGTACTGGCCGTACTGCTCTTGATACAGCCCAGGATGCCATTGGCCTTTTTGGCTGCATGGGCACACAACAGGCTCACAGCAGAGATGTTCTCCACCCCAACATCTGCAGCTTCTATCTCTGCAAGAAGTAAACAAAGCTCCTCTCTGCAGTACTGGTGACCCTGCTTGTGACTCAGGAATCCTGAGCTCAGCTGACAGACACGCTACCCAGTGGCTGAAAAAAATTACACTTATCAGCTTCTGAAGTGTGCAGTCCTCTTTAACTTAATGCTAGGGACAAAAAAGGGCCACTTTCTTTCCTCTGGCTGTATGTTACAATTTCTCTTAGCTCATCCAATTCCTACAGGTTTGGTTTTTTCTAATCTGGGAGACTGTAAGCAAGGCACTCTTTAGAAGTTACATCACATGAACTCTGCACCCAGGAAATGTTCAGAGATACCCGAAGCTAAAATAGGGCTTGTTTTGCTCAGGAATAGAAAACATGCATGCTGCCCTGAGATTACTGATTTATTTTGGGGGGAAGAAACTGGACTGTCTTCATAGGTTTGACCACAGGAGCTACAGCTAAACCAGCTTTAACTGGGTAATAGTCTGCCTGGGATGTAAGGTATAATACCTCACTTTGAGCTGTCACGGCTCCCGGTGCCTGAGCTGTCCCTGCAGCACACTGCAGTCACTTCTCTGCCGTGTGGGCATATCAGTAGCTTGTATGAGATATATCTCAAGTGTGTTGTAATGCCTTCTGGGTAGCTGCTGGAACTAAGAATGAGCTAATATACTCTCTCCCTCTGCCAGACTTATTAGTTTAGAATGAGTGCTGTGAGGACTACAGCTACATGTCTGCCAATACAGAGATTTGGGTTTTGCAGTTGGCTCGGGGAGCGAGTGGGGAGAGATCAAATCTGCCTGAAAAAATACTCTGTAGATGTGCCCTACCACAATCTCACAGCTAAGTTAAGCTACACTGCCTCTACCATTTTTTTTCCTTTCCCAATTAATTGTAAGTTTTTGCTTATCTTAGAGAAGCGAAGAGGTTTCTCACACTGAGAAGTGTACTCCTTTAAACCAGAAGCTTATTCTACATTATAGTTTTTCTTTCTTCCTTTTACAGACTTTTAGAGAGATAACACCCTGAGCCCAAAATCACAAAGTCCCCTGTTAATTTTAACAAACCTACATCAGAACTTAAACAAGCTGCCCGCTGAAGACTGAACTTTTCCTGTGTTTACACCCACGCAAGCATTGTCTCTGTCTCCCAAAATCCACAAATACCCACCCAGCTGGTCTGAACTGAGGTTTTGGTTTCCTCACATGCACAGGGACATGTCTAGATCTTGGAAGCTGGTGAGCAGATTGAAAGGAGGTGAGAGAACTAAAAAAGGGTCTTGTTGGGTACAAGTCAAGCTTGTTACAGTAGGTCGCCTACGCCACATGAGGACGTGACTCACGAATAAGCAACTGCCTCATACAGGAGTAACTCTTAGAAATATGTTGCAGAAATGTTTTCTGGCATTCTGTTCATGATGGGGCGGATCCTCACTACTTATACCAGTGTAATGTCCAGAGAGAACTACTTATCCCTCAGAAAGTTGCGTTTAAAATATGAGCCTGATGTCACTTAAGTGTTTGCTAGAAATTGCATGAATCTGCTGGTACATAACCCCAGCCTTATGTGAAAATAATGCAATCTCTAATTCTAGGAAGAAAGTCTGATGTGAATTTTAACTATTAAAAAAATAAAATTATGATTTCTTACTTATAAGTAAAAAACCCGAAGCTATCACCCAAGATTGGGCAGAAAATTCCTTTCCCTTCAGGGAATACAGTTGCTATTAAAAAAATACTGTTTTCAGTGGATTTCATTCATAGAAAATTTACTGCAAATTTCATGAACTCTGCTTTCTGTCACTGGAGAGGAAGAGCTGTAGGTTAGAGCTTGTTAATGAAACAGGACGTGTACTGAATAAATGCTGAATATTCAGCTGAATAAGTGTTATTCCATGACCATAAGATCTAATTATGTCAACACAAATATTTTAGCACTAAGTAAAAGGAAACCTTAATAAAATTCAAGTAACTCAATGAAAAGAAAGTGACATTGAAGCTAAAGGGCATGGAAGTTGAAATAAACAAATTAAAAAAAGCTATATATTTCAATGCAGTTTTGGTTTGATTTTAAACTAGTTATTATTATGTGTAAGATAAGTGTAATTTCAGAAAATAGATATTTGTCTTTCGCAGTGTGCAAAATAAAACATACAATAGCACTTTCCTAAGAATTTTTGAAAGCTGCCACTTGTTAAATTGTTTTCCTTCTTTCTAAAGAAATTGATTGATTCTGCAAAGTACTTGCCAGTGTTTAAAACCCCACTCTCACTGAGTCCAAACAAAATTTTGTCATTGACCTCAATGGATAAAAACTTTACTTTGCTTCTGAAAACCTTGCCTATAATAGCAAAATCATTTTATCACAACATGTCTGTAATCAATGACTTATTAGACTTCCTAGGTCTTATTTGAATTTTTTAATAGCAGAAAAATGGTTAAAAAAAATTGACAGAGCAAAAACATTTCCAATTTGTAATCGCAAGTGTTAGTCCTGGGAAGAGGTTCTAATCAGTCTCAGCAATCTTCCTGGTTTACATCCAATCATAAGCTTGATGTTGAAACACTGAGTGCTTGGAACAGATTGCCGAAAAATGATTGAAAGACTAAGAACTCTGTGCAGGGTGTTTTTCACAAAACTTTCAAATCAACGAGAAATTTGAGAAAATCACGATGTATTTGATGAGCCACAGTGGACAGAGACTTATTTTATCAAATGAATTGTTCTGAATTGTTTTATTTGCTCTAGACACAAACAGTACCAACCGGAGTCTGAATAGCAGATGTTGTGGTCGATGATAAGTTTTCAGAGATTTTGGAATGAAGGAGATGATGTTCCCCATACAAATAGAGATGTTAAAGTGTTTTAAAGTATTACTGGATAATAAAAATATAACTGGCAAGCAGGTCTTCAGAACTTGTCTTGCCAATGAAAAAGAAAGTAGAAAAAGCAAGATTGTGAGAATTTGTCTGCAAGTTTCCCATAGGAATACATAAGTGTTAGTTAAAGAAGGGCCTCTTCCTGTTATTGCCCTGCAGCTCGATTAAATTGCTCTCATAGGGGTTGGGATAGGCTCTGCATGGCCTCCTCTTCAGAAAAATCATCTTCCTTCTGCATTCACACTGGAACCCAGAGTTTCCATTTTTACTAGAATTGTTTGGAAAATGATTTCTCATTAGTAATTCTGAACTTGTACCCTAACATATAATAAAACCTCATTAAGAGATTTAACTTCCATATTGAAATGTAAGTATAGACATTTTCTTTGCTAAAAGCAGCATGTAAAGAAGTAAGACAGTCCAGGAAATGGCAAGCCTTTAAAGGCCATCAATGCTCTCTTCTGTATTTAAAGTATTTCTAGCAGCAGCATATTTTGATCACAGTTGGATCTCTGAAGCTGACTAAGCACTTCTTAATCTATTTTGTCAATTTGAGAGGGCAAGGATTTTGCTGTCCTCATTCCCAGATGATGTCTCTTGACTTAGCATTCAGCTTAAAGTCCCCATAATTTTTCCTCAGAGCAGTACTCTGTACGATTGTGAGACATATACTATGTGTTTACATCCATCACTCTTCCTTTTGTGTCTTCTGTGTGTGCTGTCAATTATTTCAGAAGTTCACCTTGAATTCAGTCTTTCTTCCAGATTTTGTAACCTCAGTAGGATCAGGTGTAGGACTCCAGCGAGCTCAAAATTCATGTCTGAGTCAGCACATGGAAATTCCTTCCAAACTCTGGGATTCCTGCCAGCATTTTCAGTATTGCTTAGCAGCTTCCATCAAGCAACTTTGAATACAAACATCAGCTTCTACAGGCTCTACCTCTCCCAGTTTTTTCAGATTTTACAATTATTCCTTACAAGGAAGAAGCCCACAAGCTATAAGAGCTGGTGAAACAAAACTCTGGAGCAGAAGTAAGGTCTGTGTTTCTAACAATGTGAGATTTGCATTCCTGTTTTTCCTCTAATGCTTCTATTCATCTTAGATCACCGGCTTTGCTTTCTGTCTTATCCATTAGTCACACTGACTTGGCATTTCTAACATGCTCATATACGGACAAACACTCCTACTACCTTCAGGGCTCATCCAGCCTCTTTATATGCAGTGATAACTGCTGGGGGTAGGCAAGAAAGAGGATTCACCAAACACTTCCCTTCTCTTCCAGAGAAAACTCTCTTGTGAATAAAAGCTGCCAATTCCTTCAGTAACATTTGCAGCCTTTTTTTATAAGCAAACCAGCTGAAAGCATTGTTATTTGAAAAATATTCATAGAGAGGAAGAAGCATCTACTTTTAATGGGAGTAAATATTCAGGAGATTATTCACTCTGTACCAGTTTTTAAAAGCCTTTTTATTATTCTCAAAATAAATTAGGGGTGGGATATGAGGAAGGAAGGACATGGTGCTCACAGATAACTTGAATGTAGTTCATCTCTGAAGTGTGATGCCTTGGTTGTCACAAGAAGTAACACCACGTTGTCACTCATATAATGAAGGCAAAAAAATGCCTACCATGGCTATGAGTTAGAATTTAATGTTGATTAGACAAATAAATACTTTGTGTGTCAGTCTAACATTGCTTGATAACAGCAGTTGTATCCAAATATTTGGCACAGGGAACAGTAACGCAGGAGTAGGCCTGATGTGCGCCCATTTGATTTTATATGGAGCCTGCATTTTTCATTCCAGCTCCAGACAGAGACGTCCCAAAAGAAACCAACTAAAATAGCACCACAGAGAAGTATTATCTCCCACCCAGGTACCGATTCTCCTTCATCACAATAATCAAGGTAATCTCAGAGCGTTCATCTGGCATGGGTTGGAAATGAGATGTGTATCCAGGATTCGACTCCCTTCTTTATTAAATGGGAATCAAACCCATCCACCTCAGAAGCTGCACCCCCACAGCAGGATCACGGGAGCAATACTTTCATAATTTTTATCCTTAAAAAGCCATAAATAAAGCTGGAAAGTAAGCCAGCAAGTATTACTTTCTAATCTAGTGATCAAGACAGTGACTTCAGAGAAGAGAGTCTATGAAATAGGGAGGGCCTTACCCAAAGGTTCACATATTCCACATGAAATTGGTCAAAAGGCAAAATGCATTAAGTCTTCTCCTTCATCAGCTTTGTCTCCTTGGGCTACAGTATTATGGGCCTCTTACTCTGCTCCTACAAATTTTCAGCAATTGTACAGACATTGCAAACAAAGAGGACTGGAAACAAAGGGGAGCACTGGCTGATTCTTCTCTTTACTGCCCGGGAATATGTTAGAGATCTCAGCAATCTTCCTGGTTTACATCCAATCATAAGCTTGATGTTGAAACACTGAGTGCTTGGAACAGATTGCCGAAAAATGATTGAAAGACTAAGAACTCTGTGCAGGGTGTTTTTCACAAAACTTTCAAATCAACGAGAAATTTGAGAAAATCACGATGTATTTGATGAGCCACAGTGGACAGAGACTTATTTTATCAAATGAATTGTTCTGAATTGTTTTATTTGCTCTAGACACAAACAGTACCAACCGGAGTCTGAATAGCAGATGTTGTGGTCGATGATAAGTTTTCAGAGATTTTGGAATGAAGGAGATGATGTTCCCCATACAAATAGAGATGTTAAAGTGTTTTAAAGTATTACTGGATAATAAAAATATAACTGGCAAGCAGGTCTTCAGAACTTGTCTTGCCAATGAAAAAGAAAGTAGAAAAAGCAAGATTGTGAGAATTTGTCTGCAAGTTTCCCATAGGAATACATAAGTGTTAGTTAAAGAAGGGCCTCTTCCTGTTATTGCCCTGCAGCTCGATTAAATTGCTCTCATAGGGGTTGGGATAGGCTCTGCATGGCCTCCTCTTCAGAAAAATCATCTTCCTTCTGCATTCACACTGGAACCCAGAGTTTCCATTTTTACTAGAATTGTTTGGAAAATGATTTCTCATTAGTAATTCTGAACTTGTACCCTAACATATAATAAAACCTCATTAAGAGATTTAACTTCCATATTGAAATGTAAGTATAGACATTTTCTTTGCTAAAAGCAGCATGTAAAGAAGTAAGACAGTCCAGGAAATGGCAAGCCTTTAAAGGCCATCAATGCTCTCTTCTGTATTTAAAGTATTTCTAGCAGCAGCATATTTTGATCACAGTTGGATCTCTGAAGCTGACTAAGCACTTCTTAATCTATTTTGTCAATTTGAGAGGGCAAGGATTTTGCTGTCCTCATTCCCAGATGATGTCTCTTGACTTAGCATTCAGCTTAAAGTCCCCATAATTTTTCCTCAGAGCAGTACTCTGTACGATTGTGAGACATATACTATGTGTTTACATCCATCACTCTTCCTTTTGTGTCTTCTGTGTGTGCTGTCAATTATTTCAGAAGTTCACCTTGAATTCAGTCTTTCTTCCAGATTTTGTAACCTCAGTAGGATCAGGTGTAGGACTCCAGCGAGCTCAAAATTCATGTCTGAGTCAGCACATGGAAATTCCTTCCAAACTCTGGGATTCCTGCCAGCATTTTCAGTATTGCTTAGCAGCTTCCATCAAGCAACTTTGAATACAAACATCAGCTTCTACAGGCTCTACCTCTCCCAGTTTTTTCAGATTTTACAATTATTCCTTACAAGGAAGAAGCCCACAAGCTATAAGAGCTGGTGAAACAAAACTCTGGAGCAGAAGTAAGGTCTGTGTTTCTAACAATGTGAGATTTGCATTCCTGTTTTTCCTCTAATGCTTCTATTCATCTTAGATCACCGGCTTTGCTTTCTGTCTTATCCATTAGTCACACTGACTTGGCATTTCTAACATGCTCATATACGGACAAACACTCCTACTACCTTCAGGGCTCATCCAGCCTCTTTATATGCAGTGATAACTGCTGGGGGTAGGCAAGAAAGAGGATTCACCAAACACTTCCCTTCTCTTCCAGAGAAAACTCTCTTGTGAATAAAAGCTGCCAATTCCTTCAGTAACATTTGCAGCCTTTTTTTATAAGCAAACCAGCTGAAAGCATTGTTATTTGAAAAATATTCATAGAGAGGAAGAAGCATCTACTTTTAATGGGAGTAAATATTCAGGAGATTATTCACTCTGTACCAGTTTTTAAAAGCCTTTTTATTATTCTCAAAATAAATTAGGGGTGGGATATGAGGAAGGAAGGACATGGTGCTCACAGATAACTTGAATGTAGTTCATCTCTGAAGTGTGATGCCTTGGTTGTCACAAGAAGTAACACCACGTTGTCACTCATATAATGAAGGCAAAAAAATGCCTACCATGGCTATGAGTTAGAATTTAATGTTGATTAGACAAATAAATACTTTGTGTGTCAGTCTAACATTGCTTGATAACAGCAGTTGTATCCAAATATTTGGCACAGGGAACAGTAACGCAGGAGTAGGCCTGATGTGCGCCCATTTGATTTTATATGGAGCCTGCATTTTTCATTCCAGCTCCAGACAGAGACGTCCCAAAAGAAACCAACTAAAATAGCACCACAGAGAAGTATTATCTCCCACCCAGGTACCGATTCTCCTTCATCACAATAATCAAGGTAATCTCAGAGCGTTCATCTGGCATGGGTTGGAAATGAGATGTGTATCCAGGATTCGACTCCCTTCTTTATTAAATGGGAATCAAACCCATCCACCTCAGAAGCTGCACCCCCACAGCAGGATCACGGGAGCAATACTTTCATAATTTTTATCCTTAAAAAGCCATAAATAAAGCTGGAAAGTAAGCCAGCAAGTATTACTTTCTAATCTAGTGATCAAGACAGTGACTTCAGAGAAGAGAGTCTATGAAATAGGGAGGGCCTTACCCAAAGGTTCACATATTCCACATGAAATTGGTCAAAAGGCAAAATGCATTAAGTCTTCTCCTTCATCAGCTTTGTCTCCTTGGGCTACAGTATTATGGGCCTCTTACTCTGCTCCTACAAATTTTCAGTGATTGTACAGACATTGCAAACAAAGAGGACTGGAAACAAAGGGGAGCACTGGCTGATTCTTCTCTTTACTGCCCGGGAATATGTTAGAGACGTGGGAGGAGACGAGGGAGCCCCAAACCCAAACACCCAAAGTACCACTTCTGCTTTCCCAAGTGGCTTTAAAACTGGTCTCGGTCCCTTTGTGCAGCTGAAAACCTCTGCTGAGGCAGGCACGTAAGGCTTTGAAGAGGGAGGATTTCAGAGACGGGATTAACAAAATCTTTCTCATGGGCTGCTTCTTCTGGATCTCTGTCTGAAACTTCTAACTGCCCATGACCTAAGTCTGTAGTCATCACTGAACACAAGGCAGGACAGACTGTTCCTGTAGCACATCACCAACAAAATACACTAATGTATTCCTCCTGGAACTGAATGGAAAATACACAGTACCCGAACCCTAGAAAATGAGTGCACATCCACCTGCTCAGGTCTGCTAATAAATGGGTACACACCGCATTTCTGTAGTAGGTCAGTGATTCAAGAGACAGAAAGCTAGGAGAAGGAACTTTTGCTTCTACTCAGGAAAACAAAGGTGAGTAACATTCCCACTGGGCTGGGAGGCAGAAAGGGAGGAGTTTGTAGCAGGAACCTGGAACAGTGTAATGACGCTGCCAGGCTGAATCCTTCTCAGTAGGCTTCCTGGCATGACAATGACAAGGTTGTAACTGAGATGTAAAGCATGATCTTTCAATAAAACATCTCTTTCTATAATTGTCTACTGCTGTGTCAACCCCTGCAATCATTAGTTTCTTTGCTTTTTCTTCATATCTCTATTCCCTTCTTTTTTTAGCTATCTCTTCTTCTGTCCTCTAGAGACCTCTTCTCTCCTCCTATCTTTTCCTTTTCCTGACCCAGAGGCTTCTCTGGGCAGATCATATTCCTGGCTGCAGGATATCTGTGCAGGATGGAGCAGCTGAGACATATGAGAAGTGGTTACTTTAATAAGTCTACTCACCATGGCAACCATCCCCACAACATCTCCCTACTCCTGGGTGAGCTTGGAGATGTTTTTCCTCTTAAGTTCCCTCTGTAGAGACCCCGAGAACAAATTCTGGGGTTTTTTTAGTAACAAACATTACTGCCTAATGCTTGTGCCCAGGAGATGAGTTGTTGACCACAAGCAGTGCCCTGCAAAAGAAATTGACTGTGACAGTAATGTCTCAAACCCAAGAGGTTAACGATGCTGAGGTAGAGACTTGCCAAATGCCCTGTAACCCTGCATAACATCTGGAAACACAAAGGTGGCTCAGAACTCGAGGCATTCCTCAGTCTCTGAAACAAAACATTTCTCCTCTTGAGCATTTCCATGCTCTATCAGCTGTTCTAATAAACGTGGTTGGATGTTTGCTCCTCTCAGCTCTCACAACACCATCAACTTGAAGATTTGGAGACCTGCAGTAGAAGGAAGAGGAAACACTGTAGCTCTTTAAGTTCTGTAGGGGATATCTGAATGTCTGTGGTGAGGTGAGTGAGGGGGACAACTAGCTGGAAGGGTCATACAGCAGCTTGAAAAAATGCTAGAAAAAGACTCTTTTGGCCAGAGACTGCGGAACAGAAATTTCTAAAATTTTCATTTTAGAAAAAGTCCACGTAAAATTGACTTCTAGCTGCATGGATCCCATTTTGAAGACAGAGCAGTGATAGAAGACAAGGAGGCTTAGACACGCCTAGAAGCCCACATAGGTCCAAAATATCAAGACCCCTTTATTATATTGAGCAAAATGTACATCACAGTTTCATAGCCTGCTATGTTTGCAGTGCAGCACAAAACCCTGTCAGTCACGTCTCTGCCTCTCTTTTTCCCATCTCAGTTACAGGCTGGGCATCTCCGTGGGTTTTTAGCTTCTGTCCTTTCTGGGCTGCTAAAGAGTTTGTGCAGAAAAGGGATACTAACCCTCCGTTCATTTTCTCTGGAGTGACAGCTTTTAGTGGTATTGATGTCGAGGCATGGTCTTGTGGAGCTATATTTCTAATTCTTTGAGGGACCACTTTTTTTGTAGCTTTGGAAACTCTCCTCAGAGTTTTGTCTCTGCATCACCTGCTTCAATAGGTGCTTGTCCATGCTGGCATTGCCATGTCATTGCAGCACAACCACCCTGTACTTTCTCTGTGGTTTCTCCAGAGTTTCTGCCTGGCTGCCAACATAGCTTTTATGATGGTATGGGATCAAAACTAGGATGTATCTGCAAGTGCATCAGCATTTAAATGGGAAAATGAGGTGCCATCAGCAGTGTCTCAGAACATTAAAGTTCACTGAAGCAAGCAGATGACTTCAGATGAGAGCTTGTCATAAGATGCACAGGGATAGAACAAAGGTCTATCAACATGGATATTTAGGAAAAAAGTATTAGGTGCAGAACAGTTACAAAATTAGCAATCTCAGTTCCAGAATTCAGTGGTTTAAAGAATTCTCCATTCAAATAACCAAAAGAGAATTGCACAAACCAGCAAAAAAATACCAAACATCTACTTGCATTTTGGGAACGACTGTGTTTTGATCCCATTTCTGAAAACTATGTTCATCCCAAAGCATGATACCTTTTCAAAATAAGTGTTCCAGCTTTCCAAAGGTCTCTTCTCTTTGACTATTTTTAGGAAAATAAAACATAAAAGATGATTGAATTTGGAAAGTTTTTAATTTTCCAAAATATAAATATGAGAAAATCTATGTAACCAGCTCATACAGCAGCCTCAAACCCTTGTGGGACTCCCAGCTCTCAAATGGAAATTAATCCCATTTGACAGAGAGGCAGTAACTACTTATTCCTAGTTCAAAGTAAGTGGAAATTTGGTCATAGCAATACATGGTCCTAGCAACTTGCCTCACTTGAATGGAAGCACAGGTTTCTCTAGGCTAAAATAGCAAAATTATATTATGGTCCTATATCTAGTCAAGCAGTAGAGGAGGAGAAGAATACACAGCCTTAGGTGAAGTTACCTAAGGCTCTTGGACATACACACGTAGCTGAGTTACAGCTGGAGGGTGGCAAGTAGCAGACCAGATGCTCAAAGGCCATGGGCAAAGAGGGTGGTGGGTGATGGTGTTGACAGGATGAATTTTCGGACAGAACTGGGGCTCTTCAGCTCCTCACAGACTATTACATGCACAAGGTAAAATGGCTTAGTTAAAGCTACCAAAGCACACAACCTCTGCTCATAAAATGAGCATTAATCCTTCTGTAGCTTCTCTGGCTGCAGAGCAGAGGCTTCTTATGATATGCTAACTTGATCACTTGAGATCTTCTGTCCATATCTGCAATTAATACATTTCTAACATGACCAGTGCTAGTGTTTACCCAGTTCTTTAATTCTAAAGAAAGAAAATCAAATGTCCCTCAGTAAACTGCATGACTATCTCTCTCCAAATCAATCTCTTTCAAAAGAAATAAATAGAATTATTTTAGTAGAACTCCAAGGGAAAAAATGCCGGGGAAGCAATTGACGTTTAAGAAGCAGCTTACTGTTTGTGAGATATTATGAAGTTTGTTCACTCTTTCTTGTCATTCTAGAGAAGAGTTGTTGCTCAGATTGAAGTTGAAGGTCACATATTTGTTTTGAATTTTAAATGGAAAAATAGATACTGAATGGAACCCAAGGCTTGACTGAATACCTCTTATATCAGAAAGAGTTTAAAAATTCAAAACCTATTGCCTTTTATATTTTATTTTTAATCTGAGCAATCAATGCTTATGCCTCAGCAGAAGATCAAGAGCTGATGTGAGCTACGGTGGTCTGTTTTAACATTGTCAGACTATGAGAAAATTCACTGGGTACATATTTTATCCCATGATTAACCAGTCTCACAAAGAGGATAAGCATAAAGGTTTCATTTTAATCAGTCTGCTCATTGTCATATTTTCTCATCATTTTGGAGGGAAAAAATAACAGTTTGTGCTCGACAAAAGTTTAATTTTTTTTTCTTTCCATTGAAGAAATTCATGTTAATTATTCTCCTGCACCTGCCTAATGGGGCTGAAGTAATTCAATTGTCATATTGTTGTAGATTGTTGCTTTGTGTAATGTATCACCCCTGCTGTTTCACTTTAAAAAAATTTCTATACTCCTCCATTATTCAGCAAGGCCTAATGATTATTCCAGCATTTGTACGTGCTGCACTGTTGTTTTGATTTTAATTGACTTCACTTTTTTAATTAAGTACACTGGTTTTAACAGTGTTGTTGACATGCATGGTTTTGTCTTTATCAGTATTTGCTTCCCTTTGCATTCTGTATCTATTGACAATTTATTTAGGTCCGTTCTATGGCAGTATATAGATAGACATTTTACAGTGTTCAACATTTCATTTCACATATTATATTTATCTAATGGTCTGAAAAAATTGAAAGTATTCTGAAAATATTAGCTTAAAATATACACTGCTTTTAACAGTGCTTTTACTTTTAAACATTATGTTGGTAACAGAAATTCTCCTAATTGCTAGGATGGGCCTAATTTATCTTTTATGTAAGTTGGTCACATTATTTTTTTAATTTTGAGTCTACCATGACTCACAAATATTTAACTTCACAAATATACTTTAGAAGTTCATTTCAGTTGGCTTTACTTTACAGCTTAAGAAGAAAGAAAAACCCTGTCTTGTTAGAAGACATTAATGCAAATACCAAATGGGTTTCTGAAATCAGATCAGCGTTGCTTGATTCCTACAATGAAGCAATGTTAGCTTTCCAAGGGGCAATTTTTCTTCTAAACATCAAAAAAAAATTTGTTAAGCCCTTGGACGTTGTTCCTACAGCCTCTCAAAACACCTCAGTCAATTGATTTGTCATAAACACTATCCTTTATAAACACAGCATTAGACAAAGTCTTCCTGCAGAATTCATTCGCCTCTTCTTCCCCTCTGTCCCCAACTATGTTTCATCAGTTATCACAGCACAGGATGATAAAGAAAATGGACTGGAGATGAAATAATTTCTAATTAAGATTATTTAAACAAAAATGGTAGGCACTGCAGAGGTTGAAAAATCACTCAATATGAAATTCAAAGTAAATCAGAATAAAATGACCCTGTTGCGCTCTTTGTACAGGTTTTAAACCTAAACCTGGCTTAAATCAGCTGACAGTTGTCTTATATTTTAGTGAGAAATTTAAGCAAAGGATGACATGTCTGTTTCGTCATTGAAAATGGTATCAGGCATGACAGAGAGAGGAACAACCCCCATACCCTCATTTCTACAAAATCCGTCAACCCAGCATTGACTGTGAATGGAACACATCTCCTTTCTCCCTGGAGCTGTGTTGAAACCTCCTGTCTCTTGGTGTGTCTGTCTCGGTGCTGCTTGCTGAGCTTTGGTTCTAGAAGTGACACGACTGAGAGACAACCCACCAAGCACCACAAAGCTTCTTATCATGGCGCAAAAAAGCCAATTCCTATGAGTCCAGTTTGGGCCATATGCTGCTGGCCACGAGAGGAATAAAAATGAAAGGAAAAAGAAAAAAGAAGAATTTCTGTGTGAAATAAAACACAAAGCACACACCACTAAGTAAAACATAACAGCCAGTGTTTCCATACAGCTTTGCTCCTCCTTGTTTATGTGCATTCAGCATCATATTTCATACATGAGAGGAGCTTATTGACTGCAAGTGTTTACAAACCATAATTCACTTCTTTACAAACTGCAAGACAAGCACCCTCTCTCCTCCTTACTTGTGCATCCCTCTTCTTTTTCTTAAAAGGTTTAAGTTTTGAGGTTTTACAGTGTGATTTCTAGCTTTCTGTGTCACGAAAAAAAAAATGTTTTGGATTTTTTTAATTGTTTCTGAAAGCTCAGATTCTCATCTCCTCACTTTTATAGGACCTGGTGTTTCAGAAGAAAGGTTAAAATCCATGTGATTAGTGACAAAAATTGAGTGTCTTGATGCTGTGTCATCACAAACATGGAAGCTTATGGAGGACATAATTTTAGTTTTCTTGAAGAGGCTCACCTGAGTGGTGGCCAATAACTGAAATGAGCCACTGCCATTTTACACACTTTAAAAATGGGCCAATACACAATTTAAAACTGCAAGATACTGAAACATTTATGATGCAGCTGAAATGACACACAGATAGTAAGACACACACACACAGAAAAACTCTCAACTGTGAATGATTGCTAACTGGCCAATAAAAATCAGCTTTTCTCAGTAAAGGCACTAATACCTCCTTTGGGAATTTAGGGAGAAACTGCTATGTATTTAAAGAAGCCACAGCAAGGAGAATGGAAATGGAACTAAACTGGTCTAGAGACTGAGGAAAAAATCTCAGGGAAAGGCAAGAAGAGGATCTGCGAGAGAGCTGGAGGACTTGAACAAAGCAGAGAGACCCCCAGTTCTGCTGAAGGAATAAACAGAAGAGGAAGAACTGGCTTCCACTGCATGAGCAGAAGACTCAGGTTGCTTTTGGTTCTCCATGCTGAGGTAAGTTCAGAAGTCCTCCAGGGGAACGTAAAAGAAAAAAATTTTCTCCTCCCACCCTTCCCTCAAAGAGTTAAAAATCTGGGGCCTCTGTACAATCATTTCACACTGCTGTGGCACAACCTGGCTTTGCAACCACTGCTGTGCATTTTGCTCCAGGAATGTTTGGAGACGGAAGAGGTAAACAAAACCTCTACTGTCTTTGTGTAAAATGTTAAGGAAATGTTGTGGTTTGATTTAACGCCCCTCCTGGAGCGCGTAGCAAGGCATGGGTGATAGGTTGCTTTCATTTCTCTTACCTCCTGGCTTTACGGTTTCCTTGGCCTTCGGAATATGAAAGGGAATATCAGGTATTGGCCTGCAAATCCAGACACCGGCCTGACAGGTCTAAATATTAAAAAAATATTTAGGCCAATAAGGCTTGTAACGACAGCAAGAACGGGACTTCAGGCTTTCTCCTTGAAAGGCTGCTCCTGCAACACTGAGTCACATCAGGCAAATAAAAATAGAGAGCGTGCTGTCAATGGCCCAGGTTGTTGCACTGATCATCTGGTACTTCTGAAACATTTCCCCTCATCCCCAACTCAGCGGCTTGACAGGACAATTGCATTTTCATTCTGATGTTGGGGATTCATGAGCAGAAGCAGGTGGGGATGTGGGGGTTCGTCAAGGAGGGGGTCTGCAGCAGTGCCCGAGGCGTGCTGTCCCCAGCTGTGCCAGGACAGAGGGGGCCAGCAAAGGTGACACCGTGGCCAGGGTGCTGGTTCTGCCCTCAGACTCCATCCAGAAGACACCCACAGGGTGCTGATGATGGGTGGCAGGAGGAGGTGAGGGTTTGGAGCTCCCTGTTCCCCACAGCCAGAATGGGGTCTCTCAGGTACCACAAAATCATAGAATTGCCTGAGTTGGAAGGGACCTTGAAGATCACTGAGTCCAACCACCAACCTAACACTGACAAAATCACCACTAAACTATATCCTTAAGCACCATGTCTACCCATCTTTTCAGTACTTCCAGGGATGGTGTTTCCACCACATCCCTGGGTAACCTGTTGCAATGTCTAATAACCCTTTCAGTGAAGAACCTTTTCCTTTAGATATCCAACCTAAACCTCCCTGGTGTAGCTTGAGGTCATTTCCTCTTGTTCTATTGCCTGTTCCTTGGGAGAAGAGACTGACCCCCCCCGGCTACACCCTCCTTTCAGGGAGTCGTAGAGAGCGAGAAGGTCTCCCCTCAGCCTCCTTTTCTCCAGACTGAACACCCCCAGCTCCCTCAGCCTCTCCTCACAAGACTTGTGCTCCAGACCCCTCACCAGCTCTGTTGCCCTTCTCTGGACATGCTCCAGCACCTCAATGTCTTTCTTGTTGTGAGGGGCCCAAAACCGGACACAGCACTTGAGGTGGGACCTCACCAGTGCCCAGTACAGGGAGATGATCACTTCCCTGGTCCCGCTGACCACGTTGTTCCTGATACAGACCAAGATGCTGTTGGCCACCTTCTTGGCCACCTGGGCACACTGCTGGCTCATGTTCAACCACCAACGCCTCCATTCAGTGAGTTGGGCCTCTCAAGCTCGTCCTGCTTTGGTGCTCTGCACATAGGACAAGGGCAGCCAAGCAGTTTTGAGTCAAGCTGTGGGGTACCCAGATGCCACCTGGATCCATAGAACAAAGGAAGCATGTCTTTACCTTGCTCAGATGCAGTTGGGCTTTTCTCTTCTTCAGCCCCTAAACACAGCTCCAGCTCCCTGATGTCAGGCTTCCTTTAATATGAGGCTGGTGAGAGAATGGAACAAGTTGCCCAGGGAAGCTGTGGCTGCCCCATCCCTGGAGGGGTTCAAGGCCAGGCTGGATGGGGCTTTGAGCAACCTGGTCTGGTGGGAGGTCTGGGGGGTGGTTGGAACTCGATGATCTTTAATGTCTCTTCCAACCAAAACCATTCTATGATTCCATGATTCTATGATTCCTTGTCTACCTACATAGTGAGACTGTCCTCTCTCCTCCACCACAAGCCACCCTTAGTCCTGCTAGTCCTTTCAGTCCTCCCAACCCTTGAAAAAATTCCCATTTTTTTCCGAAATCCTCCTTCAGGAGCATCTTTCCTTCTCTAACCCCCCTGTGCCACCCCTTGGATAGCTGGAGCACTGCAGCTCTCCCTCAGCTCTTCATCCGCACCCTTATCCTTCCCTTCATCATCACCATCCTCTCCAGGGTTCACCAGCACTTCCGACACCTCCAGTGAGCTTGGGAATAGCCAGAAAGCACCAGGAAGTGATGAAGAGACCCACAGCTCAAAAGCCTCCAGCAGAAAGAGCACAAGCCCTTCTGTGTTCAACAGTAAAATGCCCATGTGGCTTCTGGCTGAAATATCAATTCAGTGGGTGAGAAGTCTGGGTGATGGGGATCTATCCAGATGGGCTTCTCAGGAAAGCAGAGCAGGAACTCAGTGGCACAGGGTCATAGAAAAACATTAGCAGGAGATTAAAGGGAAAAAAAAATTATCCTACCCCATGAAGATTTATTCTGCTGGACTTGCAGAGGGAATTCAGCAAATGCAAATTTTAAAAATTATTTTAATACTGCTTGAAGTTTAAATTACAGCACAAACTTTACTACGGAATTGCTCTTGATATCTAGATAATTATATACTGTCTGCATCTCTCCTATTTTTGCATGTTGATAACGTACTACTGTTTTGTTGTAACCTGATAATTTTCCTGGAGTTTTATTATTTATAATTTATAATGTTTTTATTTCGCAGAAAAAATATTATACTATTATGTGCTGGACTGAATCATATTTTTAAGCTTCAGCAATTTTCAGTGCTTACAATTAATTAAATACAATGTATTCAAGTAGACAAATTCAAAATGGTACTGAATGATCTTTTAATGTTAACTGTGCGTTTTATGGACTTATTTTCCTTGTATGCACTTTAATATTTTATTGTTTTGTTTTATTATTGCTTTTATGTGATTTCAAAACAATAGATTCCTTGGCCCATTGTCTTATAAATTAGATCAGCATACTATTGCTATAAATATTGCAAGTAAATACTGTATCTCTGTTAATATAAATAGATCAGCATTTCATTTATAGTTTACGATTCTATTACCATCCATTAGACTTTTAGACATGGAAAATTTTATCTCAGATCCATTTTTTCATCCATTCAACTAAGGAAATTGTATAAATATTATGCCATGTTCTTCTACACTATGTTTAAACAAATAGGTTATTATTTTTTCTAAGAACTCATTCTTAGTTGTGTTTACTGTTCCATTTTCATGTGTTTCTGTGAGCACTAATGCATTTTATTAACTTTTAAAATCTCCCAAATCCTTCATAACTCCTACTGCTTGCTCTTAAATGCAATCTACACTATTTTTAAAGGACAGTAGATACAATATATTTACTTTATTGAAAGTAGGTTTGTAATTTTCTTCAAGGCTGAAAGACACTTTAGAAGGATCTGGCAAATGGAGTTTAATTTTCAAGAGGGCCACACAGATTTTTAGGGACGCGTTCCTGGTCCTTGCTGGCAAAGCCAGATTTTCTAGAAACCTCAGACTACATGAGCACCTAATCAGCAGGCACATTTTCTAAAGTGCATAGGTCTATTTCTACATCAGTCACCTCCCTCATTTATAAAATACTTAGCCAAAATACACTTTACACCGCAATAGCACGCACAGCTATCTTGTGCCATGAGCTCATTTAGCTGCTTATTTTGTTGTCTGAGAACCAAGCTCCTTAGCAGATTCTGTAGAGCTGTGTAATGTGTGCAGCTAAGATTGCCTCCTGTGTTGGTGAGGTCCTCTAGGTCACAGTTGCATGTTTGTTTTCTCCATCCAGTGGGTAATTTGGTTTTTAATAATGTTTTTGACCCCATTTGCAGATTGCGTGCCATAACTAGGAAGGGATGGGCCCTGCAGTAAGTAATTAAGTCTGCAGGAGCAGGGCTGCTTATTTTTCATTGCAGCAGATAATCAGAATGCTGTTGCTCAAGTGTAAAATGCAGAAATTAATGATCCTATATAATACAGATTAAAGCTTTCATTTTAAAAACTATCAGTGCAGAAGAACAAAAGTAGGGAGCCCTGCACCCACTTTGGAATTTCAATGTATGATATCTCTAACATTTTTGGAGAAGCTGCCTGAATACAAACCAAAACAGAATTCAATCATGTAATAGCTTAAATAAATGATCAGATCAGAACTCTAACTATGCAGCCACCCTCATTGCTACTTAGAAAAAGGCGTTGTTGAGTGTAAACATTTTCCAGTAGGTTTTGTAACTTTCAAGTTTCTACAGGCTTAATAAAGCAGAAAGATCATTTTCCATAAGTAGAATAAAATTGCGTGTTGCAAAGAACAAAGCTAATGTTTTCAACACCTTAAAAGGCTTGACTTCATAGAAAAAGAATATTTTTCTGGAAGAGTGACATATTACTTTGAATCACATAAAACTTCCTTATAGATGTGCACAGGCATCTAGAAACTAAATGTGTCACCACCACACTGTAGTAAGTAGCTTTACAGTGTGAAAGCAGATTGGGATCCCATTTTGCCAGGTGCTGTAGAAGAAGAAAGCGTGGTGATAGAGTATAAATAGTAATCGTACGGACAAAGAGATCACACCATATTTTTATTTGTTCTGGATTGAGTGCAGATGACATGCAAAGGCTGTTAAAGAGGGAGATTGGACAAAAGCATCTGACGTACATAAACTACAGGTGACAAAGAATTCAGAAATAGGTAAATACTAATTTCTGAAGATTTTTTTTTTAAGTGATGAAGAAAAAATTAATTTAAAATGTTTTCTTTACCCCCAGCAGAAAATATTCTCAAATTGATAAATCATTTAGTCAGTATCATGAAATGCCTGTAAACATCCCCACAGTTTAGGGAGGTTAGTGAAGAAAGAGAGGGTATTTCTTTGTTTCCTGTATTATTTGAGTACCGGTAGTCATAGACTGTTTTTCTGAGGATCATATTTTTAGGCTCTCTTTTACTTCTCTGACAAGGTTTACTGGAACTGTTTTCTTCTATGAAGAAGAAAAGACTTCTATGAAGTCATCGTCTTTTTATTTCACACACACACCAAAAAAAAAAGAAGACGTGCAGGTTTCCCCTTTACCAAATGTCTTTGGGTAGCCCTTAGTCCTGTTGCCCTACCCCAAGGAGGACCAGACACAGCCAGTGCAGGCTTTTGCCCGTGCAGAACTCATTGCAAGGATGGGCCCAACTGGAGTCCAGTTACTACTGAGTGATCTTTAAATAAGAAATGTCATCCTTGTCCTGATCTCTCAATTTTGTCTTGACCTGCTTAGAGAGGAACAAGCGAATGAGAGAACCTTAAATAGAAAAAATGGTTTGTAAATGACAGCCTATCCTTTTGCCATGTAACAATTTCTCAGTCATAATAACAGTACACATCTTTTTCTTTTCCACCAGAATAACTGCGTTTACCTTGCCATTAATAATTCACTACGTAATCACTGTGGATTTGAAGAGAGGATGAACCCTACCAAGAAAAGAATCTGACACCTATAGTCATGTACTTTCTTCTCACCAGTAGACCTCATAAATGGCATTTCGTGCTACTTTGCTGCATATACAAGGAAGGAGAAAAACTTGAAGTATCAAAGAAGTAATTTGCACCTGTTTCCAATGTGATTTAATGTGTACTTTGACCAGCTGTTTCTGCTAGAGCTTGTGCAATCTCCCTATCTCTGAGAACCTACAAATCCCTAACAGCAAACCCTGCTGCAGATGATCGGATGAGTAACACTTGGATAGAGACTAAATCTGGAAGCAAGGTAGATACATATACTTTTATACCTTTTTTTAACTTTAACCTTCATCTTCCTGATGTACTGACAATTATTTTGTTTTGCAGAGTTAGCTGGTGACAAAACTAGCAGAAAGTGATTTCTCTCAAGGACTCACTGCTCACTCTGTCACAGGGATGTCTGAAATTTGTTTTTTCCTGAAATTTACCATTTCAATAAAATGCTGCACTTCCGTAGGAAAAGCATCTTAACACATCTTGAATGGTGTTTCTTGCACAGAGTGACCCTATCTCTATATACATTGCCTGACTCGGGATAAGAACAGACATCTCTTCCACAATTCCTGTATCCATTTTACCGGCCCTGAAAGGTCAAGGCATTGGTCTTGGCTTATACATCAAAATACTGAGAGTTTCATTATACTTATGTGGTCTATGGTGAGCTCATGATTTTGCCTTGATGAACTTGGTAGCAAAAGAGCACCAATACCCTACTCTTCAATTTTCCCTTTAGCAACAACACTAGAGCAGGCTTTGCTTTGTGCGGCGCGATCGATTCGAGGGATTTGCGTGCAGGGTTCTGCAGGTCAAATTCGATTGCTGAAATTCCAGAGTGTTGAGATGTCAGAAAAACTGCAAACCACATTTTGAGCGTTATTAATGTACTCACCCTGAACATCGGGCAATCAAAAGGTACGGCTATTGGAAACACATTTTGAAATGACTATTTCTTTAAGGGAAACTTGGTAAAAAGGCAAAGAGGAGTTTTAAAACAAACTACAAATGCAGCATTTGATGCAGAGTGCATTGAGCTAAATTCAGCTCTGGTTCAAATCTACCACATTACAGAAAAGGTTTTTTTTGCATGATATTTTCAATCAAATTCAGAAGGAAAAAAAAACACAACATAAAGAATAATACAGACAGCACTGTAATATCTACAGCTCTCTGACCCAGACTGTCACATATACAAGTTCAGTCCTGAGCAAAAAATGTTATCACCTGCCTCAGACAATATCTGGCTTTACTTATTCTCAGAGCAGACCCAAATTATCTCAAAAATCTGGTATATTTGGAAGGCCCCTTCCCAAGTAAACCATGATATCCTCACAACCACAGGGAAGGCACCATCCAGAAAGTGGCAGAACTTGAATAACCAGACTTTCCCAGCATTTGCTGTATACATTGGTACGGGAGAGAAACTGCTTCTTAGGGGAGGTTCAAGATGGGGGAGGTCAGCAGCTTGAAGGACAAACTAGAGGTCTGGGAAGATGGAGGATGAATATGGGGACAAACTGAGGCTCCTGTAACCTAAAGCAATGGGCAAGGGAGATGGAGTGTGGTTTTGAGGAAGGAGGAGAGAAAAGGAACAATCCCCACCCATATTTCTCTGAATCATCACCACAAGCAGATTTAATCTCACTGACTCTTTTGTTTTGATTCCAGCTCTTTGCCTCCAAATCTGTCACTGCTTCTTGCACTGAGAATCTGCTTTGGCACCACAAAGAAATTAATTTCACCTGTGCTATGGAGAAGTCTAGGAGCAGCTTCACTGGTGGGGAAAACTCCTTAAGTACCAAAGGCAGCTATAGTTTTGACACAGAGGAAATTTCAGAGGGCTTTTCAGAGAGTTGGCCTCCAGCTCCAATAGAAATGGCTAAGATCTTCCATTCTGGACACTCACAAGGCTGCAGTGTTTGGTCCCACTTGCAGCTGTTCCCAGAGCAATTTTAGTCTTAAGAGCCTCAGAAGGCTCCAGACGCTGCCCTGGCTTGGAGTCTCTCAGTGCAATTTTGTGTGAGGAAGCAATTCAGTAAAACCTTCTTGGGAAATGAAATTCCTGTTTCACAATCTCCTCTGGATTGTGTACTGACCCCATGGACCTCCCTATGGCTTAACCCTGCCTTTTCCCCAGGTTGGAGCCAAGAGGGCCCTCTGGGGCTCCATTCTGACCATGTGCAGGCACCCAACAGCGCACCTGGGCATGAAAACGCAATTTTGCACACTGTTTTTAATCCCTTCCCCAGCTCAAACTCCCCTCAGCTTTGCTCGTCCTTCCCTGGTGGCGCACGGAAGGTGTTTTTGTTTTCAGGAAGGCAGGGTTGCTCTCTGCTTCGTTTCCCCTCAAGGTGAAGAGTTCAGGTACTGCTCTTTGAAAACATCTGCAACTTAATCTGTCGCAGGACTCCCACCATCAGCCCCCTCGGGTGGCTCATATCTGCAGCTGAGAGATTGCCTGCTCGCTTATCGTTCCCGTACAGCCCTGCCTTGGAAAACCAGCTTGCTCCGGGTGGAAACTATTTGTTTGTCTACAAATGGTCCACTCGAGGATGATTAACAGCCCTCTGCCGTTACTCCTGGGTTGGGGTTAATTCAAGATGATGCTGGGAAACCTCAAACAGGCAGAGCTTGCAGACTGAGACCTAAATCATACACAGCCCAAGCAGAAGTCTTTAGCTGCAGGCAGCACCTCCAAACCTCCGACAGTCCACCCTGAAATGGGAAGGGAGAAGGGGTGAGGAGCCCAGAGCCGGCTCAGCCACCTGCTGAAGACCCTGCAAGCCAGAAGATGCAGAGCTAGGGACATGGGGCACTGGGTTGTCCTGGCTGTGGGGCAGCCTTGGAGGAAAACCTTGGAGTTTCATCGCTCGATACAATATTAGATGCCATTAGATTCCTTACATTTCTTTTCCTGTTCAACTAATACTCATTTTTTTCAGTGCCACCCCGAATCTCAGCATAAGGGAGTAGAAGACCCATGTCTTTCCCTCTGTGCTGGCTGCCAACACTCCATCAAAAATCTAGCCCTTTTGTCCATTCAGTGTCATCGAGCCCAGCAGTAACTGGGCTCCCACTAAGCACAATGTGCTCACTGCTCTGTCTGCGGATAACTCCACGCTCCCCCCACCCTGTATTTTAGAAAATGGGTTTATTTGTGTGTGTGTGACAGTGAAAGAAAATACCAGAACACCTTTTCTCTTCTTCTCTTCCTATGCGGTCTGTTGTACTTTGATTGTAAATCCAAAATCATTTCCTTGTGCCTATTTTTTACCATTTCTTCATTGACAATAACAAAGTTCTCATTAGACTCATGAATGGGAGGTTATATGGTTTTTGCCAGAGGGTGGCAAATCAATCTCTTTCAGTTTTAGTTGGAAACATGAGCTAAACAGGTTTTGTTGGATTTTTTTCTTAATAATCAGCCTCATTTTTAAAAAACTCATATTTTTGTACAGGGAGGAAAAAAAAGTAAACTCAGATTTTTAGCTAAAAAATATGGATATCATTTGCAAAAAAAGGAAAAGAGAAGCCAGTTCATAGAGCTCACTGCCTTGCACAAGCATTCATAAAGTGACCACTTTAAGACACCCTCCGTGTTTTACTTTGATAAAATTTCATGTCAGCAGTCACACCATATGTGAAGGGGATTTGCAAGAGAGAAAACATTCCCTGCACACTGACTAAAATTCAACACCTTTCACAAACATTTCAGGTTGTTTGAAATTGTTCCAATTTCCATTATCTTGTACAGTCACAGCATTTAGAAAGGAGAAAGATTGGAGTAAAATGCAAAGGAAGTTAAAATGTCAGAGGTCCCTAAAATAAAAGCAGTGTAAAACAAAGAACATCAAGCAAAAAAATCTCAGTAAGCTTTCTGCACAGCAGTTATAAATGAGGTTTCACCAGGCAGTTTACGTAGCCAAAGCTGCTCTGGGTTGGGGTTTTTTTTTGTTTGTTTTTATTTTTCAGTGAGCTGGAGACCAGTCCTAATTCTAACAAAACTTTAACGTGTGACAGAGGAAGGTTTTGTGCATGTTAAATTTCTTTTAGGCAGTTCTGTTGGTCTCTTAGAGCAAAGCCAGAATTTGTAAATTGTCAAAAAGATGCCAGTTTCGGGTGTCCTTAGGATAAGCCAATCTTTTCAATTAGGACAAAACCCACCACTACATAATAGTCTTTACAGGCTCATAAACCACCGTACCACCCAAGATGTTAACAAGCTGGCATGTTTTGAGCATCAAAGATAGAGAGGAAACTGTGTTTACATGTTTGGCACAAAAACTAATGAGGAAAGTCAATTGGCCCTTTGTCTTGAGGGTCTGAAGAGCTGCGCTCTAATGTTTGGTTTCTTGGTTGGCACTTGTTCAAGTAATCACTCGTGGCCTGACAAAGCAGCACTTGTGTTTTATTAGTGGCCATGCTGAACTCTCCTGCCTGGGCTGTGTTGTCTCTCAATAGAGCGCTGCACCAGAGGGCACACTTATTTGAAAACACTAAATCAGAGCATGATGATCTTTGCCCGACAAATACAACCACGAGAGCAGGAAAGAAAAAAAAAAAAAATGTTGACAACAGCTCTCCTTTTGTTAGAGAAAGTGAGGAAACAACAACTGGCGTCTGTGTGTGCGTGTGTGCGTGTGTGTGTAAGGACAGTCTTGAAACACCAGTGACAAAACCAGCAAAACTTTGTTCCCACGACGCGACGCTCGCAGCCGGCTGCATCCGCTCCATCCTTGAGAGCAGCACATCAGCAAGTCTAAAACGTGTCTTGCTCACAGGTGGGAGAGCAGAAGTCACATTTTTAATGTGTTGGGTCAGCCTGGCAGGGGTGACAAAGGCTCATGAAGAAGTAGCATAGCCCAAAAAATCTGAAAGTCCCTGTTTCATCTACTTGAGCCAGGTAAAAGGCAAAACCCCGAGGCATCAGGCTTCTTTATCTGATAAAACTCAAACCTCCAACTTTCAAATACTTAAAAAAAGCACAAACTTGTCAGCAAAATTGGGCTGAGATTCGTGATTTGGGAAATGGGACTCTCTTGTGAAACTGTTGGTACTCCTTGCCAGAAAGATGATGAGAACCAACTTGCAAACTCTGACTCACGGCAACAGTCCCACTGACTGTAAAGACATAATTGCGCGGAGACAAATTAACTGTTCCACTTATGACGTCTGTATGTAGGAACCTTCACCAGTCTGGAGGTGGGAAAAAAAATGTCCAGAGGGATACAAAAATTAAAAATAATGACTAAATTGAATATTCTTTATCTTGGGCTATTTTGTTTAAACACTCTTTTTCTGGCACTTAGAATCTGCTACTTAGGATATAAAGAATATATAGAAGTTTTGCTACAAAGTTTCACAAGCCACCTCCATTTAATTTCATGAATTTAATCAGACCATCTACTTTTAATGCAACTACCTATATATATGTTAGATATATGCTTAAATATCTCCAGTTTTGTAACTCTAATCTCATGCATCATCTAAAGGTGTGAGGGAGTGAGAGACAGCAGGTGGCTTCTGTTTAAAATATGTTTTTAAAGGACAAGAAAAAGGTCTTATTAATTGTTGTTTCGGTGATAACTGAGTCTGAAATGAAATAAATATAGTACCAAGGACTTATATATGAAGAGCTATTTTTGATTTCCACATTCCAGTATATGGAATGTAATTGTGAAAATTTTCCTGTATTAACTCCATGACTGTTCACAGTCATATTACAATTTAAATTACATAAGTGGGGAAAAAGAAAATGTAATAGTGAAAGAAGTTCTGTCAGTTAAAAAAAAAAAACATAAAACAAAACCACAACCAAAACAGAGTAAAACCAAACAAAAAAAGCAATCAAACAAAAGAGCCCCAACGAAGAATGTAGTCTCTGAGTTTTCATAGTGGTACGAAGATGCAACGATCGTCTGATGGGTTAAAACTGCCCAGGTAGGCAAGAAGATCAAACCATGGCTCAATATGCCCTTTCAAAAAAACTTGTGACATCTCAAAGAAGCTTAATATTATACACAGTACAACTGAACTGTCGCTAAATGAACTGTCGCTAAACCTGTCCTGCCACCAAAATCATTACCCAGTCTGTGAAATCATGTAACAATTCTGGGATTGTACCTGAAGAACAGCAAATTGTGTTTGCAGTAATTATGTGTCTGAAGAGGCAGTATTTCTTAATTTTTGTATGGGATTCTGGGCACAATATTTGGCTTTCAAAGGCAATTTCTTTGAAAGTTAATAAATGTCATCCCCAGCTGCAATCATGAAATTGTAGCAGGCTACACGTAGCACATAATACTGCGTTGTTTGTCTGATAAAACTCCAGTGGAGTGGGCACAGTAAAGCATTTCTGCATTCTGCGAGGTCTTGGCAGCTGCCTCTCATCTGCCCAGAGAACTAAACTCTGCCTCAGGAGAATACCTTGTAGGATTATTGTGGGGCACTGCAAAGGACGTGCGACTTTGACACAAAATATATATTCTTACTGTAGTCTTCTGGCTCCTTGGCACGCTCCTCCCTCAGGAGGCAACTGAGTGAGTGCTCGTTTGCACTCTTTACCCTGTCTTCTGTTGAATACTTAGAAGTTCAGGATTAAAATCCAGTTTTAGCAGGAGCTAGTATCTGCCCAACAAAGATGCAAATAAAGAGCTCCATATTTTATTTTTTTTTCATTTTTTTTTAACTGAGTTCAATATTGCCCTGTGTGTATATCCCCTTAAAATGTTAAAAAGGCAGAATTTTGGTATTTCGCTCTGGTTTAGAGAACAAAATTGACATTATTGCTCTATTCTATGGCAAAGTTTCTTTCTGTCACACAGTGTCAGGAATCAAGCAATCCCCGTAAGAGCAGTGTGGGAACTGAATGAGTAAATGCAATATAGAGCTGACACCGAACCTTTTGAAAAACAGTCTCTATTAATTCAGAACTGTCAATAGTTAAGTTTACCTGGGAGACCAGCAGCTTCTATATTCTGTTTTTGTTTTCTCCTCTGAAATTTGCCATTTATTTCAGCAATTACAACATGTTTTTTCAAACATTTCACAAGCCTTTCCTTGTCTTAAGGGAAACAGCATAGTATTCCCCACTGGTTTAGGGATTATTATTAACTCCTGCACTGTAGTGGTATGAATTACACTTTAAAACATAAATAAGGCATGTAGCAGGTAAAACGGCATGAAGAAATTTTCATTATTTCTTCCAAATTTAGTTTCATCTGGTAATCAATTTCTTAAATTTCTGCACTTTTTTGCTCTAACTGTTTCTGTGTATTAGATGATTTAAAAATTATTCCAGTGATTTTTTATAACTATGTATTACAGATACTGTTTGTTGGTTTATAAAAGACTAAACACATAGTGCTTCATATGGACAGCTTAGATGCGTTTATTTTATAAACAGGAATTATACATTGATTCTTGTTTCATTCTGAAAATACTAGTCAGAATTAAGTTGTGCATGTAGAAGCTCTACTGAGAAACCTGCAGACTAGAGCACTTGCAAAAGATGACAGAAATTAAATACTTTAGACCCAGCTTTAACTATCTTCTATAAAATACACTCATTTCTTATTTCCTTATTATTTAATTTTTCCCAAACCTTTCCAGGGAAAACACTGGGTTTCTGTTTTTTCATTGAAAAACAAATCTCCTATTTTCAACTGGTATGAGCACAGACACATGGAAATTATTTGCTCTATAAATGAATTTTTTTTTAATTGTGTCTTTGTGGTAGTATTAATACAAGGTGGATTCAGTAAAGGCAATGTCTTCAGCACCTACAACTCTACACACTCCTTGCTACTACAAAAAAAGAGATTTTTATCTTTAAAGTTTTTTACCTTTAAAGACAGGAAACAGAATCACCCCCTTTCAACGTGAAGCTTGTGACTGAGTGTAGCACTTTGCAATACGAGTTATTTCCTAGAAGTTAAATTTATGACATGCTGGACTAAAGCAAGTGAGGAAGTGGTATCACACTATCACACTGTGACAGATACCTATAAAGGATGTGATTCTGCAGCACTGCCAGCAGAATTATGAAGAATAGGAAATGTTTTCAGGAATGGCCGTTTTTACCCTAAACCTTCACAGAGTTTAGAGACACAGGAAATTCAGTGTTCAAAAAGTAAATGTGAAAAATATCTATTTCATCTGTGCTTTTTACGCCAATGGAAAGATAGGTTCACCATGACAGCAGAATTATACAATACAACTCTTTCCTGAGGCTTTCATTGTTAGAAATATCTCTGTGCAGAATAACAGATAAAGTTAGCACCAGTATGTTTTCTAATAGTGAATCTTCTGCAACAGGGCTCTAGCAGTTATTATAAATATGAATGCCTCTGAGGATATATTTGTTCTTGGACACAGTTGGTAATGCAGTACCTGAATCAAATGAAAATAGGAATAAAATATTACTAGATCATCCAAAAATCAATGGCACTTACGTAATACAACAGTAAAAATCTCTGGACCTAGAAAAAATTGAGATATTCATGAAACCTCTGTTATAAAACATTATCCAATTTATTCAACTTCCACAAATATATTATTTAGCTCTTGATTTTGTAGATTTTTTTTATAAGACTTAGAAAATCTCTCTACACGTCTAAAACTACCTGTTTTCACAAAAATGCTAGATAAAATATTAGAACACTGATTTTCATCTAACCTTACTCAGGCCAAGTTCTGATTGTCTTCATTGAGAACTTGCCATGAAACTAAATATCTAAAACAAGGTGCTGAGATTTAGGTTACTAAACCCAAATATGGGTACCTAACAAAAACAACTTGATTTTCAGACTGTGACTGCCCGGAAATCTTAGTGATATGATGGAAAACTGAAGTCAGATTCTTCAGATGTTTACATTTTAAGATAATTTATACTCCTAATTTCAAGCCCTCCCAATTCAATGTTTTGAACAATTTCTGCATAAATCTTTCCTTAGATCTTTTTATTAGTTAACGATTTTTCTTTGGTCATTAGCTTTGAGTTTTGCCAGCTCAAAACATACCCTTTACTTAAGCAAATTATTTTTCCAGCGGCAAGATACTGATGTACCCCATTCTTAATACCAGGGCAGCAACGCAAGTTCATCCAAATAACCTACAGTTAACCACTCACAACTGGTTGACACGGGAGACAGAACCTACTGAAGTACATATTTTTGACAGCTTTTTTTGTTCACATGGAAAACTCAGAGCTTTTAAATTGAACCAAACCCGGGCCATTGCTCTGCCTTTAATTTCCTTACAGAATACGTGCTGATGGTAAACGAGAGGTATGAAGACCTGGAGCAGTGGGTTCAATTTCTTGCAAAAGGCAATGAACTATATCCACCCTGTCCCTGAAAAGACCTGGCATTGAGGTGTGGATCAGATTCACACAGAAACAGTGCGAATCCTCTGGCCAAGATGCTTTCGAGGAGTCGTGAGGATGGGCACAGGCTGAGAGAGACACTTTGCGTCCCTCAGCAGCTGCTTGGCCTTCCCACTCCTTCATCTTAATCACCCTGCCCATAGAACCCCTCTCAATGCAAATCCTGGTGCTATAGAGCAGGTGACATGGGCAGCTGAGGTCTTTCTTCCCCGCAAAAAGAAAGAAGTCTGTTTGTGGAGGGTCCCCTCCATGCTTGGATGAATGGATAAGCATCCTCCCTGCACACAGTCTGCCCTTAGTTACACCAACTGAACATCATCATTTTGTTAAAGAAAGAGGGACCTGAACCCACGGCCGTCACTTGGTCTGTCTGAACTGAGGCTTATTCATGCACAACACATGATTCTCGTGTTCAAGGATTTTAGTCTAAAATATAAGCAAATATGACACAAGCATAATACTGTGGGTGTTACGTGGAGCCTTAATTCTTGCTCTCCTGACGGTCCCATACACTTTGAGAATAACCCCGACCAACAAAAGCTCTAAGTCAGGTTTCTGAATAGAAAATTCCACTTCCTGCAAGTTCGATTAAGCTAGCTAATTTTCAGTCAAACACACTAATTTCCAGACAGGTTCTTCTGATGTTTTCCCTCTGTTTGCAATTTGCATCATTAAATAGCTTGGTGTTTCAAAGCAGCCGCGGTAGGAAGGTCAGAAGGTTTTATGTTAAATAGCAACATCCTCAGCTTTTTAAAGAAGAAACAGAGAGCAGCTGATCTGATGGCGCATAATTTTCTTTTTTTCCCTTTTTTCTCTTTGGTACGAGAAAAAGGAAGGATTGGAGCTTCTTATGGATCACAGACATTTTACTCTGGAAGAAAGAGCAGATCTATAGGTCTTTGTGCTCTCGCAAGCAACACAGAATCACAGGTGTCCTTGATTATCAAGAAATCTTCTTCTTTTCTAATGGTTTCCCCTTCTCTCCCTGAGAACAGCAGGTCATCTTTCTGGAATGAATATCTCATTTTAAGAGGCACAAAATTCAGCCTTAAAAGGAAAATTTTAAATAGAGGTAGATGTTGAATTTGAAGATTAAAAAAAAAAATAAATCACTCAGCATGCCAGAAAAAGGGGCTGTGCTGACCTATCCAGGGTAAACAGTGATAGTAAACAGATGTTTCTCAATTAATTCTGCCTGCGCTCTGTTTCCATATCTGAGGAACAGTGGTAACAACACAGCAAATAAAGTGTGACACAAAGACACCTTCATTCAGTCTTTCTCCCAGCAAAATTGCCTTTTCCCTTCCCCCTCCCCCCCCCCCCTTTCCTTTTTTTTTCTGCCTTTTTTTATGGTCTCACAAAGTGAATTTGTGGGCTATAGCTACCCTGAAGCAGTTTTTCGTGCCTGGGGAAGGGTGGCCGGTCACTGGGGTTGGAAAAAGCCTGAGTCTCGTAGCTCCGAGCGGTTTTGACAGTTGCTGAAGACACGTATCGGTAAATACTCTAAACTGAACTTATCACTGCATCAAAGGCTCCCGAGCCGAGCTGCCCCAACAAAGCTATTCCCAGCCCGCCAGGGCTCTGGGATGTGTAGCCTCACGCTGGAAACGCCACTGCCAAATTGTGTTCTGGCTCCCCATCCGCTGGATTTAAAGTCAGTTTAACCTGCATTTTCATCTCGCAAACATACACACACACACATGTATGAGGGGCACAGCAAGAAACCCTGAACGTCGTGAAAATCGCCGCTGAAAGCGATGGCTTTTGTATAATTACACGTGTTCATACATGTAGGTATTGCCTGTATGGGTGAGTGAGTGTGGGATGTATATATCGACGGGTAAAGCAAAGTTAGAGTAAGGGCAGTGCTGTCTATACCTCACGTTGCAACTGATTCTGTGAGCACTCTCTCTAAAAGGCTCCTGTAGTCCTAAGGCTGTCAGTTTTAAAACGCTGGTAGGTAGAAAAATGACAAGGTCCTCCTGGAGACAGGGAAAACATGCTTGGCCACATGCACGGAGGAAGATACAGGTGTTCTGACCTATGTGGAAAAAAAGATAAACAAAATATAAACCCCTATTTTGAAGGAGATATAATTGTAATTTTATCACTGAGGCCTCTTTGGGAAAAAATGTAGTTTACTGTGCATCGCGCTCTGGCTTTGCTTACAAGTCAGCAGCTACAATTAAGACAAAGAGTTGGAAAATTTAATTCAGTTTAATTCATTATACCTTTTTTTTCCCCTTCCAGAGAGCCATGTGATGTAGTAGAAGATAAGAAACCATGTCTTGTCATTCAATATTTATTAAGCAAACATAAAATAGCCCGTTTTCTAGAAAACAAATTTCATTTTGCCTGTCATGCCCGAACCGAGTGCCAGTCTGATCTGCTGTACAGTCTCACTGAACCCGGTGACTTTGAAGTATATTGTGTATACAAATGTCTTGCTGTAAGCAGTCCTGTACTATCAGCATGTGTGGAGACCAGCATGAACTTGCCATTCAGAGAAACACAGGGTTGTGAAGAAGGGGAGAGAAACCTCTTATCTTTTCTTCCTTATTTAGGTGCCGCACAGAAGAATATGAAAGTAGTTCAATAAGGCAAATGATCCAAGAACAGTTCTTTTGAGTATGTTCTGATGTGTGCAAACATGACATATTTAATTAGTATTACATTCTATCTCTTATAAGAAATCCAAGATTCGAGATAGGATAATTATCTTTTAACAACATACAGCTGCTAAACTTCTCAGGAATATGGTACCCAACACTGGTTCTTAGAGCACATCACAAATAACCACTTTCATAGCAGAACATTTATAAATGTCACGTCATGGAAGAGAAAAGCTACTGTAGAAAAAGGGAAACATTTTCATTCTTATAGATAAAGCGAGGCCTTAGAACCTCACACCTATGCAGCAAGCAAATGTGATTAAAGGCAGAACAAACAAGCAAAAACCTTGCATTAAATAGATCATGAATTTGCTTGTGGGTCTGTAACAGATGTGTTACTAAGGATGCTTTGTTTATCCAGTTGCAAGACTGTCGAAGAGAATCATTCCAGTGATGCTGCTTATCACGCTTTTAATTCTGCTCAGGCAAAACTGTTAGCTTTGAAAAAGCAATTTTTTTTTGGCCCTACTCTATCTGGCTGCACAGAATTTTCAAAGCACCACAATGTTGTAAAAAATGCCCTTTTAATCAGATTACCCTTGGCGAACGTCCCAAACTCAGGCTGAAGTGCAGTGCTTGTGGTTTCTCAACAGCTTACACTAAGCCTGCACCATGGAAATAATCTACTTTTAAAACCCAGGAAACAAATCGACTGCACTAAGGACATAAGTCGCTGTCATTAGGGAGTGATTAAGCTAAACATTTTTATACACTCTGGTAGCCCAGTTTCATATTGTGTACCTCTGTGCCGAGAGAAAGAATGGCACCCCAAATGACTGCCTGCTTTATTCAGCCACCCCAAAAAGATCTGATCGTACACAAATTAAACTTCATTTTCCCCTAATAATCACAAAAGGAAAAAAGAAGGGGAGAGGGAGAGAGAGATTTGCTTCTAATGAATTAGAAAATACAGTAAAATCAGCTTTACAAGCAATCATTCAACTGAGGATCATGAGTTTGATTAAAGACTATACACGATATTTTTTGACACACATTAGCCTCTCCTAAAAATCCTGTCACCTTATATTAAATTACTGCTACTTGTTTTATGCAAACATATTTCCTTTAATACATAATTTATATTGGAAATTCTGTGTGTTTTTGAAGAGGCAGCTACCATTTTTACAATTTACCATTATAATGCCATGTCTTCAGCTTTCTGTGATGTCGTATTTTTCCTAGTGGGAAAATACAAGATCAAGATGTTTGAACAGAAATTACTCCACCTCCCCCAATTTTCCTCTAACAAAACTGTAAAGAAAAAAAAAAAGGAATAGCGAATCTGACTCTGTCTAATCAAATTATCTGGTGTCTGAGACAACCTTGCTATTTCAGTACACACAGATCCTAAAGAAGAAAGGCTCTACATGTCAGATCCTGGTGCAGGAAGAGCAGAAGGTGTGTTTGCAGGAGGGAGGGAGGGTTGTTTTTGTTTTCCGCATGAGTCTGAGCTCAGGTCTGACAGAGATGGGATGTTCAACTGGTCTAAGGTACAAATCAGGTCCCTTCTTGATCCCTACTTTGGACATTCTGCTGATAGTTCATTTCTAATTTATGAAACATGTCATTAATCCTCAATCTGTCAGCCTCTTTTTGACAATAATTCATTCTGACAGTTGAAGGATTAATATTTATTAAACACCCTGTACTTTAGAAGTCAAAGAAATGCTCAATTCATTTCCGCGCAAAATCTTCCAACTCGTAGCCAGCGCTACCCCCAATCCCTTCGTGCTCCCTGAAAGCCAAATAAACCCAACCAACAACACAATAGAAATAGCAGATGACCAAGAGAAACACAAGAGAAACAAAACAAAAAGGGGGGGGGGGGGGGAAGTAATTACAAGTAATCCTTCAAAAGACTTGGTAGTGGATTCATTTAAGGTATTCCTCTGCCCAAGCATATGTTTTCTCACTCTTCCTTCCCCTTCCAGCCCTCCCCCTCCCTTCCCCACTCATAAATAATTCATAACCTGATAAATATGCAATTTCAAAAAAGTGCAGACAAGGCAGCACTGCATTAAAAAAAAAAAAAAAAAAAAAAAAAAAAAAGAGGCTTGTGCTTTTCACACAGAAGACCTGAGCTGCACTTAACGGATGACAGATTTTCCAGTATTCAAAAGCTGTATTATATATATGATAGGAGTGAGACGGTATTTCTGGTCTGATTCCTTGCTAGACATGTTGTGAATTGTCTGTGGAAAGCTGTAACATAAAACAAATGGTGTTGTTGGTTTGGTTTGGTAGGGTTTCTTCTTTTTTTTTTCTTTTCTTGCCTTTCCTTTTCGAGAGAAAAGATGAGGGGGAAAGGCAAGGACGTTCCCACCCGTTGAAGTTTGGCTCACCCCACGTTTTCAGGTCGTTATAAAATTCGGGAAGTGAGCACAGCCGGAGAAGGAGGGCAGCCCCCAGATTTCTCCCACTTTGCAGGTAGCACACGTGCCGTACGTAATTCTCCGGCGATCCCACCGGGAAGGTCTCCCTCCTCCCAGAGTCCCCCCTAAAGCGGTGGCCACTCACGGGGCCATCGTGGCAACCCTCTTCGGGGGCCGATTGCACAGGCTCAGCAGACAAAGTGCTCTCTGCCTGCTGCTGGCACGCAGGTAAAGCCCACCCCAAGTAAGACGCAGGATGAGAAGAGGAGCGGAGAGTACCTCCATTTTGTGGGCTAATTGCTTGATTACCAGGCTGAAACAAAATGGAGGAAAGACTTCTTTTTCCTTTTTTTTTTTTTTTTTTTTTTCAAAAGCTGCTCAGGGCTGACGTGAGAGAAGGGACAAAGTATCGGGAGAAAAATGGTGCTGAAGGAGCATCAGTCATAAAATCACTAATATGAAATAGAATACGAGAAATATAGATAATGTGTACACATTCCTATAGCTAATAGATTCACAGGACTCACGTACAGTTGATCTTTGGGTTTAGCAACAGTTAGAACATAAAAATGATTTCAACCCGTGAAGTGTAACCTTTTGGATGAACATTTAAATTGGAAACACCATGGGTAAGAAATAGACCTCAGCATTTAATTTGGACTGGCTAGTTGGAAGCCTGTATTTACTGTACAATAATTTCAAATTTAATTAAATAACGCTGCTGATGCCAGTCACATCAACACTGTAAAGATGATTAATTGCACGCTTAAATGAAATATAAACTGCCTTAAAAGTAACATCAACGCAGAACCCTGTAAGCAGACACCATATGATAGATTTAAACGCACGAGCCTACCTGCATCCCTCAGAAGCACGCCGTGGTTAAAAAAAAACAGGCCCTGCATCTGAATGTAGCAACTGTACCAAAACCACAGCCTTTTATGAGTTTCTATTTCTCAAGGCAAGCCTGAGTCTTATTTTTTTTTCCCCTCTCTGAAGGTGATTTTTTTTTTTAAATTTGTTATTTATTTATTTATTTATTTAGATTTTTATTTTGATTTTGATTTTGCGAGAGAGCTTTCACAGGATTTGCATTGTCACCTCATGGACGGGCTATCGAGAGGCAAAGCAGGGGCCGAGGCACCGTAACACGGGACCGCGCTGTCACAACAAGGCAGCTGGACCCTTATATATTCCACTCCGTTTCCATTGTATTTCAAGGCACAAGGAGCAGCAGGACAAAGGGCCCGACGGAGTTAACCACGGATTGTCACCTTGATTTGTCCAGTCTAGCAGATAGGCAGAAATGAACGATATTCTGCTTATGAACACCACGCAGAAGCAAATAAGCTTGCAAACAGCGTTTTCCAAACTGTACTATCTGTAAAAAATAATACTAATAATAAAAAAAAAAATCTAATGTCTTTATAGATGCTACATCCTCCATGGGGGAAATAAAAGGAGAAAGAATCATCAGATTAGCAAATGCACAGAAAGACCCTTCTCCTGTAACACCGTCTATTGAAAACGGCAGAAGCAAGCTCTGTCATTAAGGGCTGGGTTCTCCCCGACTAAGCTGCATCATGTTGGTTTATTTTTCAGGAATACCATGCCAGTGCCTCAAAATGGAAGTTTCTATCATAAATGTAAACACTTCGGGGCAGGGACCGTTCCCTGCGTACCTTAAACTTGTTTGTGGGGCAGCATCCTTAACGCTGCGTGGGGAGGTGCAGTTATACATATGTGGAATAAAGTAAAGAAAGCTATTTCCAGAAAGAGGTACCAAATTAAAATCTTATTTCCTAAAAGAGTAAAAAGAGTGGATGCAGCTCAATTTCTACTCTAATATAGCTCTGAATGAAATATAAACAATGTCTTATTTAAAAATTGCTACTTAGAAGAGCTGCAAAACAAGCAACTGCTAAGAGGAAATTCAGTGGTGAAGCAAGAGATTTATAGTTAAAATTCAGGACTCTTTTCTTTTTTTAATTTTAAAAGTCTCAAATTTTAGCAAAACCACGCACAAAAGAAACAAAAAAAATCCTACTTAAAAAATTAAAGTAAGGAGTTGCCTTTTGCCTTTTTTCTAAGGACACAAAAATTCCAGCCTCTGCTGCTGATCAGTAAGGCAAATTGAACTGAAAAAAATGGAGATGACTCAACAGAGCAAAGGTCAGTTCTGAAACACCTTAATTTTTTATAGAAGACGAAAACAACCAGCAAGAAACCTCCTTGCGTTTTCTGACAACCACGTGTTTATTAACTATATGAAAGACATAATCAAACTCTCATTTTGCTTATACAACATACCTCACCAGAATGGACAAAATGCTTCCCTCCGAAGAAAGCACGTCATTTATACGTCTTTTTTATTTATGAGATAAGGCTTATCAGAAGATGCTGTATTACACATCACAATAATGTATTCACATCTGAGCATGCAGGATTTTAAACAGACACGAAAGACTAAATACATTTAATATTTTAGGGTTGTTATTAGTTTTTAATCATAGATTGGAGGATTTTTGCATTTGTATATAGATTTCGTTGTTCCACACGGTGTGTACCCATTCTTTTAATAGTGCAAAACCCCACACTAAAATATAGCATGCCATCATACCATCTTAAGCATCTACTTGAAGCTACATTATGTATCAGAAAAGGAAAAAAAATATATAAATCTTACCCACATACTGGAATGCTAATGTGCATCCATCAAAGAGCTACACATTCATAGTAAAGGTTTCAGCCCAAATAAAGCCCCTTGCATTATCGCATACACGTAAAAAATAAGGAAAAAAAATTAAAGCCTCTTTTTTTTTTTTTTTCTTTACCAAAAATTGTTTAGGAAAACCTAAAGGCACCAAAAGAACCATTTATTGTCCAAGGAGAAAATTGCACAGATTTGTCTTTCCTCAGAATTCTATGCAGCCAACCGTAATAGCTCTTTGACAGTTCACCTGACTGCAGCAGAAATGGGAATGTGATGGTTACAGTGGATGACAGAAAGGGGCCATTTGAAGTGCTATTATGCAGTTTACATGAGAAGATTTCCACAGATTTTGGCTTTATTTAGTTAGGTTATGTACATTTTTTGTTGGTGAGGTTTTTTTTTGTTGGTCGGGGTTTTTTTTGGTTGGGGTTTTTTTGTTTTTTTTTTTTAGCTAGCGGTGTATGCCTTACAATAATAAAGGGCACGTTCTTTTCTGGAGCTGCCATATAGAATCGCACACCTTCAAATTTAAAATTTCATAAGTATTTCCAAACTGGCTTGGGCGAGTCACTGTGCTTCACCCCTAAAAATGAAAAGGTGTATATTCCGTTCTCTCTTGCCTATGACCACATTGTAAACAACTGTTATGTATAGGTTTTTTCATCCCCTTTCCCCAGCAAGACTGTTATGTATAGGTTTTTTCATATAGGTTTTTTCATCCCCTTTCCCCAGCAATTTCAAACAGACAAATATAAACCCGATACTATAGGTTCACACTTAAGCAAAAGCATTAACGGAAGAACAATTTTTTTAATACACATTTGGGGCAGAATGGGAATCCTTTCCCATGTTTAGCAATTAAAAGGATACCCTGAAAGCCTCACGCCCTGAAAAAAGCCCAAAATAGTCTTTGTGCACCTCGCTGGAGGGACCCGATTCTGCAAGCTCTCGTTAAGATAAGTGGCCCCGCTGAAGCTAATAGGTTCTTCTCAGAAGAGTAAAGCCTACTCACACGAGTCAGGGCATACAGCTCGGAGCCGTGACGTTTAAGGTTTCTGTGGCAGGAATGGAGGTGTCTTTGCTTTATGGGGCTGCTACACTGTAAGGATCTCGCCGGTCACGAAAAGGCGAACCTAAACCCAACCAATAAATACATATGGCTCCTTTTTTTATGCTGACAGCAGACAGAAAAATGTGATGGTAAGGTGCTGGTCATTTTACACCAAAAGATTTGAAAGAAAAAACCGCATTTATTGCGTAAGGAAAAAAGATAATGACTGAACTACACTGTCCTAACTTACTCTGCATTTGCGGGTGATTTATAGATTTTAGAAACCAGAGAAAATAAGCAACTATACCCTTGATATATTGTTAAGCAGGCCTTCTATGATTCTATTTTCTGCATAGGGTCAAGACTGTTGACATGGGATTAATCAGCTGCTCCTCCTAAGCCATGAATCAGGACAAATCGTTGTCTGTTTCTTGCAGTACAAATGCCTGAAAATAGAACTAAACATAGAAAGCACGGAAATACACAAAAGCCAGCAGAAGTTACAGGTATTAACTGAAACACTGGTCACTAATATAATGACAGATCCATTCTGCTTTTTGCATTTTGATGGATTCCAGCAGTAATGACAAGAAAACAATGCTTAATTTTCCTCCCACTTTCTGAAATGCAAGGATTCTTTAGTGCAGCGTATTGCACTGTCAGATTATGATATTTTACTGAAATGTAAAAATTTTGCATCTGTTCCTATACACAGACCTCTTTACATGCGGACTTTGTCCGATTTACAGGCAAAAAATAGATCCTGTTATCTTCTGCATATCTTCCAGAGGACATACACCTACACGTTAATGTAGTCTGCTCCCTACATTGCTGTTAGCTTATTTGTCAGCCTGTAGCATGATAGGATTTGAGAATATTGGGTGCAAAGTGTCTTCAGGAAGAGGGAAAGAAATCATTCACCATTAGAGATAAGTATGACAAGCTCCTTTTTACACTAGGATACACTTGTATTAAACAGAATGGCGGGGTGCCTGAGTGAGATTGCATCTATTACCAATGATGACATGAAAATGGACACTTATTAATCACTGTTTTGAAAATAATTATCCATAGCTTTATAAATCCTGATAAAGTCAGGATTTTTTTTTTTCCCTGAGTGTTCCCTAATATTCAAAATACTGCTTTCTCATTACAGAGTTAGAACTTAAACTATTTCGTAAAGCAAGTGTGAAAAGCGTGCAGCAAATATGGGTAGTAGCAAATACAGGTTAGTAATGATTAGGATGTTAATATGAACGAGACATTGCACCGTGAGTTTAAAAATAAATAGGTCAGGTATTCAAAGCAGGTCATAGTTATTAACAAACACTTGATCTCTGTGATATTTATAAATAGGTTTTTGGAAGCTAAAATATCACGTGTAAAATTGTTCAATTTTTAATTACAGAATGGGATTTCTGGTGCTCACAAATAATAATTATTGTAATATAGAATATTTCACTAAGAGGGATGTAAAACAAAGATTACTGAATGAAAAGATTTGTTGGTTGCTTTTTTTTTTCCAATGAAAGTACTTTTGTTGATAAAGACCTTTTATGTGTTTTCTGTTTTATTTCTTTTCAGCACAATTCACAGTAGAGGTTTAACATCTCTCAGATTTGCAATCAAACCACAGTATTAATAGGAAGAACTTTCATAAACTCCTCAGATATTGAAATTTCCTATATTCAAGTACCTTATATACACAAAGTACATGAAAAACATATTTTTCATCTACTACTCATTATGCATATAATTTTTATTTGCATAGCGTACTATTGTATCAACATTATTGAAATACATTATTTAAGGGGTTCATTTTGGAAAAATCCATTATCTTTACTAGGTGCAGAGATTATGCTTTCTTTTACGAACATTTTTTATTTAATTTAAAAGTGAAGTTTCAAAGAAGTAGTTCCAGTGATGGAATAACAATTTAGTATCTAAAAGGAAATAACCATGTTGCATTGAGGAAAAATCTATGTATGTTCAGAAAGCACACATGCATGGATACATGGGAATGGCTGGAGTGCTTTAAAGCTTTTTTCCAAAGTAACTATATGGATTCAAACTCCAGCAATTTTACTTCTTGCCCAGCACAACAAATCATGTGATGGTTAAATTTTACTTTTTATAAAGTTATTTTAAACTTCTAATGGTTTATAATAATAATCTGCTAATCTAATTAAAAGAATACAGAATGTCATGCCAGACTGTCAACATACAGCCGTGGAGAAGCCTTAACATGTTGCTATTTCTTCAAAGTTGCATTCCAAAATAAGTAAATTCTAGACAGAAAGAAAGTCCATTTTAAAAAGTCCAAAAACAAATACAGGAAAACTGTCTGTATTTGGCACAGTATTTACATAAATATGTGCCTAGAAAATTCATAAATTTCTGATTTAAATAAGATTTTGGAGGAAACAGTCATTTTGCTATTAAGGGAAAAAATGAATATCACAATAATTGTTTGCTCAGTGTTTCTATAAATATTGTTTACCACAAGCTTCAGTAAATGTTTTGACAATGATTTATAAGTATGTCTAATAAAAATATTATATTTTTTCCATTCTAGTAGACAGCTAACTATTTTATAAATATAGTTCAAAGTAATGTATTGGTCTATTTTGAAAAGCCTTTTTTCCTGATTTTTTCTCTTAATAAAGTACCTCCTAAGAGTACTTTAAATTAAAGCAGGTGGTTTATTTTTGTTGTTGTTGCTGAAGCAAGTTATCCTTTTTTTCCTCCCCTAATACTAATTTGATAACTTCAGCTGCTCTTGAATGTTTGCAGTATATGTTATTAAGGATTAAGCCTTAAATTTATTTGTATAGGTAAAGAACCTGGCATTGTACAGGTCAAGTGGTTTCAGCATGAAAAATAAAGCAATATATTTAAAGAGGTGTTAGTATCTCCTTTCTGACTCCCTTTTTTATTTCAAAGTGCAAATATGGTTATAAATCACATTACCCAATGCATACAAATGATCTGAATTACAAAACAGACTGGAATACCTGCATCTTCTGTTTAACCTGTGGAGATGACTCATATAATTGAATTGGAATATGGATACTATACTTATGTATAAACTTCCACTAACTTGTTTTAAAGATAACTGCTTTATGGAGGAATGAAGAATGTGTCTGTGATACCAGCAGGGTTAGCTTTCCATAAGGAAGCTAATCCAATAATATATCTCTTAAATTTCTCACCTGATTTACACAGAACGGTCTTTATCAAAAGGATATATGACTTCTGCATCAAATTGCCCTTTTTTATCTGAGAGAAAGTGCTTCTCTGCTTAAGTATAATTAAAAGTATAATTAGGAATAAATACCTATTTTAGAAGGGTTATGGCCTGCAAAGCTTTTATAAGCCCCTTTTTTCCTTTATGCGTGGTTTATGCCCACCTCTGTTCAGAAAAAAACATTTCTTTTTAAACATGTTTATAAATATATTGACTTAGTATATGCACGTTTTTATCACTCTTAATTCAGGCTGGGATTACAAGTATGGGTCCCAGTGTCAGTCTAACATGCACGGCCCCATGGGTTGCACCAGAGGCCCCAGCCCCCAGTAGATGTAGCCAGGAATCTCTTTTTAAACATGTTTATAAACATATTGATTTAGCATATGCACGTTTTTATCGCTCTTAATTCAGGCTGGGACTACAAGTATGGGTCCCAGTGTCAGTCTAGCAAGCACGGCCGCATGGGTTGCACCAGAGGCCCCAGCCCCCAGTAGATGTAGCCAGGAGGTTACCCCATTCCAAAAAACCATGCTGCAAGGGGTGTGCACTGCTGCTGATGCTCTCTGGACACTCATGTGAGCAGAACACTCAGGGGATGCTTGCAGGTACCATCTCTGCGCTGTAGACAAGCACCTACTGTATGCATTGGGCTGACGAGATCAAGAGGGCAACCTGTGGCAGCAATCTCTTTTTTAAGTGTATATTCCATTCATGAAAGACCAAAAGTAAAATAATCTGTGATAAATTTCTTGAATGCATTCAAATTATGGGGTTTGATACATTATATGTGGCACTTTTTACATGAAAAACATACAGAAGTCCAGAAGCGTTGATGCCAGTCACCAGAAAGAAGAGAGCTACTCATACCTGGAAAAAGGTACTTTCCCATTGAAATACTGGTCCAGTTTGGAGGGCGAAATCATTTTGATTCCTAGACAATGTGGCAAAATAAATACACTGTAGGATTTGAAACACCCCTCAAATATAGAAGAGTTGTATAGCCACTATTTAGCCTGACTCTGGTACTAAAGAACCATTTCTGCATCCTTCTGGCTCTTCCTTCCTTTCTATTGCCTCCTGGAGAGCAGCAATAGTAAATCCCTGGAGGAAATGGCCTGAAGACAGCACAACACTGCTAACTTCCTCCATTTGTCATTATCATAGAGGCACTGCCTTGTCATTTTGAAAATATTTTATATCTTATTGGCCTATGATGATCAGGCATGGTCACCACACTGCAGCGTGTAGGACAGAAAACCACCTGAAGACATCTTGTGGAGCCCTATTAGAGATGCTGCTTGGCAATGATTCCCAAGCTACCTTTTGAGTTCAGTGGGAACACCTGGTGGGTGTTCTCTGTTGTCTTGTGGGGGTCAAGCTGGGGATGTCCTGGAAGGACGAAGGATCACCAGGCACGTTGTACTGCTCAGAAGCTGCTTCCACCTCTTCCAACCTTCCAACCATGGCTACCATGTCTTGCCATCACACCACAGGTCCTGTTGTGCCAGAACTAGAGAGAGCCACATCTAGGGCACTGGATGCCTGGCAGTGAGAATTTCTCAATGGAGAAACAAAATGGAACAGGCCTTTCCTGTTTGGGGGAAGATTTAGATTAGATATTAGGAAGAAATTCTTTCCTGTGAGGGTGGTGAGACACTGGAACAGGTTGCCCAGAGAAGCTGTGGCTGCCCCATCCCTGGAGGGATTCAAGGCCAGGCTGGATGGGGCTTGGAGCAACCTGGTCTGGTGGGAGGTGTCCCTGCCCAGGGCAGGGGGGTTGGTACTTGATGATCTTTAAGGTCCCTTCTAACCTAGACCATTCTATGATTCTATATTTCTTTGTGAAAAGGTAGGAAAAAAAGGAGAAGTGGGATCAGGATTCATAAAAAGAAGAAATAGTATGAAACCTGCTTTGCATCCAAAATTCTCCCTTATTAGACCCAAACAAGGTGGTGTTACAAGTGTGTGCCAGCAAAGCAGTTAAACAATGAGGAAGGGAATGCCGTCAAGGCTGTTTCCATAACAAATCTTGTATGAGCTTTATAAACTCTTCATAGGCAAGAAAATTAGGAGGACATGTAATGCCCTGTTTGTGACTTTGCTGAGGCATAAACCCTTGTAATCTTTATGTAGATGTGTCTTTAGGTATGTCTTTTGTGTGCATGTGCATGAGGGAGAGTAGGGTCAGGTTCTTGTTTATGACTTATGAGAGACAGAAACAAGTGTATTTACTTGCAAGTCTGTAAAGGACATTGGTGGAAACAGGATTAGGCCTGTAATATTATTCCTTGGCCAAGATCTGCTCTACAGAAGGTCACTTAGGTGAAAAGTATCTGAAATTGTTATGACAGCTTTTTATGTGTTAATTTGATATAAGAGATATGGTGCAAATAAAATAGTACACACTGTAAAAGGCTCGCACGCTGATTGAAAGTCCTTTTAGTAGTAACTTGAGACTCTCTCACAAAGACCAAATAGTTTAAAATCATTCATAGAAAGGAGCACATCTTTTTATTTTGACAAGAGTTTTGTGAGGTTTAGAAAGAAGTCCCAGTGTGTGCCAGTTCCCTGGCACTATTCTCCTATTTCAAGCTTGAAACGCCATACCTCTCTGGAGTCTGGTAGGATTTACCCACATTCTGCAGTAAAAGAACAGGTCGATCCTGATGTATGAAAAATCATTTTCTGCCCAGAAGCTTTAATACTGACTTCTGTTACCGAGAGAGAGAACAAAAGGATATGCTGGGGACAGTGGAGGCAGTGGAGTATTTTAAAAAGTGCCTTGTGATGCACCAACCTTTATTTTTTTGGGATGCTGGACTTAGTACAATTTCCTAAGGGAACCTATTTTCAGAGGTAAACACTCTGCCCTTGGCTGAGAGTCAGATCGTGATGCAATTCCAAACCCAAAATGAAGGCATCTTAAGTTGCTGAATATTTCTGAAAATCTCCCACAGCTGAGATTTTGTTCTTGTTTTTAGGAAACAAATCTGCAATGTCAGGTGTTCTGAACTGCATATAAGCACCTGTTTCTGTGTTTTAAAATATTGAAACCACTAATGCATACAATAAATACAAGCTTACCCATAGGTTCAATTGTATTGCCTTAATTTTTCTTTTCAAGTCACAGAACATGAGTCCTTTTCAATGAAAGCTTCACACAATACTCTTTATACTATGGTATATAAATGCTTTAAAGAGAATGCTTAAAAAAAATGAAAGATTTTGCCTATTTTCAAATGAATATGCCTTGAGTTATGCTTCTCAGTTGTCCCAATTTATTTTAATATGAAAAAATCTAATCTCTGCTTGTAAAGCAGATTATGCATGTATTAAATTCTTTAAAATTAGAATATACTTAATGCCACATTAGTTCCAGGCATGCAAAGCAGGAGAAAGAATTATACACCTAAACAACAAGAACGGTTTTTAAGCTTAAATTTCTACTTTGCTCCAATTCTCATTTGGTAAAATAAAACTATGTACAATCTACCATTTAATGAAATGCGATAATGAACTAATTTTTTCTGAATCAATCACAAAATAAAAGATTTTAAACAGGCAATACTTTTAATTGAGAAAAAGCAAGACCAATGCATCATTTTAGCTGTCCATACTCTTGGTACCTCTGGCTCTTTTTTCCCATCCCCATCCTCCCTTTCTGGCCCTCAGTTATTTTAAATTTCATTTTTACACTTCTAGACATGCATTCAAACATTCTGCTTTTTGCCTCAGCAAAATGTTGCTGACTCCCCTCTGTCCAGGAAGGGGTCAGAGATCACTTGGACTAGGGCCTGAAACACAGAGGACTGTAGACCTTTTCGTCCTAAAGGGCTGGACTACAAGTTCATTTATGGCAACTTGCCAACGGAGGAATTGGGCTTTGAGATTGTTGGTCTTGAATTTCTTGCGTGCCATCGGAGGGCTACTGCCTCCACAGTTGCAAGCACGGCATCTTCAACAGGCACTCCTTTTCCTGTTAAATCCTCCACAAATCTGGCTTCTTTAAGACTTGGAATATAGAAGGTATCTTTTGGGGCTTTTTTTTGTCACTGTCTAGAGAGGGCAACAGTTTGTGATTAGGGCAGATAACAAACTGCTGTGGGGATTGGTACATAAACTTCTAAATCCTAAATGAAGCAAAAAAGAAGGCAAATGCAAGGCAACTACCATTCTCTCATCAGAAAGGGCATCTGTTACCCTAACAGCTCTTGGAGGACATGGAATAGACAACAGATGAGACTCAACTCACCAAGTAACAACGAAAGAAAGTAAGCAGAGTACCATCCAGAAAAAAAAAAGACAAAATCCAGGCGGACACCACAGACCCTCCACCTGTGCTGTCCATCTGATACGTGCAACCGTGGGTGGATGAAGGGCTGCATGTTGAGCAAAGGTCAACGGATGAAGCAATTTCAGCTCACGTAAAGGTTTAAAGGAATTTACTGTTGAGTGCACTGAGGTTTACACTTTGCCTGGAGAAGCAGCGAAAGGGGATGGCATCTGCTTTTCTATTTTACCATGAAGAGTTCTTGATGTACGAGAAAAGATTTGGCTTCAGACAGAGAGGGCAGCCTTGCACTCTGGCCAAAGCTCCTTCTGACCCCAGTAGAGGCGGTATTTGATCCACTCTCCAAGGTCTGTTCTATGGGATAATGCTAGGAAAGTTCTTCCCAGTACCCTTGCTGGAGTGGTGAAGTTGTGAAGTTTTCTTTTTAATCAATGCAGTGGCAGCATTTTAAAGGACAAACCAGAGAATAGGATATAGAAAACAGATGACTCATCCTGAAGGAAAACCAGAAAGCTTTCTTGAGTGTTTTTTTGTGTTATTCCTTATTTTAAATTCTGTTTATGTTGCTAAAATTTGCATATATTCTTTTTAATGAATACTACACAGCTGAGAGACAGTGAAAGATGCAGAACGTGAAGCTTGTTACTACTAGTTCATTAAATTAAACCAAACCTGATTTGCAACAAAATCCTACGTTGTTGGATTTCATAGACAGGCTATGATATAATTTCCACCAGACCCCACAAGCTATCAGGTTGTCTCTATCTAGTTAGCTGGAGTGCTAAGGCAGCCTTCATGGTCAGAATATTCAAGTACCTTACAGTCTGCTAATGTATTTAAGTGCACAACATCTTATTCATCACATCTCAGATGCCCCAGGCCTCAGTGCCTTTGGCAGGTTTCAGCATGGTACCTTTTCAGGTTGGCTTTTTCTGCTCCAAAGTCAGTTCTGTATCCATGCCCAAGCTACATTTCCTTGCAGCACCAGGTGTTGTGCAAGGCTACAAGTGCCTGCTTCTCCACAAACATCCATTTTCTCAGCTCCGAGATGAACTTAATCATGGGACAAATGTAGAAGAAGAGTATTTCATGTTTCCATACAGTCATAAGACTCAGTCTCCTCAGACATGTCCTTCAACACCAATTGGGAGAGGAAGCCAGGACTAAGCTGTCAGGGCTGCTCAGAGGGACCTCTTGTACCACAGACATCTCTGGCCACCTCCGAGCATCATCCATGTTCCATCTGGACAATAGGCTGAGCCTGAACTTTGGCATGAATATCAGACAATGGAAAGAAGTGAGACATTTATTTTAATAACTTGCCTCCTTCATAACCTTTCCATTGATGAAAGATACCTTTCACCCTTCTAAGTTAGTTGGCAGCCCAGAATCTTTCAGATTTTGCTGCATGATATTTGCAGGACCAAGACAGAAATAGAACCACAACATGTGCTTTTGAGTGTCCAACCAAGTTTTGCTTTTATGTTTTAAATTCTGGTTTTGATTATTGTACCTCATTACACCTATGAATCAAACTACTTAGTATAAAAAAGCTCCATCTAGAACTTCCTGTATTTATCAGTCCAATTTACTGACCATGCTCTTCACCCTGCAGAATTAGGACTGAGTTTTCTGCCCTGATACTTAGAGCCCTCTTCCCGTGACTTTCATCTCTGGTGATGGGCAATTTCTGCAACAACAGCTAATCAGTGAAAGAGGTTTAAGCTTACCAGCAACAAAACTTTCACAGAAGCTGAGCTGTGAGGACATGGACTCCCCTTGCATGACAAGAATGGCCAAAAATCTCACCTTGTTCAGAAATAGTCTTTGAGTGTAGCTCTTCCCAAAACATTCATCACACACAAAGAACCTGGCCACATCCTCCCTGCCCCCACTGCCAGCAGACAGGAATTAAATGTGTCCCATGATCTTCGTGGGTCTTTTCCAACTTAGGATACTCTATGAACATGAGCTTTCTAAATCAAAATTCAGGAATTGAAGCCTATTCTGAAATAGTCTCCATGTTTTCAATCATAACACTTCTAACTGATATTCTATAATGAGAAACAAACAAAAAAAATCCTCCAGTGGTAATTATAATAATTGTTTCTTTCATTATAACTTATGAAAACTGCTTTTAGAAATTAACCAGTCACCTGAAATAAACAGACACGAACCCCTGGCTTCTTATTTCACTTCATGAAATTAAGCATGTCTGCACTCTGCCCTATCCATCCTGAAGAAATTGAAGGTGAGACTCACCTTTCTTTTATTTATGTTTGCAATAAACCCATTCAGAAATATAAACATTAGGAATACTGTGCTGTGCAAGCTGAGGATATTCAGTTTCATATCCGTAGTGTCACCAGAGGCCAGTTCTACCTTTGGTCTGTGCCACCCTACGTGCCCGTCCCTAAAGCATAAAACAAAATAATGCTGCAGTGTAAGACAGAGCAACCAATTCAGTCATTCTTTAGGAAAAATAGGTTTAAACAGAGTTGTATTCTATATCTCTTCCTAATTACTAGGACAAACAAAGAATATTGCGGAATCCCGTTCGTGCAAACTATTTTACAACCTGTATTCCATGTGTTAAAAAATATACTCTGATACGAGAAATAACTGTTCTCATTTCTACTATGAAATCATAATAATCATCTATGCATTAAAAAATATACTTTGATACAAGAAATAGCTGTTTCTTCTCATTTCTACTATGAAATCATAATAATCTCAGCAAGATGGTACAGTATGGTAAGATGAGGATCTACAGGTTAGTCCTTATTTCATGTATATTTCTAATTTCTATTTATGTGTTTGTGTGTTTTCATATTTCATATGGTTCCAGAAAAACACCTATATAAAGCCATAAATGCTCTCCTAACACAAATTCTAGAATGGCACTGGGGAATCCAGCCTTTTGCTGAGTCAACAACCATGGTAATATCCCAGAACAACACTGCAATTTAATTCTAGTTATTTTTTAAATCTTATTACCTCACAAATTTATATAATATCAATGAATTATAAACATCGAGGGAAAAATAAGGTAGTAAAAAACATGCCAGCTGTGGACAATAACAGAGGAAGTTTTGTTGACTGAGAAACAGTAAAGCAACAACAGGCTTTTATAAAAGCAAAATGGAAGCATCTTAAATGCTATTCTGTAGCCCAGCCATTGTTTTAAGGAGAAGAGAGAATCTTGGTAGAATATCTTTGCTTTGGTCTGAGTCAGCACATTGACAGTCCTGTTGAATTCGACAGGGTTATTCAAATGCCCACAGTTACTCACCTCATATGTATTTGCAAACCAAACCGTGAGCTTTTGAGACACAAAATCCCCAGAAAAAAAGAAAAAAAAAATGCTCAGATTCTCAAAAACATTCAGTGGTTCCCTGAAGCCTTCAGCCCCAAGGTAGGAGCTTCTGCTCCTGTTTGGAGCAGAGGGAAAATGAAACACCTTGGGGAGACCAGTGCAGTGAGAACACACTTGGGGTGGCAATGACTAGAAGACATCATACAGAGCGAAGCTGGAGCACCTACCTCTACTGAGATGGGTAAGTCCTCCTCTGTGCAGAGTCTGTTGCAGGGTGTGCTCTTCTGAAGGTAGATATTTTATCCCGGTTTTTCCATTGCTGAAAAGCTATAGAGAAAAAGGCTTACAGTGAAACATCAAGATCCAGCAAGTTAGAGCAAATTTCATCAGAAGAAAAATGTGGGGTTGGGATTCCTTGTCTACTTCTTTGAGATCAAAGTCTTGCACATGGATCTGTCATGTTCCTGAATTCTTTCCCAGTGAAGACCTTTTGAGATGGGGAACATGGAGACAGCCCCAAAATTTCTGGTCTTCTGCACCATTGATGCAGACTCAGTTTGACCATCACACCTCTCAAATGCAATCCAGCACAGCAAGAGTAAATTTGAGACAACTGATTCTGACCATAGGTCCAAATGCTCCAAGTAGTTCATTCTCTTTTGCAATATGGAGGTTGCTTGGCACAGACAGACTGGTGAAAACAAAAGTGGGCTTTTAGGAGCAGTTTTGTGGATGTGCACAAAATGATGGGCTTAAGCCTCCCAAAAAATATCCCTTTTGGAGATCAGTACAAAATCCCTTGAGCTAACCATACAAAGAAGAATCTGGATTTCTTTTGTTCTGGTTCTTCCTTTGCCTTCTAGCATTGTCAGTATTTCTTGTCACAAAATAACTAACATCTGATATGTTATATTTAAACACCTTTTGCATGCAATGAATATAAAATTAATAAAATAACCCAACTCTGAACTCAGTCTTGTCGTCGTACTGTGTGTGACACACACCTTTGCAACCTTCCCTCTCCTAACAAACTGAATGGATTTCTATTTAAATTTCTGATATTTTAATTCTCTTAATGGAGCTCTTAAAGCAACTTTCTGGAACTGGACCTTTCAGCTCATTAAGAAGTGAGTCAGATGAAGCACAGACATGGTGTTTCGTTCTATGTGTTTTAAACAAGAGAGGTTAACATTGAAATCCTTGTAAATCAAACACAAACACAAACATGGCTGCTGATGAGCGTCACTCATGTAAGGAAAGGAGCCTACTCTTGATGGATGAAGTAGTGCAAAATATATTTTTTCACCTGTACTGGAAAGCATTGGCCTGGTACCTTGGTTTGAAAATACAGTAAAAGGCAATCCACAGAGACCTTACATTCTTAGAAGAAACATTTCTGTATACATGTACACATTTTTAACTGGTCTGCTAAGTGACTAAACTCTAGATAATCCCCGAGGACCACCACATGGTTAGTTGCTTTGGAATAGATTGTAATGTTTAGGAAAGTTATGACCTTATTCCCTTCTACCACTCTTCTACTTTTCCTTGCTGAAGCATACCCATACAAAAGAGAACAATAATAACATTTAAAACCGCATTAAGCATTTAATCTCTGGGACAAATCCCACCGTTACCTCCTGGCAACCTCATGATTTCAGTGGAATTTCCTATTGTTTCACTAAGGACAAATACTGGTCTCATACACTTACATAGTGTTAGGGTGTTCAATGTTTGTGTAGCACTGGACTTGTAGCACTATATTTTTCTGTTCACTATAGGACAACATGATTCAGCGTGTACAGTCACTGCCAGTGAGCACTCCTCCATACCTTCTGCCCGGTCACAACCAGCCTGTTTACACAGTGGCCACTGCTGTAGTGTCACAGACCCCTCCTCAGGTTAAAATGATGACAAAACTGCCTCTCTCATCACCTTTCCTCTTCTGCCAGGCGCTGCAACCGAGCCGCCATTAGGTATGCGACATGCATCAGCTCTTTTAATACACTGTATTTAATTTCAGTATTTACTACTTTTTAAATGCATGTAGATAGAAAGATAAACAGCAAAAGAGGCTGACTGCTGTCGTGTGAGAATGATGAGTGCTACTTGATGAAGGAGGGATGGGGAGATGAGTGATGATGAACAACGGGAAACCTTTAGCCAACTTCCGGTACTAATAGTTTGCTTATTCTTTGCACCAGCACATTTTAAAGAGTTCTTCAAGAATATGTCTCCTCGTTTTACCTGTGAAGAAACTGAAGTGCAGAGAGAGAAAGAGGTTTCCCCAATGAGCCAGTTTGGTGCTCTCCATATTGTCTGAGGCTGAGAAGTCGCTGTGAGAAGTCATTAATGAGAGCTAAAATACAAACCAATTCTACCGTAGACAGACCAATATTCTTAACGTGACCCTCAGTTTTCACATCTCTCACCCACCTCTCCCTTAAATTGCACTTTTCTTAATGGCTTTTCTCTTCCTTTATATAACCACCTTTTGCCTCTTCAACTAATACAAATGAAACAGAACTAAACCAAAGTTTTATGCAAATACTGATGAGGTGGGTCAATTATCAGGGCAAGACAGAAGGAGGAGAAGCAGAAGTGAACCTGTGTGTCCAGGAGTCTGGTAGCAGAGATATTTTGCTGCCCACATCTTTATTTCCAAAGACAGCCTTGCTAGAAAATGTTGGGTAAGCCCTGGCCCATAATAGTAGATTGATCCTCTTAGATATTCCAAGAGTAGGTTTGGATGCATCTTCCTAGGGTCGATGCGCCCCTCTACCCAACGCCCAGGTATGATTCATTGACTGGTCCTGGTCCATATTCAGGACCATATTCAGAAACATGACATGCCTTCTTCTGGTCTCCCTGTCCCTGTGTTACTTCCCCATGGAAGCCAGTATCCCGAGGAAGACAGAGGGATGACGTCTTCATTCCTGGGTCTTGCTCTAACATGTATTTGGATGCAAGAGTTGTACTCACAATCTTGAAAGTGCTCTGAGGTCTTGCAGTTTAAATACACCACTAGTGAACATGAGGAGCTTTAATAGAGCACATTTGTACTCACAGTTCCCCCAACCCTTTCCTAGCCTGGACTAGCAGGAAACCCTAGGCTTCAGACACATGTCCCTTGACTCTTGTCCCCACTGGCTGTCACCACCTGAAACTGCTTCCCCCTGGGCTGGTGGGGTAGGATGACTGGGGGCAAAAAATGTACCATAGAGGTTGGGCCCTGCAGGCTATGATTAATTGGGCACATTTTGAATGTCCTTGATATTCTAAATATAAATCTGTATCTCCAAAAGTGTGGTCCCTGTTGGAAGGTCCACAACAGTTTTAAGTGCTCTTGGCAAAATGCTTCTATAACTAAACTAAAATAAAAAAATTCTTAAATAAAGCCAAATTGAGACAGCTACCCTCTTGCAAATCTTCTTTATGGGCAATCTTTTGTGAGGTTACACTGTTTTTATTAATCTTTGTCTTTGATGATAGTATACCTGACCAAAGGCTGGAGAAGGAAAAAAAAAAAAAGTAAGTACATCCAATTTTTATCCCACTACTTAGATTAATTTCTCACAGCCCTACTATTTCATTTCAGCAGACTCGGTTTAGTTCTAATAAAAGCATGAATTCTTGTATTAGAGAGCTTTTTTTCCTTGGAATAATTGACTATTAAATTCCTTTTTTTTTTTTATAACAATAGTGTGGAATATTTTACTGATTTGCACAACTGAGAGCTCTCTCTCCATATAAAAAACACATATCTCTCTATATAAAAAACAGTTGCCCGTTTGTACATATAAGTGTGCATGTGTGTACATAAATTAGAAAGCTGTAGCTCTGCATAACAACTTTATGTGGACTTGGACTAGTAGATCTAAAGCTTTTACGTATAAATATCATGTGGGCATTATATTAAATATTTAATACATTCTGGAAGCAGCTAGTTCTAAAATGAATAGTATATAAAGAGAAATACGTTAAGTTACAGCTTAAAGATAAAGTCATTATGTCCTCTCATTAGGCACGGTTACTTTGTATCTCAAATGTAGTATGTCACACTTGTATTTTCAAAGCCGGCTTTATTCTTGTCATAGGGCTACTGAGAAAAAGGAGATAAAAGTGCATGATAACTATCCAGAGGACTTATCCACACCTGTATTCTTATGTCAAAGTTGGCTGTCGGTTTTAAATGTGTTTCTCACAAATCCAGTCCCCAAAAAATTATTAGAAATGAAAAGAAGCATTTTGTTTTCAGCCTTGAATACTGTATGTCTTTAAATGAAATTAAAAAATGTAAACTAAACAAAATACATACCTAGTTATTTAAAACACGCAAACTATTCTGTGGCCAGAAAAGAAACTAATTTTCTGATGGCACAACAGAATAATTTTTTTTTTTTTAATGAATTCATAATCAGTAAAGCATTCCTGTATAAAACAAGTTGGCAGATTTTTGTTTACAGTTTCAACAAAGAATGGATGTTGTTTTCATCAAAGGCTCCTCAACATGTAGAACCAGGCAGTACAGCAGATGCTGCTGCGTCTTCATATTGAATTTAAATTTTGAAATAAAAGATGAACTTTGGTTACATGTTCTTTTGTGTCAGAAATCACCCCTAAGCTCTTCCTCTGAGCCTCCCCTTCCCAGCCCTCCTTGTGAGGCGGTGGTTGCTCCATGTGGGCCTGTCCCACTTAGCTCTTGCTGCTTGATATGCATATGAGTAGCCACCACCTAGAGAGGCTTCTTCTACTATTAGGAACTGGTACCACAGGCCATTTAAAAGAGAGAATGACACAACTACCTTACAAACAGAAAAGAAATGGCAAAAAAGTACAATGCTATGTATTTCCTCACAGATATTAGGAAGACTAACGTAATTACTGTTGAATTTCATTCATTTTGAACTTTATAACCAAAGTTATAAAGTTATAACCAAATTACCAAACCTTGGTAATTTTCTCTTTACCATCCATTCAAAGGACACAGGAAAGAGAATGTAGAAATAACATATGGTCAGATATTTTTTCACAGTACAATCTAAATATTACGCTATATCCCTTCAAGCCTGGACAGTGGTAAATATTACAATTTTTCCTAGCAGGCAGAGAAGAGACAGTATGGGTGTTCAGTGTGAATAAGCAGAGACAAAGTTAATTGTCTGATCTGCAGATCTCAATGAGATTTCTTCTTTTACTTCTTGCAAGTCAAAACTGATTGTGCACCGTGCTGTGATTTGATGAAGACTCGGACCACAGCAAGGCTAGCAATCAGGTGGCCAACACTCTCATAAGCAGCCAGCTGCTACAAGCACCCTATTTTCAGGGATGGACCTGAGTCCAACTCAGACATCTTTCCCAAATTCACCGCTTTCCTCCTTTTTTCTCCCCAGCCCCCAAACATACGACTTAGGCAATATTTGTGGTTGTGTTTCCCTCTACTTCCATCTCCTGTGGTTGCTGCCTCAAAGAGTAGGGGACATTGCTTCCTCTTCATTGCTCCTGGGTAGACATAGAGCTTAGAGATATGGTTTAGTGATGATTTTTGTCAGTGTTAGGTTGATGTTTGGACTATGTGATCTGAAAAGTCCCTTCCAACCCAGGCAATTTATGGTTCTATGACTCCCTTCCCTCAGAATTCCCTCCAAATCTGCAGTTTTATAAAACTCTCTTGCCTTCCTGCCTAGCTTTGAGTTCTATTTTTCCAGCCTCCTTTATTGTTTCACCAGGGATCCTCTTTGATCTGCACTCAATAACAGTTTTGGAGTATAGTCATAGGCATTAGACAATGGGTCCAGAAAGTGGTCATCCACCCAGAGGTAGGACACTTGTGCCAAGAAGGGACAACCTGCACTGAAGGTACCAGGAAATTAAGTGTCCAATTAGAGGAGGCCCATCTCTCAATTTTCCCCTGTTTCTCTGCCTTTTGTTCCACAATACACTCCTGAAGAGTGTAATATACTGATTGAGGAGCAGCAGAAAGCACATCTCACCCAAGCAAATGAATTTCTTCAAGCAAAAGAATAATAATCAGCATCTCTTCTGCTCCTCCCTAAAAGTACTTACTTGAAGAGAAGTATGACACTGGCGGCTGGGCTGACTTTTTTCTGAAGTGTGTGTGCACTGTGCTGTGTAAGCACTCTGCTAAATAGATAAACCAAGATACAGAAAATGTTCAGTAACTTGCCCAGGGCTATATGGCAATTCAATAACAATGCTGGGAATTAAAAACTAGGTTGAAGTTTTTCAAACAGAAATACTTTCTCACAGGAAAAGAAGGCATTTATCAACACTCCTGGGGAAACTGGAAAATTGTGAGCCCTTGAAATGCTTCATTTTTGCAAAGTAGTTCCTGAAAAATGCTAGACTTTTAAAAAAAATGGCTTGTTCCAGAACTGGAAATTATTAGCTAAAAGTGGGAACATACTGATAATCAGTTCAGAGGTATTGTTGAGGAAATTAAGCAACATCTCCAACGATTCTCAGTCAATGACTGAAAATAGCACAACCTGAAAATCTTGAAGTTTTTATGGAAATATGCTGAATTACTGCTATTGGTGGGTTGTTTTTTGTTTTTTTTCTTTTCCCAAGAGCATGGCCCAAAGCCACAGAGGTCACCTTGTGGCTTAACCCAAGAAGAGGACGCAGGAGTGCGTTTCCTCTGGATGCACACGTGGCCCCAGGAGTTTGCCCTGTCCCAGTTCTCCTCCCAGGTTTCAGCTTCCAGTTTCCACCCTACACACAAAGATCAGATATTCGCCGCTTTCCTCATCCAATTTTTAACAAGGAAGTCATAATGTTTCAAATTCGCTGTGGCTACTTCACATCTGGGAGATGGGTTCTACCTGTATTGAGTGTATTTACACATGGATGAGCTCCCACAGCCAGAACAGAAGGCAGCTTGCTGAGAGAGAGAACGTATCACAGTGTCTCCTTTTAATTTTGGGGGGCCTCAGGAGGCCCACCACCTTATGAAGCTGACACCTTCACCCAGCCATAAGAGGCTGCTGCAGACAGATGTTTGACAGGCACAGCCACAGCTGTAGAGCTGCCAGCTGTTAGGGGAAACCTCTGCTTCTGATCCTCTCCAGCACAGGAGAGAAAACAGTCCCTCCTGATGTGATTTCTCTCCAACATGTAAAGAGGTCTGGCTCCCTGGTGAAGCTAATGAGAACACTTTGTGGCTGGACCGACGGTGATTTAGAGTTTGTCTTTCTACTATAGTGACATGTAAATAAAGCCAGAGCCTTCATCTTTCTCCCATTTTGTATATTCACAGAAGCTCTGAGTAAAGGAGCTTATCAATTTTAAAGAGACTTCTTTTTTTTTTATTATTTATTTTTTAAAAGGTAGCAAACCTTTTCAAGTTACAGCACATTTAGTTCCATTTTAAATTAGGACTTTTAGACAGCATTCCTGATCAACTGCAGTTGTAGTAACAGGCTTAATCCATTTAAAGTATGAAACAGAAATGCATTCCCTACATTTGGAAATAAATTACTGAACAAGCTTTATAGCAAATATAATTCAGTTCAACACTATGGCTTAATGAAGAAGTAGCAAAAGAAATAAATTACACATTCTCTGGTTAATTTACAAAGTAAATATATATATTTTGCAGAGGTAGTCTCATCACTGACACACAAATGCCTTCTGATAAGCTTCACTGTGTGAATTGTACTTAGACAATTATAATGGCCATTTTTTTTCCTTTCAGTGTGGACTTTACTGTACATGGTCGTGCTTTAGTTTGTCGCACGTGGATTATTTCAGTTCGTTCTCTGTGGTGCTCTGACAGCCACTCAGGAATGTCACACCTCCAGCCTGGGTTGAACCACTCTGTCCATGTCATCTGCACCGTGTCACGAGTTGTCTGGGATGCCTATACTCTAAGGCTATGAATGTGACAGAAGAGACCATTGTGCACCATGTCACGAGTTGTCTGGGATGCCTATAGTCTTTAAGGCTATGAATGTGACAGAAGAGACCATTCTGCCCCTGTCATGTCTGTTCAGATCCGAACTGCTCATAATGACAGTTTCTAGATGTCTGTGAACTAAGACAAAGTATTTTCCTGACCTTCATGAGCAGTCAAACCTCCAGCACCTTGGCCCTTCCTGGCAGTGGCAGTGCTCTGTGTAGGGCATACATGGGGTAAGGTGACTAAGAAAGCATTTATGGGCAGAAAGTCTGTTTAATAATACTAATGAGTTGTTTATGGCTATAACGTCTCTACGTTCCTTCAGAATTTATATACTGAAAGATTTTTTGTGTTCTAATCATTGGATAAATACACATGTGGTATTTAAGAGTTTATGCTGGCACTATGAAGATGTAAGGGATTAGGCTTTTCAAGAAAGAGCATCTCTTTTTATGTGAGAAATTTTGAAGACCTATGTACATTAGAAAATTAGTTTGGATGGGACATGACAGAAAAGATGGACAGCAAAACTTCTGGTATTGACCAAACATAGCTGCTTCTTTCCCTGTTACGTTCCATAACTACTGCTGGCCTTGTAACCTTCCTTACACACACAGGTGGATACTATAATAAAAGAAGTTTTCTTCAGAAAGGAAGTTGAGACGAAAACAATGGTGGAAAATGATGATGTGGCCTGGTGACTTTGAGTAAAGGTCTTTTCTTTTCTAAAATGTTATTGGTGTTATAAGCTGAAAGAAAAGCCAGAAAATCCCTGAAGTCATATTCCTAAAAAAACAGGTATCTTTTCTACATTTATCAAATCATGTCTGCTTTAAATTCTTCCCTTAATAAAACTTCATCCCTGTACACTGTTGTTCACATTCCATAACAAACAAGGAGATACAGTCAAAAACTTTAGTCTTTCACAATAACAGAATTGACAACCAGATTTATCTGGGAGAATTTGACTCAGGGGGAGCACAACAGTGTCACTCAGAGCTATTATTTTTCAGAATAAATACTTTCAAAAATGAAGGCAGGATCACAATGTTTCTAGCTTTCGAGTAGAATCCGAGCTGTGGGGAAAACAGAAATTAGTTTATATGAGTAAAATCAAAAAATGGTGCTTCTTCAGAACTCAAAAGGTCCTTGTGGATAAAATCGGGGTGTTTATGCATAAAATATCTGTAGCAAAGGACAATTTACACAATAGGAATTGGGCAAAGCGCACTTTCCCTGGAAAGCCAACATACCAAGAGGAATGCACTTCTCATAAGGGGCATACACAGGCTATAAATGTTTATTGTGTTATTGACAATTATCTGTCTAAGACCGGGATTACTCAATGAGTAGTTCAGAAAATGCTACATTATGGCTTAATTGCTTCAGTATCTAATTCATTTTTAAAATACCCTGTAGATAAAGAAGATAGCAAAATAGTGGATGCATGTTTATGAATGAAAATTTTGCTCTAGCTGTATTCCTTTGTATCAAGATACTTCATATTTGCTTCAATCAACAACAAAATTTTCTATGGTGGTCCTTTCTTCTCATACTTAATTAACATGTTAGATTTTTACCTTACAAATTTAGGTCAGAATTGGCTGTGAATTCGCTGCCCTAATAAAGTGATTGTAAGTGACATTTACTAGGTCTTTTTTTACATTTGATAGTTAACTTACAAAGACTAACAAATACTAATGTTAATGTTGTGGTAACACATGAGATGCCTTTGATCCCAAGAATATCACCAAAAGAGAGTGAGCAACTGTTCCAAAGCTGCTTGGAGAGAAGATATTCCTTTATTGTAAAAGAAAATTACCTTGTAAAAGAAAATCCTACAGATTCAGAAGTCTTATTAGGTAAACTTTTTTATTCCCAAAACCGAGGTAAAGTCATTTCCTATAACAAATTTCCCAGTGTAATATTTAATTGTCAAGTTGTTGGTTTCTACCAGTTCTCTTGTGACTATTCCAAAGACTAATAGACTTACCAGTCAGTAAGTTTTACATAGGTTCAGGCTATATTTTAAGCCATTACACCTAATTTTAGTGCACTAAATAATTTCTTGTGAAGGGCTGACCCTCTGAATATTGTAGACCAGTATCATCTTGCAGTTAAATTATACATTTTTAGGTCTTCCAACCTATCACCGTAACTGAGACTTTCTCCTGTCCCCTTTTCAATTTTTAATTTATTTCTATTAAGGTTGTGGGGGTAAAAATGAGAAATCTTTCCTTCAAAGGATCAGTTGCAGAAATCAAGTAAGAACTCATAAACACGATTCTGCCTAGAGAGACAGAGTCCAGGTACAGATTTGAAATATCAACAAACCATACCTAAAAAATAACTAGGAAGGCAATTCTGAGGACACGGTTGGGTTAGAAATCATTGCATAACTCTTCTTCTGCTCTCTGTATTTGTCAATATCTTGCTGATAATGTGGTAAGGCCAAAATGAGAAAAGAGTCATCGCCTCTTTCCTCTATGACAACTCTAACTTATGAAGCACTAAATTAAAATGGACTTTTTAATATACATTCATGTCTAATGAACTAGTCTATAAAAGCAATATGCTCTTCTCTTTTAAATCCCTCATTAAAGGCCACTTAATGCTAATTATTTGTGCTACTATAGGACCTAGCTGCCCCAATAATAAATTGGATGTTTCTTGTAGTAGATGCCGCATTGCAACATTCACCGCTATAGGGATTGTGTTGCTGAGGTATAAGACATGACAACAAACAGAATTGACTGAGCACAGAGGAAAATACAATAATGCCTTACAAATTAACAAGTTTCTCGACTCAGGCTTTTTTCACCTTTCTCATCACAGAGTGTGTCATGGAATTTTACAAAGAAGAACACATTAGAAAACCCAAAAAGTTTACACTTCAGCAGGCAACATCGACATAGCTACCTGAGATCTAAACACGTCCTCCTGATTTCCACAGCCTATGGAGGTGCCTGTTGGGAAGACCTGCTCCCCAAGGTCTCTCTCAGCCCAGGATCCTCTCAGGCTTAATGGTCCCAGAGCTTCCAGTGTCTGTGGCATTAGCACAGCTACTATGTGATGGTTTTATACTGGGAACTCAATAATTCATTGGTCCACAAATACAGGCTTACCCAGAACTACATGGTCTCCCTTGACACTGGAGGCCCTTGGGCTGTTTGGACCTGTTGCTCTTTTCTGCTAAAATGTTAATTCTCCCAAAAAATGGAGGTGATAGGTATGAAAACCCATTCTCCTAGTTCTATTTTAAAATACTATCCATCGGCTTAGCTGCTGTTCAGCTTGAATAATTTAGACCAGCGCTGAAAATCGATAGTATGAAACAGAGGAAAAAACCTGAACATTTTCAGTCACTCTACTATTTTCCTCCACCTAGCAGTAATCCTATCAACAAACAAATGCAAAATTTTGGGCACCACTAATTATAATTCTTTTGATTTTTAAAGTTGCAGTGAATCAGATGAATAACAATAATTGACAATTGGAGGGTTTATTCGTACCAGATTTGAGCACTTCACATCCATTTCAGGAAAGCAATTATGCATGTACTTACGTTTTAAGCAGCTGAGGGGCTCAAAGTACAGCAACTTCGTAAACCACTTGTAAAAGTATCTCATGTATTATGGGACATTCTGCTAAAATTCTAACCTTTAAATCAAGTGTTTAGTTTATTAATCTCCATAATATAAACCATTTAGAGATATTTTATAAATGTGATGGGAAGAAGGACTCGGGTGTCAGAACTTGCATAATATTTTCAAAATTTCAGCTAAGAGTCACCACTTTCCTTTTGAAAACTTGATTTGCCTATGTCTTAACAACATTACTACATTCGTCTATTTCATCTACTGAGCATGCAGCAATTCACAAGGCAAATCCAAAATTCCATCTTTTGCAGTCACCTCTGTTAATCTGCTGACCTTTTTCATAGAATCATAGAATGGTTTGGGTTGGAAGAGACCTTAAAGATCATCCTTTTCCAACCCCCCTGCCATGGGCAGGGACACCTCCCACCAGACCAGGTTGCTCAAAGCCCTGTCCAGCCTGGTCTGCGTGGCTACCACCTCGATAGGAGAACATCATATCAGCCTCCCAACGCATCGCCGCCAGAAATCATCCTATCACAAGCGGATATCTCCTCTTTGCTGGGAGGAGAAGGGGAGGACTTGCTCACTGCACACCCCCCCACTGCATGACACATGGCTGCTGGGTGTAAGGGGGGTACATGGGTCCCAGTGGGAAAGAGCACAGCTGAGCTACCTGCACCCCGCAGTGCCGAAAACTCATCTTGCAGAGACCGTGGCAATATTGGCACTTACTACTTTTACTGTAAGCTGGCACCGAACAAGTGTGTTGAGCACAAAGAAACATGATTCTTTATAAAGCTGTTGTAACTTTCTGAAGTAAAGGAAAACAATTTTTTTTTTTTTTTTTATATAGTGCTACAGGTACTCTCTGCCCTTTTCTAACTTTTATATCTCTAACTGGTGGTCTTTGGATTTGTGTTTTTTCCTTAAAGAATTCCTCCTCAGAATACAGTCTGTATCAGTTTAATAGCAAATGAAAAGACACTTATTCAAACTTCTCTAGCATATGGACATCACTGAATGAAAAAGACAGTATTTCTTTGTATGCAAAGGAAAATAAAAACAACAAATCCAATTTTTTTTTAAAGTCTCTTTTGAGGACACGTACATGTCTGAGCCCAGATCCTAAATCTTATAATCTCTTTGGAAGGGTTACATCAGAGCTTCTAATCTTATTTGCAGAATACTCCCACATCCACAGTTCACTTAAACACATTAAAATTCTAAATGGAAAAGTCAAGAAAAGGTGATTTTTATCACCAAACTCTTCCTGTGATAGTACTTACAACCTTTAAAGTACAATGTATCCATCTCCAACATATTTTTGTAGGCTATCAAGACAAAATAGCTTGGGTCGCTTTTTTGTTTTGTTTTTTTTCTTTTTACAGGAACAACAATACAAAAACCTGACCCACTCCACTACTAGTGGTAAAAATTCCCACGATTCTGCATACAGGAGGCTTTTTTCTCAGAATGTCCTTTAAACCACCTCAGAATTTACTTAAATGAAAGTCTCACCTCCTACTTCTAAGGTGAGAGCATATTAAATGAAATGCCATTAATGTTCTGTGCCTTTTTAATTTCATACTTAAGTTAACATAACATGGGCATTAGATTTTGTCCATGAAGAAGTGACCTAAGACACTGGTAGAAATCAATGCAAATGCATACAGTATTTTCCTAATCCAGCCACCTAGTATTTTTTATCTGTAATTGTTTGCGTTACCGCATTTCACATACAATCTATTCTGGAATAATGCAAGGCAGAAAGCACTAGCTGAACAAAACCATTCACATAAAAGTATTATTTTTTTGTTTCCTTCTCAGACATTATAATAAAAAATGGATGTAGAACCAGATTAGTCCATTTGTTCAGCTAACAATTATTTCTTATTAAATTCCAAAAAGTTTAATGTCCGCCTAATCTTGAGTGATAGCCCTATTCAAACTTTTTGTTGTCTCTTTCTCCCAGCATCTGAAGAGTGCTTAAAAGTAAACAGAAATGATGGAAAGGGAATCCCTATAGCAGAAATTAAGAAATAAAATACATGGATTAACCTCCAGCCTCATGTGCCTTTATCTCTTCTCTGCCTTGCGACCAAAGGGAGACTGTTTAACCATTAAAAAAGATTAAAGGTATTAATTAGACTAAGAGATAGAAACCTATCACCCTTCTGTCAGAGCAGACCAGAAATAAACCTTCTTCCAGATAAAAAAAAAAAAAAAATCTATATTTTTAGAGTTCAGTCAAAACAAAAGTCCTGTTGATCAGCTTTCTATATTCCTATTGTTGTCTGAAAGATTAAACAAATGAGCCTGAAATTGAATAAACATTTTGACGAATTTGCGTATGAGGGGCAGAGCCACTACTTCCTCCTCGTATCAAAGCTGCAGCACTACACACAAACAAATATAATTCTGTTGGGATTTCATAAATCTATGTAAATAAAACAATGGGAGAAGATTAACAGACAGCCCCCAGCAGTGGAACTCTGAATTGCCTGGGTTCTTTTCCTCCCCAAAATGAAGAAACTATACAGTACATTTAAATTATGTAGAAAGTATTTTAAATGCCTTTCGCAGCAGAAACAGATATTATACCAAACTGCAGCTAAATGCCATGTCTAAGGACAGATTAGACATCTTTTAGAGTCAGTTGTCAGTAGAAGATTACAAAATATTATTCAAGACAGAAGACGACTGGCAGAAGAGAGTATACTTTTATCCAAGAATAACAGGTTTTTGAATTTTTCAAAGTTGTATATGATTCTTTTTTTAAATCTTGTGGAATAAAAAAAACCCGCAGCTTTCAATCAGACATCCTTACAAAAAAGAATAGATGTTAATAAAATACATTCATCTCATCATGTGTTAAAGGTGACCCTGTTAGAAAAATAGATTATGATGAGGTTGGAAAATTATAATGGGGTACATTAAATAGCTCTATTTGAAATATGTTAAAGTCAGCTGCTAAACAGCAAATTGAAAAAAATTATATTAAAGGTCACAATCAAAGAAGTACTTTGGACTCATACTATTAGTTAGTAAAAGACAAATCACTATTTTACCGAAAAATGGTTTTTTATATATATGTGTATATATACACACATATATATCCAAACATTGAACACAAACACACAAGTCACAAAAAAATATATTCATACATAATTTTATTTTTTTTTTCTAAATTAAATTGGTCTGTACCTAGAGTAATCAATCTGCGGTAGAGTACACTAGATTGCTTTAAGTAGCAAGTTTGGCTCTCAATATTTAATGCTTATTATTCATTTACTTATTTAATAACTAACCAGATTACCATTTCAGAGAAATTAAAATAGAAAGAAGTTGAACACTAGAAAAACTTTTTAGGTATTGAATAAAACTCAGTATCTCACGTGTATGAAATATCGACAGCAGAATGGGAATGATCCGGACTAAATATTAGTTTCAATGGTCCCGTGGCTTAAGTCCCTGACAGATGAATCCAAAAATTCAGCAATAAATTTCTGCAAAGGTCTTGCTGTAAATATTAAACAAAATTTTATTGTCAGCCAGTACAACAGTGTCAGCCAGTACAGCCAGTACAACAGCAATTGTAATGAAGGTGTCCAAATTCTGCCAAGGTAAAAGGTATTACACTTTTATTTTTCATCTTATAAGGGGATCTTATAAGTATACTTATAAGGATACTATTGAAACCAACAATTCTGAGAATAGATACATTTTGTTCGAGACTTTACAGGCCCCCTGATGGTTCTTTCACAAGCGTTTTTTTGCTTCCATAGATACATGCAGGATAACACCTTTGGATCTCTTATAGGACATTCAGTGTGTTGAAGCCTCTGACCAAGAGGTCAGAGCACTTGGTGTGGTTTCAGCTGCCCTGTTTGTCACTGAAGAGCACAAAGCCCAAGCATTTTTATCAATGCTCCCAGCGTTCCCTAGAAACAAACTTTACTTAAACAACATTTTAGTAAAATGACAAGACTTTCTATCCAAAGCCAGGGTACCTTCTCCACCTCACCCATATGCATTTGGGTGGCACATCCACTGCCTGGCCAGTCCAACAGCTCCAGCTCTTCTGCTGGTGCAGATGGAGGCACTCAATCAGGTGTGCAGCTCATCTTACTCTGAAGACACCGGTCCCCCTCTCCACTCCAGAGACCTTATGCAAAATGGCTCTCTTCCAGTCCTACCTTCCTTCTCCAGGCTGCTTGTGCTCAGCAAGGTCTCCCCAAGACCGTGTGGAGACATCCCTTTGAGCTCCCATCCCTGCTCACAGGGGCCACAGCTGGAACTGGGACCAAACCCCACAACAGCCTCAGGCTCCTTATTACCCACATTGTTGGTGAAATTTAAGCTTTCTCTACTAACTACGCACGCAAGCTGCAGTTTTCCAAAGGCACACAAATTTGGCCAAACACAAGGCTGGCAAGAGGCACAGCTAGAAGACAGTTCAGAAAGCTCCTTTCTTCTAAATGCCTTGCTCCAAAGCAGAGGGACGTTTGAGTTCTTCAAAGAGAAAAGTCCCAGAAATTTCCTTTGTTTTCTTGTATAGGGTTAAAAGGGTATTTCTGCTGCTTTTCAGACCTGCTTACTAAAAATAACCAAAACTTTTTTTGAAAGGAAATTCAAGAGAAAAAGAGAATAAAAGGAAAGAAAGCTGCTGAAGCAAATGCCCATTAGGGAAAATTTCAACCCACATACTTAAAATCTAGCAAAACTTTTGGCAAGCTGCAACATTTTTCATAGTATGAAGTATACCTAATACAAAATATCAAACAATCATAATACCTACCAAGAGAAATGCCAAAGATTATGCCACAGATAAGTACTCCAGCATCTGTTTTGGACAGAAGTCAAGGCCAGGGGCTACCTCTAGCACCAGCTTGGCTTTGACTCTCCTTCTAGTACTCAGGGACCTGGGTAGAGGTTATCACCATGATCCCAGGCAAGGCTACAGCTGCTGAAATGAGTCCTTTATATAACACCAGCCAGAAATATGTGGATGTCCTCAGATCAATATTCTTCTGCCCGCCAGCCTGGGCAGCGTTTCTCAGGAGTGAGAAATTCTAGGTGTTACCACATCAGTCTGAGAGACAGTTTGCCAGTGAACCAGAAAAGCGGGCTGCAACACCAGGACCATGAAAATAACAGATATCACAATCACTTCAAAAGCACAATTCAAAAAGAAAATGCACACAGAAAAAGCAGTGAGCCAAAGTACAAGACCACCATGTGGAGAGAAGGTTATCAGTCTCTTCCATATTCAGAGGCTTTCTACAGACATTTTTCTTGTTTTAAAAAAAGATCATAAATCAGAGACCACAGAGAAAATGCCCAACTTACTATAAAATGTACACAAATCTTTTTTCTCCACTTAAAATGTGAGAAGCGACCACAATTTTCTTCACTGGTATCATAAATACCTCTTTTCTTCATGCTTCTGTGCACTTAGTGCAACAAGAAGTTATGCCTCTTAAGAAAACTGTAACATTCTCAAGGAAGTCCCACTGAAAAATTGATATATGAAAAAATCTTCTGTCCTTCACACAAACCATGGCCTTCTTTCATTCTTGTCATAAGCATTAAGGGATTTATTTTCTCTTCTTTTCATGTCCAGGTCTCTTAAAATTTACAAAACTATCCCCTCTCAATTCCACTATCTGTAAAAAGGGAATGCTAGAATTCCAGCGTGTCTTGAGAAGATTGTTGGAAAGATTGCATGTGCAGAATTAAGGCATAAAGCAAGTTTTAGCCATTTGTTTTGAAAGTCAAAACTGAGAGCAGGATATTGAGGCTGACCTGTAGATAAAATGTAGTGAAATTTCTAGGCAGGGGAAATAGTAGATGAAAATATGTATTTACTTTGCAGACGAATTTATTTTTTGATTGTAGGATTATAGTGTTAGTTATTTTAACCTCTGCCTCAACATTCAAAATAAGAAAGACATTTTGCATGTCATTACATACATATTCAGCTGGAAGATCAAAAAAATTTGATCTGATTTTTTAAATTTAAGAGAGAAATAAACAAACACAGCTAAACAGACTTTCATGCATTTTTAGTGGGAATTTACAAAGGCTGCAAGCTTGCTGTGCCTCGGTCCAAAGCAAATTAAAACGGTTGAATTACTACAGAAAATACTCAAAACAAGGTTCGTAATGGATGTTCTAAAGGAACGTGGGCTCTGGCGGTGACACTGACTGCCTCTGTAATAACGTATTTCAAATGATTTAGCTGACTAAGTGCTTCAAAGAACACAAGAAAATATCGTTTTTGAAGCGTTGGTTCAGCTGAACATTTTAGGTGAATGTAGCTTCCAAAGCATTTTAGATGGTTTTCCTTCCCGGACTGAGATGATCAAAGAATTTGACACGTGGAAAGCCTGACTCTTCCTTCTCATGCGCCGGTATAACCATGTTGATTTCAGCCCCGTTACTCCTGTGTTTTAACGGCCTACGTGAGAGGAGAATCAGGCTCAGCATGTGTAATATCCCACCAGCACGCTTTATATTCCCGTTTGCCATCCTGTTGATGGACGAGCTACTGCCAGGTTCTCAGAGGGCCATTGACTTTTGAATTGAAATGATGCTGTGATTGTGCTGCCGCATTTGCCTGTCCTTGCACCTTCTAAATTTAAATGAAAACAGCGCCCGCCCACAAGAAAGGCAGGCAGCCACGTTTTTTAAACACGAAAAGCAGAATGAATCCCTTCTAATTGTAATCAAATATTCACGTGGCTTAATCACATTGCTATTGTCCTACGCGATAAGCTTGACTGCAGCATACAAATGTGCAGAATGTGAACACTCAAGAAGCTTCCTAAATCCTATATTCTTCTAGAACTTCCTTCTCTCTTACATCCCCTGCTTTATACCACGGGCAAACCAGCCCTTCAGACAAATAACCTGGCTCTTCAAACAAGGCTGTAGGAGAACTGAGGAGAACCCATTTCACTCTGCCTCCTTTAGATCCTACGGGGAGGACTCCAACTGGTCAAAACCAGCTCCCAGTTCCCTCTTCAACTGGTGTTTCACTCTTTTGCTGACATGTGCAGACCCAGGAGCAAACCAGACCCTGCCCTGTGACTGTTCCAAACCTACCAGAAAAAGCAAACTAAGCATAAGTAGTATCTGCTCAGCTCTGAACGCGCTGTGCCTTCCTGTGAGCTCTTCAAGCTGCAGACAATTGATAACAATGGGATTTAATTGTGTTTAAAAAGAGTGCAGCTATCTATGATCTGCAGGTACAGCAGAGAGATTTAAATTCAAATTTATACCGATGCACCTTTGTGAAAATATACATCCGCCTACGTGTGTGCAAGACACTCAGTCTTAAGAAAAGAGCTTATTCTTAAACCCAATTCTAGGTCAATGAACCTTAGTTCATGTGAACAATATCATTTTAACAATAACCTGGATTTATTGCCCTAGAAATATAATATTAATAAACATCAGTGATGAATGTGATAGTGCATTCAGAACTGCTAGCTGTTCACATTTAGTTACCAGAGAACATTTCACTATGTTATGGAGGACAGGCTGTACTATATATTCATTCAAAATGTGGGTTTTTTTCCCTTCTCCTCTCAGGATTTTGGAGCATCTGAATTTAAATGTTGGCACAGCCTGTCACGCACGAAAATCTTGGCAGTTGTCTACTCTGTGCAGGAGAGATATTTAACTTAATATAAACAACAATACTGAAACATTTCAAAATGCTTATATATTTTTTTATTATCTTGTCCCCCTCTGTTTACATACGCTCTTGTATAGTCTGTCATCAACAGAAATTTGCCAGGTTTCTGGATGGGGTTTATAGTAGTACTTGCTCTACCTTATGAAATTAAAAGCTGAAAGAAATAGTCTGGCAGAGAGGTACAAAAGCCATTTATAGGTTCCACCTTAAGATCTGATTTGGTGCAGCTCCATAAAAACCAAATGCACATCCCAGGCCAATAGGCCATCTCATTTTCAATTATCACAAAGCCAGATTAAGTGCCCTGTCAGCTTTTTCAGACCCGCAGTTCCAACAAAGCCTCTTCCTATCAAGGTAAACTGCTGTAGTTGCCACCCTAACCCTAGGCCACTTATTGTTATGCTCTTTAATTTAAAAAATAAATAGAAGTTCCTCATGCAAACATTTGCCAAATGGGATAAGATTGCCTTCAAAAATGGCTTTCTGTAGGGAGGCTTCTGAAGTTACTGAAATAATGTCTGGGCTATGTTTCTTCACCTACTAACTTATAAGAAAGTCCTATGAGCATCCCAGAGGCACCGGGAGAAGACACCATTATGCTAGTCTAATGCTCTGTTATTTTTTGTTTTCAAGTGCCAATTGTTATTCTCTTCCTTTGTTTTTAAACATGAAATGAAATTAACTGTATCTGTGAGGTTTTTTCCACAGATCACTGTGTCCAGTTGATAAGGCACAATTTGACAAACAGGCTGTGTATTACTTTTTCTGCCATTGGCTTCTTAAATGTCTTATGACAAGTGATTTAACCTCCCTGAGATACAGTCCCCATATCCGTACAATGGGAACACTGCTACTGATCTGCTTTCTTAAATTCTTTGATGAAAATACTATGTAAGAAGTAAGTATTAACAGGATTAATGGCCTTTAAGGGACAGAACTGACTAGTCTGATCTCCTGTATATTGTTGGCCACGCTATATCCTGCCAGTTTTATTTGTGCTGAGCCCACGACTCTGTGTTAGACAGCTATCTGAGAACTTGGAAGGATGATGCAGAATCTAACATACCCTTGGAAGTTTGTTCCAAAGCCTATTAACACCCTACTTCTACCCCGTTATTAATCTGTATCTCATACTAATCTGCATTCAAGCTAAACCCAAGCCAAATCATTAGTTCTCACCTATCCTTTTTTTTTCCTGCCAGATTAAAGGCCTCTTTTGTACCTGGTATTTTCTCCTTGCCAACCTCCTTACACAGTGTAATCAAGTCATTTCTCAGTCTTTTTGGGGTATTATTATTATTATTACTACCGCAAATGGAGTCAGACTGAAAATCTCAGCCTGAACACTGAAATCCAGTGCTTAAATACGAAATGAGAATAGCACAGGGTATCAACAGTGCTGGCTCTCCTGCAGTGCCCTGCCAATGTTCTTTAATCTTGATCAGGAAAGACCACCTGCAAGGCTAAGCTGATAGTCTCATTCTTCCTGTCCATTCATTCCTGGGTCGCTGAGCTCAGTCTGCCAACATGGGTATCAATTAGTGCAAAAAACATCATCAGAATTTCAATTAAGCTGTGCTAGTGTCCCTGCATTTAAAGCACTGTTGTCAAAATTGTGCAAATTGAGACAAAAAGGCTATGCTCTGTAATTAAGTCTGTCCTTTTTTAGCCTCAGATCAACCGTCTTTCTAAAAAAAAAATAAGAAGAAAAAATTAAATGACTTTCAAAACATTGGGGAAAAAGCATAGGACACTCAAAGATGTTGTTATTCCTCTGACTCAAACACATATTTTATTTTTAAATGACATTTCACAGGCCATTAGTTCATAATGTGAGCTACTGCCATTGGACATTAAGAGTAATAAAAAATCCTTCTGCAGAGAAACTCACGTTCAGGTTACTTTTCTTCTTAAAAATATTTGTAATTTGTGGATTTTGTGTGCAATTGTTACAGAGATATCCTTGCAGTGATTTGCTCTGGCTTGCTTTGTAACAGAAAAATCTTTAGGTGAGGCATGTACATAGATAGAAATGCTGATGAAGGCCAAGGTACGTAAAATTACACAGAATTATTTATACTAAATATGGGCAAAAAAGTGATTTCTGAATCTAGAAATTAGGTGGACATCGCCTTATACTTAGCTGCAGAACATGATGAGGTCTGCCAGTTCCTCATATTATAAAAGGTCAGACCCACCACTCATTCCCTTTCATGAGTGTTTATATTCACACAACAACACAACTTCTCCAAATGTGTAAATTTATCCTTTAACAAGGACTGGTTTGTGACTCCATTCGGACCAGAACTCTCACCAAGAGCTGTAGTTCTGGTGGATTCAACATCCAAATTTCACATGAGGTCCACTGAAAAGTATTCATGATGGTAAATGGCTGTAGCAGCTGACTCGTCCTCCATGTGGTCACCTCACAGGCCATTCAGATTCCAATATTTAGTTTTATTCTTGCCGTCTGCCAGTTCCTCATATTATAAAAGGTCAGACCCACCACCTAGTCCCTTTCATGAGTGTTTATATTCACACAACAGCACAGCTTCTCCAAATGTGTAAATTTATCCTTTAACAAGGACTGGTTCTGACTCCATTCAGGCCAGAACTCTCACCAAGAACTGCAGTTCTGGTGGATTCAACATCCAAATCTCACATGAGGTCCACTGCAAAGTATTCACGATGGTAAATGGCTCTAGCAGCTGACTCATTGTCCTCCATGTGGTCACCTCACAGGCCACTCAGATTCCAATATTTAGTTTTATTCTTGCCACGTACACCCAAATATGAAGGAAACAAGTGTTGTCCCTCAAAATAGCTTAAGATCCAGGGACTTTTTAAAGGTTAGTAGATTATTTTTTAAACTTATTTTTTAAAGTTGGGTTGTGGGAGAAATCTTTAGTCTGCATCTTAACAACATGGGTCTTCTTCCTTTTGATAAATCTTTGTGTCTCTATTGTAGAACAAAAATGTGGAAATTTGCTTTACAATTTGGCTTAATTTTTGACATTTCTACATCTTTACTTTCGCTGGTTTGCCAGAACATTGGACTACTGTTGTTATATTATCACAGAATCTCAGCTTCTTCTCAGGAACCATCATATCCTGGCCAATAATGAGTTTCAAAATAAAGATGAAAGGAAATTTTCGTCTAAAAAGCCTTTCAGTGGATGCGTTCTTTACTTTGGAAAAATTGTGTTTCAGTAGCTCTCCTTGGTATCCCGCAAAGGTAAGATGTCACAAATGCCTTGTGAAATCTGACGATTTTCACTACAATGTTCCTGCCAGACACCTTGGAGGAACTTTTGAAGGCCACTGTTTAGAGGTACTCAAGTTTCACCCACTTATATATCTGGATTTCAGACAGTTTCTTGCTCAAGCTGTGTTTCCAGTGCAGGAAAGTTACAGAATGCTAAGACCTTACTAAGAAAAATGACAGATTTAAAAAAATATTAGCAAGCCCAGCTCCCTGGCTATAGAACCATACATATATAGATTCTATATGTAAATATAGTTTTGTATATTTTGGTTCTGTATGTAAATATACTTTTCTCCAAACTGTTGGGAATAAAACCACATGAGAAAAATAAAAGTTAAGACTGAAAAACATGCTGACATAGTAAATAAACTTTATACAGTTTAGATTAATAACACAAGACCTAAAATTTTTAGCGCAGTGAACTTGCAAATTATAGTATAAAATAAAGCTCAGCCTTTTAGACCAACCAAAATCGTACAAAGCATAGATAGCTCCATCAGCTATGAGTAAAAATTTGAATTTCAAGAATATGAAAAAAATGTTGAGTCTATATTCTACTAGCATGATCCATAAGATCTCCTCCATGATAGCTGGCTACTTTTATCAATGTTTTTTGCTATTTTTCTGGTAAGGCAATCTTACATATTTTTAAGTCAGTATTGGAAAGGACACTCAAGCACTTTTTAGCAAACCATGAAAAGACAAGCACTAAAACCAGGCATATACTATTTAGTAGAATATGTAGGACCCAGTTTCCTGCATTTTAGGATTCCTGAGGAAAATTCATGCTTTCTACTGAACTACACAAGGTCTGAAAGAGAGCTGTCAGCTATGTGCTGTGGTTCAAGAAGGCTGATAATTACATTTATTGTCTCTCGAAGGGGACAGAGCACTGCCTGAGCACCCAAACACAGAAGGTAACAGCCACAAATGTGGCTGATGAAGAAGACAAGAAATTTGAACTCTATGAGAATGTATAAAAACACTTTTGAGCTACCGCTATGCATTTAGGGTGCTGCTGTGTTTGGGGTCATGAAATAGAGTGAACAAAGAGAATATCCATAAATCTGTCACTTGCCAACCTTCCAGATTTCCACACAGAAATCTGACCAGGCATGCAAGCAGCTTTAACCTCTGCCAAGACCTCTCGAGAACTCTGGGATCTTCAGCCAACAGTTTACAAAGGACAGAGATGGAGGGGGGCTGGGGAGGGGGGGATTGGTAGCTGAACAACACTGAAGCTTTCAGAAAGATACCAAAGTATATCTTCGCTCTTTCACATTTCATTTCATTCTCAGATGCAAACCTTTCATATCATAAAACCATCTCACCCCTACAAAGCACGTACAACAGCCTGTCATCAAGTGGAACCTCCCTAATCCTCATCTTGGCCTCCGTCCCTAGCTTCGCACTAGCCAGATTTCACCGCACTGTGGCCAGACACAAAGTGGCCAAGGCCCAGATTTGGAAGCCAACAGCCGGAGAACCACAGGAGCACAGGGGATGCCTCTGGTGGCACAGATTCAGCAAAACGGAAGGATGAATTTCTATCCACCTCCAGCACCCCAAACCATGAAACAGGTGTCTCTGGGGCAACATGGTGAGTGCAAATTATACTCAGCTCTGGAAGAAATAACTTTTCCCTTTGAACAACTTCAGATACGTAACCAAAAGGGAGCTAACACAAATCTTTCAGCATAATCTGAGATCAAAACACAAAACTCTTAACAGCATGGGGCATCACATGCGTTTGAGAATCCCCCTATAAAGGTTCAGTGCAATAAACTGATTACAGTGATATAGCTGTACGTAGGCTCTTTTTTTCCCCTTTGACAGGTATGGGGCTGCTAATATTCAGCATGCTAATAGCTGACAGCCGGCTTCATACTGCTTAATGAAACAGGCAGGACCCAGACTCCTAGGGCCCGGTGCTCGCCAGGCTATGCCACATAATCTGGAGCTGACAGGAGGAACCTGGCAGCTGTGTTCCACCACAGATCATTTTATCTCTAATCCAATTTTAAAGATACAGCTTCTTTCATGAAAACTTGTTCATTTTAGGCAACAGGAGTAAAATCTTAGTCCTGACCGCAGGGAAAATATATAGGCACGTGGAAGAGGTTTGGAGGGGCCTTGTTTCAACTATTACAATTCACACACGTGCAAAGTATGTGTCCGTATGTGTACAAAGACAGTGAAATCCCAGACCGGAAAACATTCATGTGGGTTCAAGTTCCAGCAGGTGTAGAGCCCACCCAGTTCCTTCCTTGGCAGTCCATGCAAGTGCTAAGGATTTACAGGCACAAAGGAGATTTCCCTCAACCATGATGGAGAGAGGTCTGATCGCTGCCACAGAAGCAGCAGCAGGAGGCACAAGCTGTCACACACCCCCAGCGCTCTCACAACCGGGTTAGAAACGCCAAGGTTACGGCTAGAAACAACACTTGAAATACAGCTCAAGGAAACGGCAAACCCAGTGTAAATGGGCCTTGAAGCTACGTGGCAAAGAGCTGTTCTCTTTCTGGTTGGTGCCTACCAATTCATGAAAAACAGAGCTTTGATTGTCCTTGATAACTAAATGGACCCAGTTATCAATTGCTCCTCTGAATGGGAACCATCTGCAAGACCCTGAGTATTCTATCATCGCTGGAGACAAAAGAGCCTCCTGAGAAAACACAGGCTACTTCCTTAAATATGGTCTCTGGATATCATATCATGCTTGCAACAATGTATTTAGAGATTTCTATATAAGTTATGGCCTTATCGTGCATTTGCAAGCTACCTACTCAAACACCTGAAGCAGATAATCAAAGTTAGTACGTCTTTTGTGTGCTTTTTGCCTTTGTCAGCTGCAGGTGGAACTGATAGATGTCCCACCCCAAGATTGCCTGGCCCCTCTCTTTGCAAGACTTTGTTTCCATTTGCTTATAATGGGGTCCACTTTCAGTCTGTGGGCTGTCAGCTTCTTAGGTGATATCTACTTCAGCCTGAAAATCTGGGATTGACCAGAAGATTTCAATCGAAAATAATCATTTGTTTCCGGCTAGGGAAAGAGATATAGTTTTGCCCTTGTGGAACAAAACTTTCCATAGTGCCCCATGGGCTGGCACAGGAACCTGGAATTGGGCAGTCAAGTGCTGGCACTGTGCATTTCACTTCACAGAAGTCATATGAGGAATCTCCTCCTCCTGTGATTACTGGTGGATAAAGTTTAATGGCCTGTAATCAGGGCTCTCACCTGACGTGAAGCACCTAAAAGAGATATAGCATGCCTGACCTAGTTGTCCCTGTTCCACTAACAGCCAGTGAGGAAGGGTGGCCAATTCTCAAGGGTGATTCATCCCAGTCTAACTCAGGTGTCTAGTGCAGGGGGGGTGAATTCTTTGGCAGGTTCCTCTGTCTCTCACTGACTGCCCAAGTAACCAACAGTTAACTTCTAGGAAACTAAAAAGTCATACACTCTATCATATCCTAAATTGTAACAGTGGCATATGCTACATTCATTCACTATTTAACTCCTAGGAAACTAAAAAGTCATGCACTCTGTCATATCCTAAATGGTAACAGTGGCATATGCTACATTCATTCACTCAGGTCCTGTGCAGAGGAATTTTTCTTCCATGGAAGCCACAGGTATAGAGAAAGGGATGAGCTGAACTAGCCTGCTACCACCACATTCAATTCAGAGGCTCTTCCCACCTAACTTAGCAGCTCAGAGGCACTGAATGCCATCAGCAAGGTCTCTCTGTGACAACTGTTCATAGATTTTCAGGCAGACATCAAAGACCTAAGAAGTTGCTATAAAAATCAATAGAATTATATTTTTAACTTTTTTATGTCTCATGACTCAGTTCTCTATCTTAAGCCTTCTGGGATCCCATTTTCCACCTTTTTCTGTACAACCATGAAAAGACAATCCTTTCCTACTTAAAAGCTGAGATTTTGATGATTTCACATTGCTGCAATAGCATAGCATTTAAAAATAGTATATAGAGTTTCTCTGAGAACACTATGAATTGGTCAGTCTAATTTAATTCCTCATTGTAAACAAATAACAGTTATCATTCTCAAGTTTTTAAAATGCGCTCTATTTAGAACTTGCCTTTATTTATAGCTTGAAAACCAAATCTTCCCTTATTGATTGCCCAAACATTTATTTGTTTCAACAGTTCTTTGGTATTTAGTCACTTTCATTACTGTTTTACCTTGACTAAAATGATCAGTAGCCACAGTACAAATTACCTAATAACTAGTTAGAAGATAAAACATCTTGCGCTCTACAAACCTTTGGTGGTGTCTTTCAAACTCATCCATTTTCTTTTTAACAAGAATGTCCTTTTTCTCCTTCATGACGCTGATGTCACTCAGATCTGACACATTAAGGACTACATGGAAAATACTGGTACTGACTTCAATGCTTTCTACAAATTATTAGTATTTGCACATTTGTCTTAATGTATTTTCAATCAGTCCAATTGCCTTACATACATGAACTGCAACCACCATAGTATGATCAATATTTCCTCTAAACATAGACTACCTGGGAAATTAAATATTCAAAGTAAGGCTTGTAAGCGCCATAATTACAGATTGGAAATCTGTTATAGCCTACCTGGGAAATTAAATATTCAAAGCATAAGGCTTGTAAGCGCCATAATTACAGATTGGAAATCTGTGCAGTCTATTTACAAGAATGCCTTCTGAAGGGCCTTAAAATCTTCTCCCTCACTGAATTTGGGAGACTGGATTCAGAAAATAACAGAAATGGTAACCGTTAAAATTACTGGATTATTTTATTGAAAAAAAATCAAGAAAACCTCATTACCAAAGTTAGGAACTCCAGCAATACCTGGAGAATGCAGAAGATTCCCAAAATCTCAACATTTGGTCATCTCAGAGACTACAAAGAATGGGTGTAGAAAATACAGTATCAAAATAAAAACAAAGGAAAACCACCCAACTGGAAAGCTGTGCAACAAATGTGAAATAACCTTTGTTTGTAAAAAAAAAAAAAAAAAAAAAAAAGATGATCTCTGCATAAAAATCAATGTGTGGATACATCAGAAAAGCTTACAAAAAGTTTTTTTTTACAATTATGAATGATCGCTCAAGGGAATTTTTATATGTCAGTTTTATACTTCCTCATGTTAAATGAAGTGAAACCACTGAGACCTCAGGCAGCTAACTGCATCACCAGGCAAGGATGGAGTTAGTAATTTCCTTTTTTATCTGGACAGTAAAAAATATTGCTGTGCCACCATAACTTATAGCTTGTGACAAGGCAAAACTTTATGACTTCTGGATTTCTAAGTGGGTCGTAGGAGAAGAGAAAAAAAAAAGTCCAATTTATCAGAATCTTGATTTTTTTTTTTAGCATAATGACTTGAAGATGAAGATTAAATTAATGGATTAATGCACATTTACCCATCTATCTCTCATTCCCTATATTGATTTTAGAGTCCCATGGAAGACAATCTCAACTAGTAACTGCATAAAACAGAGAGTTCAGCTGGGGTAACTCAGCATTTCAAAAGCAAACTGTTCAAATTTGATAATAAATGAATAGGACAACATTATTTTTTTTTCTAAGCCTACACTACAGAAAAAACAATGTAACCCTCTTCGTCCTGATTTCACTGAGGACTGGAGGTCTGATGAATAGGAGCAATCATCCAAAAGCACCACTGTCAGTCTAACTTTGCAATTTCGGTTGAAGATCTTTCCTGTAGGCTACAACATTACTAAGACTGGGTTAAAGAATTTGTCTTAGGCTCTTTTGTTATTTTTGTTTAGAATGCTATCACTATGGTATCTCAGCACTGCAAGTATAATTTCCTCCCAGAGACAGGGGTCTCTCCCCTCAAAATTTGCCCCCGTGGAGCTGAAGGAAGCTGTAATAATTTCTTGGCTAAATAATCACAGATAATGCACCCTGCTCTGAAAGGAGTACTTTCTCTTTGGCATTGTCCACTATCTGTAAATCTCAGATGTTTATTCATTAGGACAGCGATTAGAAACCCAGTCTTCCAGGCAAGAGCCATAGTCATTAAGCTATAGAGTCTGAATATTTGCTATGAATATTTTAAGTATTTTATATTAAGTAGATTAGCTTCACCAAGAGGGGATGAGGGATTCATCTTAGAGCATGCTTTTGTGTGATAGCTGGTGAATTCTTGATCTGGTGGAAGATTTTCTATTGGGAGGGTAAGATGTGGCTTCAAATCTGTGTTCCAAAGAAAGCAGGAGAAGAAAATGATCCTGTGTATTGTGCATGAATGCTCCATGCACTGGGCTGTTGAGAATTTGAGATGGGTCATTGGGTTTTGTTTGTGACCCAAGCTTGTAAAGACATCCTGAAGTATTTTATTGTATCAGGACTTGCCAAGAAGATCACAGAAACACACCCATTATTTGTAAATCTTGCTATGGTTTAGGCATAGGGGATCTTCACATTTTAAGGTGCCCTGCTTGAAAGGGATCATGCCAAGGAACAGAAATGAAGGCCACTAGGAATTCTCTGGCTCAAGTCTCATGCCAAGGCTCCCAGGCCACCAACACCATCAGGCAATAGCTGGGCATCAATTTGGAATTAGGCACTTACATAGGTATTAAATTAGGAACTTCTGTGGGTGAACTCTCCCAGGAGTTCTTCATCTCTCTGGTCCCAATGATGGGTCACACAGAAAAAACTGAAAGACCCAGACACCCTAAATTCAAATATTTTCTATTGAGTTATTATGAGCTCAGAAGGAAGAAAAGGACACTTGGACAGTAGTCAAGGACTTGGACAGCTTTTCTGGTTGAATGGGCCACTTCTTCCTCTGCAAATATCAACAGACATAACATGGATAGACCTAATCATACCTGCAGTAGGCCCAGTGCTTTCTGGGACTTATGCATGAACCTCCCATGCACCATACAGTCTATGTTCAAGGGTTGACTCAAGCACAAGTACTGTCAGGAGTGGGTCCCCACTACTAGATTAATACATAGAGCCTGTGGCCCTTTTTCTTGGAGCCCTACTGCTATCATGTGGCCGGAAAAGAAGGCAGCTGGGATCATGCAGCTGCCACCATCACTAGAATAATTAATTTAGCCTGGAGCAAGCTCCTGTGAGTCTCCAAGGTGCCCTGGGAAAGAGAGCAACCAGGATTAGCTGACAGACTATCAGTTGAACACTTGAGAGATGAGATATCAAATTGATTTAATTCATATGTTGGGGTTTTTTTACAAAGTCCTTCAAAAAAAATGAGAGATTTGGGTCAACGCACGTAAAAGCTTCAAAGGAATCAGGATATTTTTGTCTTAGTTACTAACAAGCATCCCACAGCTACAAACATATGAGACTGTACAGGTGATGTCTACCCTGATAAATAAAACTGACTAGGGAACCCTAAAGGCAAATGTCATAATGGCTCAGGGCCATCTGGCCAAACCCTCTTTCTTCCTCCCCAAAAGAACGTGGTCTAATCCAACCTGCCTACCGAGAGCAGCCCCTAACTTGTGTTATTCTCCAAAACATGCCAAGGCTTTGTCTCGGAAAATGCTATTTGGCACAAGCCTGCATTGTGCCAAGGACAGGTGCTAATAACCAGACACTGTGGACACTCGTGGGCTGGCACTCAAGCCCCTGCCCCAGCTCTGCTCTGTTTTCTGGGGCCAGCGTAGCCACAGAATCCTCTTGGCCTTGGTGAACTCCATCAGCCCTCGCAGCAAGGTTTGCAAAAGCACAATTACATCCAATTTAGGGCCTGGAGCTCTGTATTAATAAATCTTAATTCTCCAACAGCTTTGAAGAGCAGAATCCAACATGCACTGCTTATAAGAATGTTTATGACAAAACAGTTCTCAGTGGGCAGACATTTTTTCTTTAGTCCTGATCTAAGCTGACATGGTTGTGGAAGGATTTCCCAGAACGTGTTATTTTGTAAGAATGTGTTCAAGGCCCCAGCATCTCTGCTGTTTTTACCAGAACAATTTTAAAATACAATTTTAATAGACAGTGTTGGCTCTTCTAACTTGCAGGTCAGCTGAGTGTCAGATGTGAAAATCAAAGCACTTTTTTAAGGTTTCTAAATATAACAAAATATCTTCATATGAAACATTTTGGCATGGCTGGCTTTTAAAAATAGCTCCTACAGCGCCTCAAGACTTTCAGCAATCATGGCTGAATGCTGACCAAGAGTTCAACAACACCTCAGGAAAAATAATAGTAACCGTGAAATGGTATGCCCATTTTAATGCCGTAAACTGAGAAATTCTCCAGAACTGCTCAAAATCTGTGTGTTTTCCTTTATCAGATGAATGCAAACAATCACACTATTGGTAATGAAGCTTGTGGACAGTAGGTGACAGAATGACAAAACCTGTCTCTTCATTTGCAGAGAATTTGTGCCAGATGTTTTTAAGTGCAAACATTGGACCTCAGCCGACATGCCAAGCTGCACACATGTTCACACTAGATTCTTGCTGGCAAAAGAAATAAGGAAGAAACGTAGATTCAGGGCTTTTTCAATATTGCCTTGGGTGTTCAATTCATCATCATTTCTTCCTTCGGAAAGAATCATTTTGGGGTATGTTTTGAATTTCATCTTTCCTCATTTTCAGCTTATGCCAATTTATTAAAATCCTTTGTTGAGTTCCAGCCATCATGCTGGAATTATGGAAACTAGTTAGTGGAAGATATGTAATAGAAGCCTATTTCTTTAGTAAGATCAGCTACAGCTGTAAGATTTGGGCATAAAATTTAATGGCAATATATCTGCATATCATACAGAACTGGCATTTTTTAAGATGGCTTTCTGTTAAATTCAAAGAAACCTGCTTGCAACTTAGAAGTCTGCCTGCCATGAAAGACATAAGCCCTAATAAAACTATCACATCTTCAGCCTTGTCTTCAGTCACTGGGTGGATCTGCACAACTCACATTAACATTAATGGGAATTCCATGTATGCATCACTTGGAGAAAATACTCCCTAAGATATTTTATCATTATCTTTCTAGGCAGGTAGGGATGGCATCAATCATGCATCCAACACAGTTGCACAACGTGCAGAGCAATAAAAAATAAATAAAAAAGCACAGACATTTCCAAAGACTTTCTTCTTAAAATATTAAGAAGGATCAAATGGAAAAGCTTTGAGAATCCTGTGAGGAGAACATGACTTAGTTGCATATTTTCCTGTAATTACAAAAGATCTAAAACCTAAGCTCACCCTTTCTCCTTCTAGAGAGAGCAGCAATGTGATAATAAAGACCAACCTCATTATGTAAGCAAGTCACAGATAAGATGCACTCAATTTATCATAAACATCCAGCCGGTGAAGAGAGAAGGGGGGAGTTTACACTGGAACTGGTTGACCTCTGTGCTTTTTCCTTTTTTTTCTCCTGTTTATTTTTAATAGAGGAAGATTTCTTCCCAAAATTTCAATAATAAACAGCAGAAATGTTTAGGTACTGGGGAAAATAGGGGTTGTGAAAAACAGTACTTGCAGACAGCCTCATGAGGGTGGGGTGCACTGATGAGGAATTTCACAGCTTGACAGTTGTGCCCTACCATGGGCAGAAGCAAGCAGGAAGAGATGGCAGTAGGTTGCACCACTGCCTCAGTCCTTCCTTCTTCTCTCCTTAGAAAATTGCAGCAGAAGAAAAGTTATCAACGATCTTTTCTCTGACAAGTGCTAAGCTCATAATTCTGGGCATGTCAAACTGTGATACACAGAGGTAGCATTAACCAAATTAGCTCCAGAACCAGAAATACCCAAGGAAGGAACACCTTCACAACATTGCACTTGAAGCTATTAGCTTTTGGAAGCCTAAACTTCTTTCAGGACACAACCGTGGCAAGCCATATCAGATTACATGGATATATCAGCAGCAAGCAGCGAAGGAGCAGCAGGAAAAAAAGGAAAGACGTTCATCAGAGGAAAATCAAAGCACCAAGATCTACTGTTAAGGTAGGCATCCTGTCGCTCTTCCCACCTCTCTCTCCCCAAAATAACATTGTTCTGCTATTTTCTCTTTTGAAAGAAGTTCCAGGAATAAGAATTCTTCATTTCAATTTAAAAACCAAGTAAAAGTTGCTGGTTGTGAGTGTTGCAGTGAGAGTTCAGTCTGGGCAGCCTATTCTTCTCTCTCCTTGTGGGAGGAGATACATGCACCATTTTTTCTGGTTACATCCTTTGAGCATCAGGCACAAATTTGTGTACACTACCACTCTGACAGTCAGATCACCTGGGTTTTGGAAGACAATGAGAAATACTATGTGGAAAGAAGGAACAGGGGAAATCCTGGGAAGCCACAATGAACTCAGAGCTTCACTGACCCTGCAGTACAAAGCAAAGCTCTCTGACAGCTAAATTTTCCTGATGTGAACCTCAGGAAGTTCAACAAAGCCAAGTGTCAGGTCCTGCACCTGGATCAGGCAAACCCCCATTATTAATACAGGCTGGGGGATGAAGGGATTGAGAGCAGCCCTGACAAGAAGGACTTGAGGGTGTTGGTGGATGAAAAGCTGGACATAAGCTGACAATGTGTGCTCATAGCCCAAAAAGCCAACTGCATCCTGGGCCGCATCACAAGAAGCGTGGTCAGCAGGTCGAGGGAGGTGATTCTCTCTACTCCACTCTTGTGAGATCCCACCTGTGTGGGGTCCAGGTCTGGAGTCCTCAGGACAAGAAAGACATGAACCTATTGGAGTGGGTCCAGTGGAAGGCCACAAAGATGCTCAAAGTGCTGGAGCACCTCTCCTATGAAGACAGGCTGATACAGTTGGGGCTGTTCAGCCTGGGGAAAAGAAGGCTCCAAGGAGACCTTATTGCAGCCTTTCTACATAGAAAGTGGGCTTATAAGAAAAACAGAGAGATTTTTTATCATGATCTGTAATAACAAGACAAGAGGTAATGGTTTTTAAACTGAAAGAGGGTAGATTTAGATTGAACACCAGAAATGTTTTATGAGGAGGGTGGTGAGACACTGGAACTACATAGAAAGTGGGCTTATAAGAAAAACAGAGAGATTTTTTATCATGATCTGTAATAACAAGACAAGAGGTAATGGTTTTTAAACTGAAAGAGGGTAGATTTAGATTGAACACCAGAAATGTTTTATGAGGAGGGTGGTGAGACACTGGAACTGGTTGCCCAGGGAAGTTGTGGATGCCCCATTATTGGAAGCGTTCAAGGTCAGTCAGGTTGCATGGGGCTTTAAGCAACATGATGTAGTGAAAGATGTCCTTGTCCATGGCATGGGGAGTGGGTTGGACTAGATGATCTTTAAAGGTCCCTTCCAACCCAAACCATTCTATGAATCAATAATAAACAAAGAACCCCTTTCCCTCTCCTGCATTCCCATTCTAACACACAAAGCTGAAAATGACATCACCTTTGAGTTAAAAATCAGGTTTTTCTGTGTTCTATGTCAGCAAAGATGGTGATGCGAGCTGTTACATTGTTCTCAGACTGGCTCACTTTATTCCTTCACCTGCAGAGCAGCACAGTGGAAGTGGAAAGTAGCAGTAAGGAAAAAAAAACATCTGGGCAGACACCAGAGTTCCTCTTCAGTTAACATCTTACAACTGTTGTGTTGACCTCACAACATAAAAGACCGGAGCCTCCTAAAAACTTCCCTCCCGAACTTCAGCCCACGCTCAAACGCTGCTGCTTTTAGCTCTTGAGGCACCCAGCTGGCGTCAGGCAAATTTGTGGCCATCACATAAGAGAGCAGCTGCATGGAGCTCACAAGCACAGGACAGTTCAAAGGATTAGTCCCTCTGTATTAATATTCAAGACAGTGAAGTCTCATGCTTTAAGCAGCTAATTTTGAGAGTCAGCCCTTAGAAATGAATATATTCATAGTTAAAAGAGAGAAATTAAGGGGTATTAAATTTCTCCAGAAAAACTGTACACCTTCAATTTAGGAAAAGCAACATTTCGGGTATTGATTTCATCCAGCAAACTGTCATTCTGGCAAGTCATACTGCGATCAGCAAGGGAGGAACGAAAGAGTTACGGATTCTTTGGGATGCTTCATTTCTGTGTTTATACACCTCCTCACACATTAGTGAATCACCAGTGCTGCCACACTACAAATAATAAATAACAGCAGAACTCATATATTTGTATTCCCTTGTGTGCTTATCACAAAGCCATTTAAAGATGTTTTCAACTCTGAATACATTAGAAGTTATTTCAAATAAAAAGTCTTCTTAGAAGAATGTGACAGTTTTAAATACTGGAAATTTAGTGGGGTAAACACAGAATAAACACAGACCCCGGTACACCAACTCAATAAGGTACATTCAAAGAGTAGCACAATGACATCTTTTCAAGTCACTCAGACTTTGGAGGACAAAAAGTTAGCTTTTGTGCAGAAGGCTTGCTGGTTTTATTGTATGTCATTATTACTCACACTAGGACATTATCAAGAGGGAGAAGACTGCGTTTATAGTGTCTTTGTGGAACCAAGCATTCTTATGAACTAAATCTAATTTACATTTCTGACATTGGTGGTCAGAAGTTATCTAGGACATAACACTGCATTTGAGCAATTCAAGTACTTGAAGGAAACAAGCTTTAGCATTGCTGATTGAAAACACCAGTAGTGTCGGAACTGAAGCACGTGAAAAACTTTCGGGTGGATCAAACTGACAGAGCCTGTTGGTCAAGAAAGATGAAATCAAATTGCCAAAGTCTTGCCGTGGACACCCACATAACCACGATTTTGTCTCTGGCATCACACGATTAGATGACTGTTCTAGTAAGAGCGACACGTAAATAAATGGCAAAGCATGTGGAGCCAAGGCAAAAGAGTCTAGCAAAGACACCAAGAAAATGTAGCTTTTTATTCCTTTCAGAATGCAGGCGTTATTGGGATATTTTCTGATGTATTTACTATTTTTCATTACTTATTGGCGCACTCAGGCCATTAATTTTTACTCAATGGATCAATCCTGTACAGGCTAAAAGCATTCTGTAGTTCCTAGTCAGGTGACACTGGGTAGCTGCAGTTAGTCTAACCAGGGTGCTCTCGCTGTTTTCCAGCAGGAACATTGCCATATGCATACTCTAAAACTGATCGCTGCAAAAAGTGGCTTCCGCAAGAAAAAAAAAAAAAAATTACTTACTAGTTCAAAGTTTGCTTTCCACAGAAAATTCAGGCCAGTGAAACCCGTAGTGATGGAAGTCTAAAATAAAAGAGAAATCTGGGGTAAAAATCCTTCCAGCGTTTGCTCTTCAGTGTGTCTCACCAGGTATTGCTCAAAGATGCTGGAACAAGAGAAATATGAGCAAACGTAGCTGTCTGAATGGCTCTGGTTTATATGTTGCCACAAAATCTGCAGACTAATAAATGAAGTAACCTCATGGGGAGAAAATCTCCCTGCTTCCTTCTGGGCAAGGGCAGAGGGCTGACGTCAGGAGCTGTGCTGCCAGGAGGGATGGGGAAGGTCCCCAGGAACCACAGAGGGCTGCTACAGCAAATGTCTGTGGGAGCAGGGATGCAGAGGAGGATGGAAGGGGAGGAGGACAGCGAGGAGGAGGACCAAGGATGCAGAAAAACTCCTTTGCTGACAAGTTGAGGGGCAATGCAGCAACCAGAAAAGCAGAAACATCTCTGTGGCTGCTATTCCACTCCCTAAGGAGACAGGTCTGCCCAGCAGGCGAGCATACTGGGAGCATAGCTGCAAGTGTCTGCCAGGGAAAAGAGGTGGCCTTACCATGGAAAAGTGGTTTTAGGGGACTTTGTGCACAAAAGAGCTTTAATCACTACTTAACTGGAGGCCCACCATAAATTTGGATGCCCAGCCTTCAACTGAGGTAGCCCACAGAGCACAAGGGGTGGAGGAAGGATGGGCTGGACAAGGTGGCCTTCGTACAGCCGCGTATTTAATAGTTCAGAAGCAACTAAATGCAAGAAGTGACATTAAAGAAGTCGCTTTTGTATAATTTAACTCAAAAATCACATTCCTCTCAGCGACTTATTAGCTTGTTTTTCTGCATTGTATACCTCTTGAAAAAAGAACTTGGAGGAGGAAGCTAATTTAAGCCCAGTTCTTGTGTAACAGAAGTTACAGCAAGATGATTCAAGGGGGGTTCCACTTGCAGCACCATGTGTTTAAATTGTCAGACCAATAAATTTAGAAGAGGACACCTACCACCGTTTTGCTGTTGGTACTTTATAGAGAGATGTCATAGAACAACTACTCAGAAGCTAACATCATCATCCAGTTAGATAACCAGTTCAAATTTCTAGCCCTCGTTTTGGAAAAAAAAAGAAAAGAAGAAAAGAAAATTAATATTCTTTTTACATGGAGCTTAAAATATAGTGTAATTTAAGAAGATTAACTGACAATTTAATGGATTGATCCAAAGATTGTTTTAATTTGCAAATAATCTCCTAAATGTCATGAAATCTCTAAAGCAACATGCAAACTATTCAGAGTCCAAAAATAATGAGCTATTGATTCTTTTGTTATGAAATCACCCTGTTGGTTGGCAATATACCTTTGGGCCACAATGTATTACATGAGTAAATTACAGTACCTGATGCTGACAATGAAGAAATGACAGCAAACTTTTTCTCATTAAAATCTAGGCTGGAAAAAATGTCAAAACTAACTTTTTTCCCTCCCATAAATAAATAAATAAATACATACATAAGCACCGTTCCTTCATATACTGTATATTGCTGAACAGATATAAATTCTGTACGTAAAACCTGATAAAATATGTGTCCTGAAATTCCCAGAATTGATTTTTTACTGAGTCTAAACCATCTGTGTCTGTAGACTAGAAATCTATATTTATCTATACATAGGTATATGATTTTAGAGAGTTAAAAAAATGCCTAAATCCATTTTAGAGCCTAAAACTGTCAAAACCAGGTAGCACGTAAATGAGTTGGACACCCAAAACTGTGATGGTCCAGTTGACAAAGCCACTGAGAACTGAAAACTCTCATTCAATTCAAAGTCTGAATATACTGCGCCTCTGAAAATGGGGAAGAATGACCTGAATATACGAGATTGGTTCAGTCTGATCATCAACAGAGCACCAAAACCTCTCAGCTCACGATCTCTAGTCTTTTCTTAGACCACTTTTCAATCAATAATTAGGACAGCTTAAGTACAAAGTAAAGCAAAATGAAAACCCGGACTTCGAGTACTAGCCTAAAATATAAGCTGGAATCACACAACACAATCATTATGACAGTTTCCACCTAAAAATAGAAGCTTTGTGCAAAAAAAGTCTTCAAGGCCTTTCTTCAACCATAACGAGTGGCTATCTGAAGCAGCCACAAGGACAAATAGAGAACACCCAGAATCAGTCCCTGAAAGCTGCTAAGCTGGGGTCCAAGTCTGAGGTCAAAGCAGGGCATAAAATACTGTATCCCTGTACTCTGATCTTTATCAGCATAGTGTCTCAATGCTTATTCCACCAAGAAAACCAGAAAGGCCTTGTGCCATCAGAACCTGCTACCCACTGCTGCTGTAGCAAAGCACACCCTCGAGCTGGAGACAGTGGTACCCAGCAACTCTTCCCCTTGTACATCCCTTACCATGGCCCACATTTTCATCCTCTTTGGTCTACTTTACCACAGAGACACAATGCTCTTTTTCTCACCTCAGTTCCCAGTGAGATGGTGGTGCTCAGCCCTCCCCAAGGGCCCACCACAACTCCCACCAAACACTTGCACCTCTTCTAAATGTTGTCTTTGTAAGGACACAGGCTCGGAACAGAGAGAAAACAAGGCTGATACCACACAAAGCAGGGTCTGGATGGAGATCTAGGATTTTTGCCTGTGGGTAGAGAGGTTGCCTGATTTTTCTCCTGCCCTGGTGGATGCTGAGCTGCCTTTCTCTGATGTATTGTGGCTCTAGCTCTGAGCAGCAATAAGGTTTGTAAAGGACTCAATCTTGTATGTCTAGTACTCCTAGTCATGTTGTCAGGCATAAGTTAAACGGAACAGTGTTTGGCCCTGCATTCACATATAATGTTTTCCTTTTGAGTAGAAAACTAACGCAAAATTGAAGAATTCTATCTTTTAAATACAGCTAACAGAATATAAAAATGCTTGATCAAAATTCGTTGAGGTGCCAAAGGGAAACTAGAATATAATTTCTGAATACAGATTACAAAGTGTTCGAGGTTTCCTTTTGACTAATTGCTTTCTTTCTTGATGTCTTCAGGAGTTTTACTTTCATTGTGGAATTATTTTATAAACTGTCTTTCTTCACTAAACAACTAAAGGTTAAATGTTATAAATGCGATGTGAAATCCATTGTATTCATCCATTGTTCCTAGGTCTTGCAAAATAGTACGAAGACTTTACACATAAAGGCACATCTTTAAAACTGCTTCAGGGTCCAAATTAAAAATTATTCCCATTTGTGCTGATTACCAAGGGACAGTTGGAGAATCCCCAGTGATCGCAGGACATTTCCATATAGCCTGTCACGTTAAGGTGAAAAATTCGCAAGGACAGTCTCACCATCTGTCATCAGCTCGCTTCGGTGACACAGAGGACTGCTCTGAAATGGCCAATAGGCTTCACGCATAACAAAGCCCTTGCACTTTTGCATTGTTTATATTTTGACCTGGGCAGATAATCCTTCAGAAAGCAGGGCTGTGTTTTGCTACTTCTCTTTTTTCTTTTTTTTTTTTCTTACACGGTGACCATTTCAATGCTGTCTTTTTAAAAGAAATCATCCATCCATCTAGAAAATAAATTTAAAGAACCATCTCTATGTTACTATTCTCCTAAAGAACTACATTGCAGACTGAAGGCATTTTATTAACAGCCCCATGTTTTATGAAAGCTGGTGAAAACCTGTTTTTCTAAACTAAGGGGCTTTTTGTGAGTGACTTAGTCACTTCATTTAAACTGTAAATCTAGGTGGTTGTGAATGTTTAATACACTGTCAAGGTTTGTTGCTAACAGTCTTTCATTAAATGGATAATTTAAAAGCAGACGGCAATCTAGAAAAGAAAAAAAATAGCACCTTTCTGCAGCTTGACAAAACCATGTTAGTCTGTTTGTATAGTCACTCATACAACAAGGACTATTTCTCATAGCAGAAGTCAAAGATAAACTGTTCTTACCATGATGTCAAGCACCACTTAAGACTTGCAAATACAGTTTCCTTATACAATAGGTTCCTCTCCAGCCTATCAGGTTTGCAGCTGACACACTTACAGCATCCGTTAAAGGAATTAAGAAAAAAAATTTGGAAAAATAAACTCCTGGGAAATGTTTTTATCCTGCCATTTATCTACCTCAATGACTGGAAAATAAAAGACTAATAGAACATTCATCCCAGAGCTCTGTCTGCCTGGAAGTCCAACAGCTAACAAAATTGTCAGAAACAGCCATTGTTAGAAATAAGTGAATGGATGAAGTGAAGAATGAATGAATATATGATGGGGACATCCCTTCTGTCAGTATAACAGGATCCTGACAGGATCCTCTAGGTTTTATTTCATCTTCAACACATACAATATTCACATGTATAGTAAGAAATCCTTATTCAAGACACAGGCAAGACTTCAAACAATGCATTGTATATATCTAGATGTATTCCCCTTATAATTGGGGAACATTTGTTATTTTTCAGTCCACCCTTATATTTTAGTAATAAACCAGACCTTTTAATTACAAATGAACTCAACTCTTTCCTCTGCAAAGACAAGCTCCACTGATGTTAAAGGGAATTACACTAAATTCTGAAGGATAAATAAATCCCTTGAGGTCCGCTCCTTCTCTCCCACCTGCATCACGCACAATATATCAGAAATGTGGAGTCACTTAACCATAGGAGGGATTCCTCCTAGCTCCCCTCCGTGTTCTGTATTCCACTGAGCATGACTGCCCATAAACAAACAGCCATTTATTGTTCTGTTGCTGCCTTATGTTTGAAAGGGATTTTTTTTTTAATCAAATTTACATACAGAATATAGGGTCTGTAAAACCATGTGCAAGACAGACTGAGTACAAAGCCCTGGTGATATGTGAATCCCTAAGTTCCTGCTTTCTCCAGAGCTGAGGATCTAGAAACATAGAAAAGTAATCTTTTGATACAGATTTGATATAGATTCCTCCTCTCTGAGACAAGACTAGAAATTGCTGGGGTGTGCAAAAATCAAATCCAGGTTTTGAGAAAGAATTTCCATGGAGCTTTCCATGTAGAGATCCCTAGGGTGACACTATGATGCTGAAAGTTCTCACTGGGTTCCCTTTGTAGTATGAAACTAGCACCTTTGTTTGTTAAAGATATAAGGACATTTTTTATATATACATTTGATTCTTCAAAACAGCATGTCATGCACAAGAGAACAAATAAAAGAAGTTGTACATTTCCAGATGAAATTTCATATCAACAACTTTGCTATGTTGTAGTTGACCCTTTCCAAGGACAGATATACCTCTAGCTTCAGTGTTCCCAGACATCTTTTCCTGCATAATACCCATCATGTACAAGTCATCTTTACACATTCTTGAACTATAAACACAGATTTACGTATTCCAGCCAAGTCAAAGCTAATTTCATCAAGGTCCTTGGATACTACAACTTTCTGGTAAATATTTGAGGGCAGTTCCAGATGATAAACTTGCAAAGTAAAGGATTCTACTTCTCAGTTAATTTCTGTGAAAAAAAATAACAGAAGGAATTCGGGAGTCTCTGGGTTTAGATACATCAAATATATATATATGTATATATATATATATATATATATATATATATATGTTACTAAAAGCAGACACCTTATACCATGACTTGGTTTCAGATGGGAGAATTAAAAGTTCAGAGCTGTTGTTTCAGATTGGATGAATCTCAGTAATAATACTGTATGGGTAACGTTCTGGCACATGTTTCTAAGAAATTAAAAAAAAAAAAAAATCAAAGCCTGGGCTTCCAGGTAGAAATAATTGGTCACATGGAAATTTAAAAGCTACTAATAACTGAATGGGGCCAAGGTCTGTGTTCTGGACCTGAGAGGAAATATTACAGCACATCCCATATGTTTCCAGCTAAACCCTCCCTGCTCACAAGCGGGCAGTGTCCCTGTGCTGCCCTTTGGGTGGGGATGTAGAAGTGATAGTAAGCTCTCTACAGAAATCCATCCCATTCCCACAGTAAAAAACCTGCTGAATTTGACCAGCCTTTTCAGCAATCCCAGCTTCTTCCTGCAGATCTCTCCTCCTACTCGGGGCCAGGCTCTGGCCAGGTCTGCTTCACTCCCTGATCCTCGACCCAAAAGCTGCTTCTGTCTTGGCAGCTTGTCTGTTTTCACGAATGGGGATCAATTCATTTGCCTTTGTCATTTATTTTCTGTTAAGAATTTTTTGTAGTTTCAACCTAACCTGTGTTAATAACCAGGAAGAAGTAGTTTCTTATTTTCTTGGTCACTCTGCAGCAACACACTCATTGTCCTACTGGACTGAGTTGCTTACTGTTAATGATCTTTTAGACGTACCAATGGTGGTCCAAATACACGTAAGGAAGGTTTATGTATTATATAACAACATTAATAGACCAAATGTCACAGTTGGAAATTTTCCCAGCCACCAGCCCTTCATTTCATTCAGAATTACAACCCTGACTTACATTGACATGCAGCTGCTTCTAGGCAAGATTAGGAGGTATGTTAGCAGTGTTTGCTAGAAAATATGTGACAGAGTAATACAGAATTCATAAAATCAGTCAGAATCACGGAAGGGTTTGGCTTGGAAGGGACCTTAGAGATTATCGAGTTCTAACCCCCCTGCCATGGGCAGGGACACTTCCCACTAGAACAAGTTGCTCAAAGACCCATCCAGCCTGGTCTTGAACACTTCCAGGAAGGGAGCATCATAAGGGAATCCATATGTTCTGTGTAATCAGCGTCCTAGTCTGTCAAGACTGGTACTGCTTCCATCTCTCCTTGCATGCAAGGGAAAACATGAAAGCGTCATCTGGTAACAGCCAGTGTTTGCCTGTAGCTGAAAGCCACCGGACCATCATCCAGAAAGGAAGAGGGTCTCCAGGATTTGAGCTACAAGACAGCTGTAATGAAAGATGGGGAATTTAGTTTCTGATTTAAGCAGTAATTAAAATGGAGGTGAAACATTCACATCTCTCTGAACACCAGGGTCTCCAGAGTTGGAAGGAGTAGGGTTATTTGTGATATGAGGTTTCACAGAATCACAGAATGATGTGTGGTTGGAAGGGACCTCTGGAGATCATCTAATCCAACCCCCTGCCAGAGCAGGTCCACCCAGAGCAGGTTGCACAGAAACGTGTCCAGGTGGGTTTTGAATGTCTCCAGAGAAGGAGACTCCACCACCTCTCTGGGCAGCCTCTTCCAGGGCTCTGCCACCCTCACAGGAAAGAAGTTCCTCCTCATGTTTAGATGCAACTTCCTATGTCCAAGTTTGTGCCCATTTCCTCTTGTCCTATCACTGGGCACCACTGAGAAAAGACCGATACCATTCTCTTGACACCCTCCCTTTAAGTATTGATAAGCATTGATCAGATGCCGCCTCAGTCTTCTCTTCCCCAAACCAAAAAGACTCAAGTCGCTCAGCCTTTCCTCATAAGAAAGACCTTCTAGGCCCCTCATTATCTTTGTAGCCCTTTGCTGTACCCTCTCCAGCAGTTCCCTGTCCTTCTTGAACCAGGTAGCCCAGAACCGGACCCAGTGCTCCAGATGGGGCCTCCCCAGGGCAGAGCAGAGGGGGAGGATGACGTCCCTTGACCTGCTGGCCACACTCTTCTTGATGTACCACAGGATGCCATTGGTTTGCCAGCAGCCACCTCAGTGACAAAAGCTCAGCAATGTTAATTTTGAGAGAAACGCTGAGATGCTGGCAAAACAAAGCTGGCAAAAAAATGTTCTTACTTCTGATACTGTGCAGACACATCAGTCCTCTTCATAAGGACTGGTCACAGGTACACACGCAGACTGGTGTTCTTTCAAATGCCCTTTGAGGTTTTGGGTTTTCTTGGTGAATACTGCTCAGGATAACTCACTGCAGAACATCTCATGTCTCAGTTTGGACCTTTGAGCAGGGACCCATTTTGTCTTTCCACGCTAATCTAGGGCACCTAGGGTTCAGAAAACCAGTATCTCAATCTCGTCTTGTAGGAAAGGGACCATCTAAAGAATAAAGTATGTGAAATCTGTGCCCACATCATATAAAGTTTGGTCTCCAAACAACTTAAATTTATTAAAAAATAACAAGGCATACGTTAGTGTGCCAGTGTCCTTGCAGTGTGCAGAAAATTGCTGTTACTGCTGATTTAATAATTTCTTTCATCCAAGGGCAGCATATGTCCCAAGAAGTATCATCTTTTACGTTTTTGTTAATGAATATTAATCAGCATTTTCTGAAAGAACAGCTAGCGTCTGCCAAGCACCTTTTAAGCCCAAAGTAGAGAGTGTGCTTCAAATGTAAACTTTTACTTGGGGTTGGAGGGAAAAAGAGAGTAACACATAATATATTCAATGTTTCCTGTTACTGTCATGTCTCTTGTTCATAGATTCTATGTTTGTATGACCATGGCTTAAAGAAATATTTAATTGATGATACCTAGGCATAACATTTAAATTTCTTCCAATCGGAACTTTGAAATGAAAATGCTAAAAAAGTACAAAAGCTAAGAATTGCATGTTTCCACGCTTCCTTACAAACATGAAAATGCCAGATTTTACAAGCTAAGTTTCCAGTAAATGAGATGTTAAATTTAACTTCAGTGGAGTGCTCTGATAAAGAAAAAATAGGTAATGATGCTCCAATATATCAAGATTCAGATTAGTAAGTGTAAAAAGTATATCTTTCTAGGGCTACAAGTGCTAGAAGGGCATATCATGTTAGCACTTGTGACATCTGAAGCTGTGTTTTCCATGCTTTAAAAAAAAAATAACAGGATTGATTTGGGTTACTATTTTCACCTAAGTATAAGGCTCTCTCTCCCACTGCCTCACACATATAAACACAAACAGTACTACCCCAAAACAATTGGCAGTTTTCATTGCCTTTTTAATATTGTATCCACATCTTTCTACAACTTAACAGACTTTTGCAATTTGTAATTCATTATCATTTTCATTGACAATTAAAATCTTTTTCCACTGCATTACTTCTGTATGAAAAATCTTTTTTTAAAAAGCTGTTTAGTGAATTTTATTTTTTTTTCACATTAAACCTCTGTCTGGTAAAGAAGAATATCCTTTCACTTCATGGGAAAGATCATATGATAATAGCTATATAAAATCTATGGGCATATTAAAAATATGAAAGTTCTCTATGGAGAGCTTTTTATAAAAATCCTGAATAAAGGCATCTGGATAATTTAAAAAAAAATACTACTGTTCTTCATGATCAGAAGAACAACAATACCAGAGAGATATTTCATAAGCATAAAATAAAATATATAGCAAATAGTACAGTTAGGAAGGCTAAGGGGAAAAGTACAAGTGAGTTTGAAGAAATATGGAAGATATTTAATGATTCAATTAGATAAAGTTGGTGGAAGCTATGGTAAAGCATTGTAAAAGTGGTTGCTTTATTTACCAGTCACTTCTCACCACTATTTCATTGCATCACAGCCTTTCATGGCAATCCTAGGAATTTTGTGGCTAAAGAGAGTTGAGTGTTTATGACAAGCCATTCTTTCTTAAGTACTCTGCAAGGACTAACAATTTTCATTTGTGGTTTAGGCAAGGATAGACCTTCCATTTAACCTTTGAATCCAAGCTAAAACCTCTAGTGACATTAAGCATGACTTCATGACCAGCAGTCAGAGGTGAAAATGTAGTGCTTGGCCCTGCCTCCACCAGAGGTAAAAGGGAGCTTTGTCCTGGGAATTGGGCTGGGTTGTTATTGCTAAACCAGCATTTTAATCAGGGGCCAAAGTCCACTTTTTCTGAAGATACAAAGCAAACCTGAGAGGATCACTGGTAGACAGGTAGAGTTTAGTCCTAGCTGTGTTTGATATGCAGACACATAAAGACGTGTTTGGATACAGAGGTGGACCTCCAAAGGCTCTCCCATTCTGGGAGAGAATATAACCATAGGAATATTCATAGTATCATGGCATTATAGACTGGTTTGGATTGGAAGGAACCTTAAAGATCATCAAGTTCCAACCCTCCTGCCGTGGGCCGGGACCCCTTCCACCAGACCAGGTTGCTCCAAGCCCTATCCAGCCTGGCCTTGAACCCCTCCAGGGATGGGGCAGCCACAGCTTCTCTGGGCAACCTCTTCCAGTGCCTCACCACCCTCACAGGAAAGAATTTCTTCCTAAGATCTCATCTAAATCTCACTTCTTTAAGTTTAAAACCATTACCCCTTATCCTGATCAAGATTCCCTCCCCATCTCTCCTGTAGCCCCCTTTAGGTACTTGAAGGCTGTTATAAGGTCTCTCTGGAGCCTTCTCTTCTCCAGGCTGAACATACTGTGCCCCCAAAAAACATGAGAACACAGTACATATATGTACGGTTAGCCATGTACTTAATTTATTATTTTTTTTTCAGAGCAGGAATGAAAATAACAAATTCTGTAGGATTTTGGAAACCTCCATCTATCCACTAGTTGATAAATTCCACTTATGGCGCATTTGCTGAATTTATGAAAATACTTACAATCTGTTATTCACACTTTCAGTCAATTAAGCTATTTAAATGATTTGTTTTAATTTCATTCCCAAGCTTTCCAAATTCTGTTGTCTCATGTTTGGTCCAAATAAAGACAGATACTTATTTGTTAAGTATATTTCTTGCTCTCTAAACAGGAAAAATGGTAACATGTTCACATTTATTTGTGGCAAGAGCTGAAATGGAGAATTCTTCCAGGTAAACAGTGAATAAGAAGATTCTAATGTTTTAGTGTGCCATTAAATAACAATTACTTAATTTTCTTTCTTTCTAAAGGACTATTATTGCTAAATTAATGTTTGATACTTATTTCCACCCAAGACTATCAGCTGAGCTATAACTTCCTAAAATGTTTCATGAAATTACCTACTGCTTCTTACTTTTATATCATACTGCATTATCAAAAGAGATGGTGATTTTTGATTATTTCTGATTGCCTTTTTAAACGTTTCCTGAAATTAAATAGCTTTTTTTTTTCTTTCCTGCACTGTCATATGGAATGGTGGCAAACCTCCTCAAAGGCATTTTAATAGATGGAAGACATTGTCTGTATACAACCATAATTTCAGGTACTAATGTTAGGACGAGTTTATTTCTAAGCACTGAATATATATTTCTAAACACTGTTTAAGCACAAACATTATCTGTACTACAGAGCAACATTGCCTCATCACTCTTGTGGAATCTCACTTGCCTGTAGCCTATAGAGAGGATGACTTGTGCATTGAAGGTTAATATCATGTGAAAACATTCATTCCTCAGATAATAGCACAGTACTGGATGCTGATATAGTGGCTTTTAAGACCTACCTGTTATGGTTCATCACATTTAAGCCACCCAATACCACCTGAGTATTGTGATTGGTACAATGACAATACTGCATATACGATTTAAAAAATCAGACACTAAAAAGGCTCAGGTTCATGTAAAAACCAGTCTGGCCATACCACGCAGGAGTATTCTATAAATATTTCTGAACAGTAAAAATTAAAATGAAAATGTCAAACAAAAATTGCAAGCTGTCTCCATGGGACCATAAACTCTTTGCAAACATGGATTTTCTTACAGAAGGGGAAAGGAGCAATTCCAAGGCATTGCTAAAGAAGTGGATGCATGCATCAGGAAGGACAGATGGGTCTAGATCTTGCCTCAAGGCTAAGAAAGCAGCTCAGAGAAATGGGAGCATAAGGATGACTCCCTAGGAGAAGATCTTCGCAGTACTTTGTGGGACTGACCAGATTTCTTCTCCTTCCAGTTGGCATGCACCCCTACCCTGAATAAGAGCTGGAAATTAAAGAAGGTGCAGAATGTCAAGAAGTTTAACATCAGAACTGATAGAACAAGACCACCAGGGCTTTTCTTCATCACTTTAAACCTTGTAAAATATGTTGCAAAGGGATTTTTGGAGGTACTTCCATTCCTCACACACTTGCATCTGTAGGAACCTATGTGGTTAAAATTTTCTCAACACTTACTATTCTTAGTAAAGATCTAGCCCAAAGTGCATATTCAAGGCTCTCAGGTATGGCTTCCTCAGTTGGCCAAGCAGGGCCTAGGCACAGGTTCAGTCACAGCCCACTTTTTTGTGCAGTGTTTGGTTGTTATCTCTCTCCCTGTTACCAGGAACCGCTGCCAGTTTGGCTGCAGCTGCCGCATTGCTTGGAGTTTTGAGGGCCTGGATGCCAAAATATCCTGTGGATTCCTGTGCAGATATCAAAACATCCAGTGGAAATCTTTTTCTGAGATATCAGATCACTGCAAAAATACTGTGAGTAGCAAAGAGCAAAGCAACTCTCATTCCTTGCATCAACTAAGTCAGTCTTTCTGCATCCAAAGGAAAAATCTCATTTTACTGATGTGCATATACCTCAGAAAACCACAAAAAACCTCAGAGCAACATATTGTCGGGAAGTGCTGAAACAACAGAGGAGTACATCTGATGTATTGTCTCCTTTCCAGGAAAAGGAGAAAAGAAACCATATTATGAAAAGCTACAGAATGGAGTCTGTAGCTCTTTGCCTTTACTTCCAAGATGTGCCCCAGCCTGTGTTATATTTTTATTGAGGTTTTCCACACATAAACTACACGAGGGAGGAAATACCCTGCCATGAAACTGTACTGTTCTTCCTGCACCTGACTCCTCACATCAGACACTGCAGCTGCTGCCTGGGGCCAGGATTTCCCTTCCAGCAAACCCATGTCCCTTTCAGCCCTGCTCTGCCCTGTGCTACCACACTCCTCCTGATGCTCTTCAGGACCAGTGGGTTGTGATCTGGTGACTCCATGCCCTGCTCTACAGGGAGGATGATAACCACCAACCCTTGCCCAGGAAGCCTGTGGTATTCTCCCTCCTAGGTGTTTGCCCTGCAAAAGGAAGTTTTCCCAATAAAAAGGGAGGTGAAATAGGGCATCTTCATCGGTCTTTTATAAAGCTACTAAAGATTATTATCTGTTGCTCTTTCAAGATCCCAACACAATGGTACCAGGCTGCACTCTGAATTAAATAAAGCATTCACCTCTTAATCAAAACAGGAATATATGCCGTGACTTTCACTAGAAAGCCTAACAATGTGAACAAAAGAACACTGAAGCAGAGTCTGAATAATTCTTCTAACAAAGCAAAATAGTTGCATCTAGTTGCAGAAGAGACAATTAAATACAAGCCCTCTCATGTCAGACAGTCAAATGCCTGGTCAAAAGAGATAGCTTTAAAGGTAGTACTTATTTCAGTAACATCCCACAAATTCATGCCCCAGTATTTTATTACTTAGGTAGAGGAAAGGCTCAGGCACTATAATAGAATTCTCTTGTTATTTTCTTACTTTCCCATGTGAAATTGTGGGACGTAACAGGAGTATGAACAATTATGTAGAGTAGAGTTATTCATCCCTACATGTTATTCCTCTTTAATACTGCATAAGTCCTTTCCAAAAATTGGTTCCTAAGCATAAAATGCCTTGAGCAGCTTTAATTTCAGGAAAGAGCAATAAATCACGTTAATACAAGAAGCAATATTTGATTACTCTGCATTACCCAGTAGCCCCTTTACAATTATAATCCTTTGCACTCTTATCAATGAATACATCACTCCTTACCCTAACCCCTCAATCACCCTCTCCCTCATCCAGGCTCCTACCATTTGGTAACAAACCTCCTACTATTATTTAATATTAAATTATATAGTATGTATGTGATGGTGATAGCCATGTGATAAATTGCATTTATCACGCATCTTTTAATGCAGCTGCATTAATCATGCCTCTCCTTCACTCTGCCCACTAATCCATCTCTGTCCAGGACTACCCAGTCCCATCCAAATCTTTAAGGAGATTTGAACGTGCACTGTTAAAAATGGTGCCCTTTTCCAAACACAGAGTTTCATTACAGGAATCACACTGTCCCAAGGCTCAGTGCAAATAACTTTAAGTCTATGAAGGGTTTAAGGGTATGTTATCTCATGAACCATGAGACTCCTTGAGGCTAAAAATGAGAGACTTACATTTTCTGTTGTTACGAGGCACTCCATTTCTAGCCCAAGGTTATTATCCATGATCCTGGACATTCAAACTGAAACATTTGATGTTTATAAAATAGGTGTTTCTAACGGTCTTTAAAATGTCTCAGCTGCACTTTTTCATTCCCTCCCAGGCCTCTAAAGATGGACTTTTAATATAGAATTAAGAAATACTGACCTTACAAGCCATAGGAATGCAAAAGAAGGAACTGAAAAACATTTTAGAACTCTCCAGAACATTTTAAAGTAAGATATCTATGAATTATTTGTTCCATATGCTGTCTGTGTAATGGTACAGGGCATCAAAAACATTTTATTAGCATCCACTGGAGATAAGCTGCCACATCCCTGTTGATCTGCCTTTGTGGCTTTTATTCCATACCATTAAATGGCCTCTTTTGCCTTAAATACAATTCTTAAACATTTATTCGAAACTTAAACTCATTTTAAAAAATATGTTAAATTATTTTCAGAAAAAGTTACTCAAGCTGAAAGCATCTTATGAATCTATACCAGCATCACCAAACCGCTATAAGATAAATGTTGTGGGAAAGCAAGGAGAAAAAACTAGGAAAGAACCAGAAAGAAATGTCAGGCACTTTCTTCCAAAATGTGAATTTCTTCAAAGAAAAAGAAATGCTTTATTTTATCCAATATATATTAAAAAAATTTTATTAGGAAAGTCCTTTCAAACATATTTTAAATCACAAAGATGTTCAACACAAAAAATTATGCATTTATGATACAAATACTATTGATGTACCCCAAACCATTTTCCACATTTCTGGAATAACTCAGACACCTAGAATATCATTAGTCACAGCAGCTGGGCATGCTTATGTCATTAGAACTAAGCATATGGGCAAGTGTTTTGTTGGATTGGGATTTATACATTCTGTGGATCAGTATAGCTAAATTATTTTTTTTAAGCATTCATAAAGCCATAGCTGAAAGGTACTTCTTGAAATCTTGTCTGTAACAGATTTGAGCTGTGACTGGAATACTGTGCTCTTGTTGAGGCTTTTATTTTTGTCCCAAACCTCTCACTGCCGGGGCAGACATAGGACAGCCACCCTAACTGCTCCTCACCCACTTGCTCCTACTTGCTACTCTCCTCCTCCTCCTCCCTGATTTCTTTTCCTTCCTGATTTCTCTTCCTCTCCACTTTTACTGTCTCCCCCTGGTTTTTTCCCTGCTGATGGCCAGTAACGCACTTATCATTGAATGATGGGATTGAAAAACTAATAACCTAAATAACCGAATAACTAATAAACTAAAGACAAGAAGTTATTAACCTTTCTGGATGTAGATTCATCGGGAAGAGGGGACTTGTCATTGTTACTGCCTCGTACCTGTACCCAGAGGAGCAATTGCACCACTGTCCTAGCCCTCCCTGGCCTCTTTACCCTCCTGCCACCTTCTCTTGCTGTCATGGGAAGTAGCACCCCAGTGTCTGGAGGAACTTCCTTGTCCTAAGTATTGGGGGTGTTTTTTCACTGTAGTCAGGTCAATTTTCCTTATTTTGCCCATAAACATAGACAAGGAATTCAAGTGAGGTCTTATTCACATAAAACAGGGCAGTTTGCAGCCATTTCCTTCTTTTCTGTGGCTTCACCAGCCCCTCTCCATGCTGTTCCAATTTTAATTTTCACTGAGGCAAAAACTACTTAGAGTTCGCCAGATTTTCTCCCTCATCCCTGCTCACTTCCACATCCCACCACACGTTCCTCCCTTGTTCTATCAAACAGCAATTCTGTTTTCTGATGGTTTCATGCCCATTAGGTCAGGCTGCGTTTTGCCATCAGGTCTAGTGAACGTACCAGGCTGTCTGAGCAAAACTAAAACATGAGACAAACAGTTAAAAGGGAATTCAGAGGCAGACTTGAGCCCAGGGAGTTATGGGAGACCATGAAAAAAAGGTTTCATTTGAACCCTAGTCCTTCCAAGCTCTGAAATCCATGCTAAGCCCATCTGGAACTAAATATGGAGTAGTTCAAATAATACTGCTGGTTAATCACTCTCCAGCAGCTCAAAGTACTGACTTTCTGCTCATCAGGGACTCACAACAAAAGGAGATAGGAAATTAAATTTTTAAAAAACCACCAACCAACCAAAATATTGATAAATCAAAGACACTTACCCTCTTTCTTAAAACACAACAGAATTAGCTGTTGTCCTGATACATTATGGCCACTCACAGCCTTAATCATGCGAAATCACTTCAAAAAGAATTAACAGATTTAACTAACTATAAAAAAGCTTCAAAGCTTTACCAACAGCAGGAGACCTTCTCTTTAATTGGGAGCATATATCTGAGCAAAACTAAAACTATTCAATAAAAACAGATTTTGAAACCACCTAAATATTAAAATGATTGAATTAGAATGACTAATATTCACATTGTCCATTGTTTTGTGGCTAAAAAACCTCATCAAAGCTTTATACTCTGGTCATTATTGCCATACGTTTGAACTGAAGCCATCCCACTCACAGACCCTTCCCGTTTTAACAGTAAAAATATCTGTCCCAAAAATCTTGCTGAGTAAGCCAGGAGACAACAATTAGATAAAGGCAGAGAAATGGGAGAGCATATGGAAACAGTCAGCATGACAAGTGGCAGTCTCAGTTTTGGCTCCACTCTCACCATTTGCAAACCCTGGAGAATTATCAATATTTTCTGCCTTTCATCTACCAGCCTATCTTTGTAGCAATAACAGGAGGTATTATTAACAGGTTAGCATCCTCTACTTGCCTGAATTTATCATCCAGGGATGAGAAAGAGACAATGTCAGGATGAACCTCATGTCATTGTCTTTCTAAAAAAAATTTTGTTGAAAATTCCCAAGAGACAAACCAAGAGCAGAGATAAAAACAAATGGGGATCAATTTTTATGCGGAATAAAAGATTGATTCCTGCAATTACAAGAAGTGTGAACTTTATTGAAAGAACACTCCAGTTGAATATATTTTAAATGGTCTCTAATACAAAGTGTAAACCAACATACAAATGAAAGCGATTCCATTGTACTTAAATAAATAGCTCTTGCTTCATCCCTTAAGTCAACTGGATTTCAAGTTACCTTAGGGAGCTCAGAATTAGGAACCACCAATGTTTTAGAACTATAGGTTTATCTAGTTATACTAGAACAAATCAAATGCACGTGGATGAAAATGCACATAAATAAATCCTCATGAGGATGCAAGAACAATACAGGATTTTTCAAGCAATAAAACCTCCACCTCTGTTGGTATGAAATATTCTTTTTCTGTGTAAAATGTATCACAGGAAAATAAATCATTAGGAAAATAAAGACTTATTCTATGTAACAATCACAATGAAACCCCTTTAATAAGATTTCACAGCGTGAAGAAAAGTTGCCACATTCCAGTTCAGTCAAAACATGCCACCCAATCATGAAAAGCTATTAAAGAAGATGAAGATTGGGTCTTTTTATCCCACTACACCTCTGAAAGCTGACATTCCTTTCTCTTCCATTTCGGGTAGCAGAAGGAAAAATTAGAGGTACCTAACTCCACATAAAAAAAAAAAATTATTTGAAAATTATATCTTCATTAAAAAATAAAAACCTCAGAAAATTCTGGGAATTTGCAAAGTAGAAAATAGGTAAATACTCTTATGATTATGTTATTGTTAGCAGCACTGTTAATCACAGTTTTATTAACATATTAGCAATGTGCCTTTCAGTTTCCAAAGTGAGAGGATTCTAGCTTCCCCTTCAGGCAACTATTGAGGAAAAATAATTAAATGTAAATAAATTAGTAATGCAAAAGGATTTTGTCTTGCACTTAAGTAAGGACAATGTGATTTTTTTCTCTCTCCTTTTTTTCTTAATTAAGGGTTCATATCTCCTGTAAGAGTAGCCCCAATTAAGTTTTACCTAACCTTAGCACAAGTAGCACCACTGACTACGGTTGGGACTGAAGTGGGTGGCATTATTCATGTGTTTAAAATGAAAAATATCATTACTTCTTTCAATCAGGCTGACTGTGTTGTGACTATCTACACCAGCAGCCTTATTTTCGGTCATTACCAACTGTCTTGCCTTCTTTAAGTAATGGTGGAGGAAACTGCGTATTCCCAAGCTCAGCGGTGTGCAATTGCATTCATTTTCTCCACTTTTGGAAAAAAAAAAAAAGTGAGACCCTTTGACATGAGAAATGAAAGCCACCACTTCAATAGATATTCAATATTTGGATCCCTGTAGGAAGGGAAGTGTGAGGAGGTAGCTGTCAGCTGTCTACAGGCACAATGTCCCAAACCTTGCCTTTCTCCTGTCGTTTCTGCTTGCACACGTGTGCCCTTATCAGGACAGGGGGTGAGTCAGTCAAATTCAAGAGGACAAAACCAAGGATGAACTGTTGTTCCACTCCTGCTCCCTCCGTGCAGCCCTGAAAGACTGGTGCATCCTGGCAGAGAAAAGGATGTGAACAGCCTCTCAGGAACATCCCTGGACCACCACAATCCTGTCCCAGCCCGTCATGACACAGTTTAGTTTTCTCTGTTAGTTTTAAAGGATGCTTTGACCTTTGGAGGGCAGCAGGTGAATCTCCGCAGCTGTTAGATTTGGAAATCTAAACTTTCCACGCTTGAAAAACAACCTCTGTTTCAAGCACAGAGGTGCTTCTGATTATGCTTCTGCGATGCCCGCATGAGAGCAGTTTATGGCACAATGTGGATAAATGACATTTTCAGACTGGTTCCTGGCGAGGAGAGTATTCCTTGTGTTCAGCTCTGCACTGTGCACAGTGCGTCCTGCCTTAACCCTTCTTCATCTTTACCACCACATAAAAATACAACATATCAGTTGTGCAGCTGCAACCAGGCATCCTAAGTGACAGCCCAGCAGGAAGAACAGCCTTTATTTGTCACCTAAAGTTAATGGCGTAAATTCAGAGACCCCCTCCTTCTTGCCTTTCTCCTACAAAGAGAACTCAAGGCCCTGATTAATATGCAGCCCTATTAACTCTAGTGGCTCTAAGGAGGTGGTGACTGAAGGGGAAAATTAATGACCTCCTGTCCAGGACTTGCCCCTTATTTGAGAGGTGAAATAAAAACTGCAGTCTGAAAGGAAGCAGAATTATTAAATATTTCATCGTAAACTGGTGCAGTAAACACTTGCCAGAAATGGCAGCTTTGATAAAATTCAATTTTCACTCCTCTTGTTTAATTCATCTTTATTTGGTACTGTCTCAGCCAAGTTGTTGCTTCTTTTACCCTCATCACTCAAACCTCAAGCACAGAAAAGATACCTTTTTTTTTTTGTGCCCTAAAGGACTGGTTTTTTTTGGTAATGTCACATCAACCAGGAAATAAGAGAGACCCTAGTTGAATAATATCTATTGTTGAATAATATCTATCTAAAAAGCACTCCAAAACAAAAACCTCCAAAGAAAAAAAGAAACAAAAGAGCAACCCCCCCAGATACCCATCTCGCCTTCTAAAACACATGCTGTAGGCCATATAATCACAACCACATCCAATTCACTTGTTAGGAAAGGAGAAGGACCTACATAAAAGAAGTTTGACTCTTGGTTTATTCCTGAACCCTCCCACTGCCCTGCAACAGATACGTGCTAGATAAATAGCTAGAAAACCACATCCACTCCTGCTCCCTCCATGCAGCCCTGAAAGACTGGTGCATCCTGGCAGAGAAAAGGATGTGAACAGCCTCTCAGGACCATCCCTGGACCACCACAATCCTGTCCCAGCCCGTCATGACACAGTTTAGTTTTCTCTGTTAGTTTTAAAGGATGCTTTGACCTTTGGAGGGCAGCAGGTGAATCTCCGCAGCTGTTAGATTTGGAAATCTAAACTTTCCACGCTTGAAAAACAACCTCTGTTTCAAGCACAGAGGTGCTTCTGATTATGCTTCTGCGATGCCCGCATGAGAGCAGTTTATGGCACAATGTGGATAAATGACATTTTCAGACTGGTTCCTGGCGAGGAGAGTATTCCTTGTGTTCAGCTCTGCACTGTGCACAGTGCGTCCTGCCTTAACCCTTCTTCATCTTTACCACCACATAAAAATACAACATATCAGTTGTGCAGCTGCAACCAGGCATCCTAAGTGACAGCCCAGCAGGAAGAACAGCCTTTATTTGTCACCTAAAGTTAATGGCGTAAATTCAGAGACCCCCTCCTTCTTGCCTTTCTCCTACAAAGAGAACTCAAGGCCCTGATTAATATGCAGCCCTATTAACTCTAGTGGCTCTAAGGAGGTGGTGACTGAAGGGGAAAATTAATGACCTCCTGTCCAGGACTTGCCCCTTATTTGAGAGGTGAAATAAAAACTGCAGTCTGAAAGGAAGCAGAATTATTAAATATTTCATCGTAAACTGGTGCAGTAAACACTTGCCAGAAATGGCAGCTTTGATAAAATTCAATTTTCACTCCTCTTGTTTAATTCATCTTTATTTGGTACTGTCTCAGCCAAGTTGTTGCTTCTTTTACCCTCATCACTCAAACCTCAAGCACAGAAAAGATACCTTTTTTTTTTTTTGCCCTAAAGGACTGGTTTTTTTTGGTAATGTCACATCAACCAGGAAATAAGAGAGACCCTAGTTGAATAATATCTATTGTTGAATAATATCTATCTAAAAAAGCACTCCAAAAAAAACCCTAAAAGAAAAAAAGAAACAAAAGAGCAACCCCCTAGATACCCATCTCGCCTTCTAAACCACATGCTGTAGGCCATATAATCACAACAACCACATCCAATTCACTTGTTAGGAAAGGAGAAGGACCTACATAAAAGAAGTTTGACTCTTGGTTTATTCCTGAACCCTCCCACTGCCCTGCAACAGATACCTGCTAGATAAATAGCTAGAAAACCACAAAAGAAAACAGGACATTGCCATTTTAACTAATATTATGAGGATGGCAAACACATGCTACTATAACTTCTTTTACAGTATTTTTAAAACAGCGTATACTTAGAGTCTTTGTTTTGATGCTTCATGTTTTTCTCTAGATCTCGTGCAAAATGTAGAGGCCAAATAAGCTGCCCATCCGTAGTGGCCATAGATTCAGCATGTTCTTCTTTATAGATTCCCACCAAACATAAACCCATCCATTTTTTTTTTTTTTTTCAGTCAGTCCCTGTCAGAAGAGTGCCCAAATCCCAAAGATTGAAAGAAATTTGCATGGAATATTTTATTACTAAATGGCCTTCCTTCTTTTAATTGCAGTATCAAACCCTCCTCCTTTCTCTGCACTCAACATTGTGATTGTCTGATTGTCTGAAACACTGATTACCCATTCCCATACAATGGGATGTCAGAAATAACTTCTCAGAAATACAGGGGAGAGTTACAGCCCCTTACTAATTTCACTTCAAGCATTATGATGCAATGCAAAGTCAGATTTCCCTCCATTTAAAGTTAAATCTCTCTTCTTTTCATACATCTAGCTAAATTCTGTTCATCCTGCTTGTTCCACTGTTGCACACTTCCACTGGTTCTTCTTCACTAAACCGTGATTTTCACTTTTGTTCTATATTCCACAGGGTAGATTATTTCACCATCTTTCACCTCTCAAGTCTCCCATCCTGCATTTGCCTCGGAGTAGTGTATACAGGCTACTCGTTCACTCCTTTTGGTAGACCGACACACTGTCTTTCTGTTCCATCACAGTAGACTTCAAATAGCTCTTTCAGGTTCAATAAATACCCAAAACAGAACATTCCCTGTTTCGTAAGGATTTCTCTGCACTATAATTGATTAACTTAAAATAATTAACACATTTGAAAGTTAGAACAGATATTTCTTCTATAAACTTCTCCTGGAATAACTAACATTCTCTTCCAATACAGCCACTATATCCTTTACATACAACTAAGCAACCCCTGGCTACCTGGCAATTAATTGACTGAAAACTAATATACGGCTATGTTAAAAAAGGTAGCATAAGCTCTTCCATTCTTACCTCAACTCCACCTCATGCCAGGATTCAGCTGTGTGGGATATTGACAAATCATTTCCACTTCCACACTACAGCTGTGCTAGGAAAAAGCTTTACATTTGCTGTTAACTCACTTTTCAATTTCATTTGGCAAGTACACAAAGCAACACTATTGAGATGGATAATCACAAATTATCCGTGTTTTAGGCCAGTTTACTTCTGCTTTTCTTGAAATCTCAATTTGTTTTGCTTCATCCTAAAATAATGAAATGAAGGGAGAAGCATATGTAATAATTCAGAGATATTCAACAGTGTTAAGCTTTAAAAATATCGAATACAAAACACTTCATAAAATAATTGTTTTGAATCAAATAGGTATTTTGGGACTAACCTCAGATAAGAATTCCATGGTCACTCTTTATTTACCTGTTTACCTAGGTTCCCAGGCAATAATAAGACAATTGTAAAAAAACTGCAACCTGAGTCGCTAAATCCTTGTGGGGTTTTTTTCTAACCTTCTTACTAACGAAGGGAAATATATAAGCTCAACTAAAACAAAAAGACAGATATCCAATTCTTCTTATATATTCATATAATATCCCATTTTCATAACAAACAATTCATTTTCTCTCTCCTCTGCTTCAGCCAACAAGGTGTGCTGGTGGATTGAGTTCTTTCCACAGTTACTCCAAGTTTTACACAGGTGTAAGTCCTTGAACCATGGTGTAAGGAGTACCTGCTTTGACAAGTTTTAATGTTGCATGTAAAAGGGAAGATCTGAGGGAGGGAAAGAGCTCCTCTCATTTCTAATACATGTTTCATTATATAGTCTAAACATGTTAATGCTAACAAATCCAAACTGCCTGGTGGTTACCAAGAGAAAGGCTTGTGAAGAACATAGTGGACTCTCCAGAGCAGAAATACCTTTTCTTTGGCTACTGGAGGCTGCAATGGTCTCAATGATCAGCTGTTTCTGGCTTAGGCTCCTTATTCTTAACTGGATAATTTACAGAGAACACAAAAATTGTTCAAATACCCTGACAACTTAGACAGAGTCAAAATTAGCTCTGCTTTTCAAATTCATCTCTTCTTCTCAGGGTTAGAAATTCCCTCAGCTTTTACCCTGTTAAGGAAAATTTTATTCAGGTTCAGAAAGAGAGCTCACAGTGAAGACCTATTCACTGTTCTTTTACTATGATGCAGTTAAGCAACCATCTGCCCATCCTCTATTACTCATTTAATTTATACAGCACAGTACATTTACTTATACCTTTTCTGTCTGAACAGTTTTCATTTTAATATCATTATAGCCTTATTTTTGCCAGTCATAAGTTCAGTCTCAGCTGGAAAGAATGCACTTTCCTCTCGTGTTGCCTGTTATTTTCCTCATTTCACTTTTCTGTCAATGCTATTTTACTAACACACAAAACGGGATATATGATTAGAATTAAATAGCAACATTTTAACATTTGTTTCATTATTACCTAAATGTTAGGTACATCCTAGAATTCAGCTGGTAATATACATCACCTGCAGAGCCACACGTTTTCTAAATATTTAAAGGAGAAAGTATTGCTCGCCATTTAAAGCTTTTTTTTCACCTGTGTGATTTACACCATATATAATTACTGTTTTTTGGTTTGTGGTTTGTTTTTTTTTTTAAATCTGGTGGCTTTTTCTTTCCTTTTAAAACAAATATCTCCACGTCACTCTACTTAGCAGCTGTATTCAGTCATAAAAGGGCCACTTGGTATCAGAAAACTCATACATATTTGCCTAATAATGCCTTTTAAGTAATCTGCCCCTTTGTTAATGGCTTTTTTTTAACCAGCCATACACTAGGAATCAAAATTAGCATCTAAATGAGGATGTTTTAAACGCATGCCTAGGGGTTGCAGTTTTCACCTTATTTTTTTTAATAGTTTGCCATGTTAAATTATGTAAAATAGAAATGGTTTTTAGTTTTTAATGAGCTAATGTAGACCTATCAACCCTCTCTCCCTCCTCCCCCCACTTCTCTGCTTAAAGAGTCCACAAACTGTTTTGCAGGTATGAAAAATAGCCATGAAAGAGAAAACCCAGTGTCAGCAGAGGCAGAACAGATCTCTTCCTCCCCAGCAGCAACGGCACCACTGCACGAAGGCACATTTGTTTGAAGTCCTCACTGAAATGGCCCCGCTCTCTATTAATCGCTTACAATACATAAAAAGAAGCAACTATTTCTATATTTAATTTCAGGAGAAGAGACTTTATTACGGCTCCTTTTAAATTGGCTTTTCATTTAATTATGGGGAAAGATTAAAAAGAACTAACTCTGTGTGCTGTGGCATGGCCAAATGATGATTGGAAAGGGGAAGGAGAGATGCTCACCATCTGCGAGTGTAATGTTTGGAGAGAGAAAACAGCAAAGGGGGGGTAATTAAGGGTGGTAATTCAGTGTTATCAGGTGAGATAGCCCATAGCAGTAGGTCCAGCTGCTCCTGGCATGTGGGGAGAGGACCAGCATCTAGCAGAGAGGGGATGTATCACCCTTACCTGGGTGATACAACTGTGATGTGTGAGGAAGAGGGGGAGTAGTCTGAAAAGGATCCAGACTTGTTAACTGGACAACCCGGAAACAAGAGTTACAAAGAGCTGGAATCCAACACAAAACAAAAATGTAATTGAGCCTTTTTATAATCCTGCCAAATTTAAATACTCTTATTTTCCCCTTGCCTCCTCCAGTTCACTGAAAGACCTTCAGCGGTGTCACATACAAAGCCCAAACAAATTCCTCAAAACTGAGTCAGCAACAAAATGTCTCTCTGTTTTTATTGTTATTCTAATACTGAATCACAAGAAGATTCTTTGACAAAAAAAACACCTCCCTTTCCATGGTGACAATACCTCTCCTAACGCAGCCCAGGATATTAGCCACAAGGGTACCTTGATGGCTCACGTTCAACCTAGTGTCCACCAGGACCCCCAAGACCCTTTCTGCAAAGCTGCTTTCCAGCTGGGTGATCCCCAGCATGTACTTGTGTCTGGGGTTGTTCCTCCCCAGCTGCAGGACTTTGCATTTCTTTGTGAACTGCATGAGGTTCCTGTCCACCCATTTCTCCTGCCTGCCGAGGTCCCTCTGGATTGCAGGGTGACCCTCCAGCATATCAGCCAGTTCGGTGTCATCAGCAAACTTGCTGAGGGTGCATTCTACCCCGTCATCCAGACCTTTAATGAAGGTGTTGAACACGACTGGAGACAGTACTGATCCCTGGGGTACACTACTAGTCACTGGCTTCCAACTAGGCACTGATCACCACCCTCTGGCCCCAGCCATTCAGCCAGTTTTCAGTCCACCTCACTGTCTGCTCACCCAGCCTATACATCAACAGCTTTTCAGTGAGAACCTTATGGGAGTCAGTGTCAAAGGCCTTACTGAAGTCTGTGTAGACAATATCCACTGTTCACCGCTCATCTATCAAGCCGGTCACTTCACTGTAGAATGCTATCAGGTTGGTCAAGCTTGTCTTTCTCTTGGTGAATCAATGATGACTAATCCTGATGATTTCCTTGTGCTTCATCTGCCTGGAAATGGTGTCCACAATTTTTTCTGTCACCTCCCCAGGGTTGGAGATGAGATTGAAACACCTGTAGTTCCCTGGGTACTCCCTCTTGTTCTTCTTGAAGACAAGAGTGTCCTTTGCTTTCCTCCAGTCCTAGTACACTTCTCCCAGTCACCATGATCATTGGAAGATAAAGAGTGGCCTTGCAATAACATCAGCCAGCTCCCTCAGTGTTTGTGGGTACACACCATCAGCACCCATGGACTTACATGTGTTCAATTTGCTTAAGTATTCTCTGACCTGATTCTTTTCCATCAAGAGCACATTGATTATTATGAGCAATAAATAACACCAACATTTCACCTCAAGAGAAATCAGGTGAAGAGGTGCATCTGCTCAAGGTCTTCCCTTGCAATTCCATAAACTTTTCTCATAAACACCGATTTCCAAACTGTTATTCACAACCTCCCATCAGACTTCTGGTCACCTGATTCACAGTAGCAGCTGATTTCTTTTTCTTTACTTCTTCCTGCATTTCCTTTGGATGATCCTATGGCCTCAGGGTTCTTTTCTTGGTTTTGGTTTTTTGTTTCCTTTTTTTGCTCTGTGTTCTGGCACTTCTGACCTGATCCCAAATGTTTTCAGATCAAGGGGAAGTGTTCTGGCTCTGGTGCCAACAGAGAGCCTGCCATCACTGTAAGGGGCAAGGCTTGGGACCCATCAAAGAACTATAGTCATGTTTTCAACCAAAATAAAAAATCATGAGAATCACTTAACAGCCTCATAACAGAAAGCACAGATCTCATGGTAGCACCTGGTGACAAAGAAACATAAATATTTCTATTAAAAAAACAAACAGGGATGAGGAGAACAGGAACAAGACATCCCTGCATCCTGGGCAGACAAGTGAGAAGGGACCACTAGCTCATAGTCACCTCAATTCTCTCTAGCATAAATTAAGGTCAAAAGACCCACTTTATAAATAAAATATTCAACAAAATATAACTAAAGTAACCCTTCTGAGCAGTGATTGAATCAGTCATATTTCAGGAGACACCATATGGATACATCTTTTTCTCTGTCATTGAATTTTCTGCACTTGTTCAAAATGTACTTGTTCTATGAAGGATCTAATTGTGTAAAATGTAGTTATTTAAGATATTATCTTATGTGCCATAATAAACATGCATAAAAGGGTCCATGTCCTTCTCCATTTAGAAAAGAAAGTGAAGAAGTTGTCCTCCTGTAGAGATTAGAGCTTGTCCATCTCCAAGAAAAGAGAGAGCAGAAGAAGAGAGTTGATGGTTTCTTTTTCATATAGTGTTCAATTTTGCTGTGATACTTAGGAAAGGAGAGTTTAATTTTACTTTTATAAATAAGGTCAAGAATACCTAACATTTTAGGTGGGGAAGTCTTTTTAACATGACCAGAAAATAAAATAAGTCGATATATCAGAAGCTGACAACAAAGTATAATTGCATCATCAGTAAAAACACCTATATAAATGAAAATATTTTGATAAGTGGAGAGATTTTAACATGCAGGGTAGGTCTTTAGTTGTCATCTCCAGAAGCTCTTAAGAGAGAAGAACAGACATCCTTCATAGTGGCCTTCCAATACTTAAAGGGGGGCTACACGAGAGAGAGAGAGGGACTAGTGATCAAGGAGTGGAGCCATAAGACAAGGGGCAACAGATTTAAACTGAAAGAGGTGGGATTTAGATGAGATCTTAGGAAGAAATTCTTTCCTGTGAGGCTGGTGAGGCACTGGAAGAGGTTGCCCAGAGAAGCTGTGGCTGCCCCATCCCTGGAGGGGTTCAAGGCCAGGCTGGATGGGGCTTTGAGTAACCTGGTCTGGTGGGAGGTGTCCCTGCCCAGGGCAGGGGGGTTGGAACTGGATGATCTTTAAGGTCCCTTCCAACCCAAACTATTCTATGATTCTATGATTCTATGACATACAAGGATAACAGGATCTCATTGTCATTTTAAATTCGTTATTACCGAGATTTGCGGGGAGGCAATGAACTTCCAGGTGTTAATCAGGATATCTGAAACGTGGGATAGCTGAATATTAGATGTAAAAAGTGTCTGAAACAAAATTAATCTACAGGCTATCAGGCAAAAAGTGAGTACTATAACACTACCTGCAGTGGGGGTAGCTAAACCATGGTCAATAATAGCAAAGGATGTAAGAGTTACTGTGCTGGTTCAGAGAAAAAGTTCACCAGTGTCTAGTAGCAAGCACATGGTAATGGCATTAAGAACAGAGCGTGCAGTAGTATGTTCCTACTCTCACTTCCAGCAATCTGTAAATTAGACATTTCAGAGGCAAGGAAAGCTTTATGTTCCTCTCGTCATATCTGAACAATTTCCAAGTAGATAAAAATTATTAAAAAAAAATACAGTTGGAGATATTTGAGTTGTTTCTCCTCATGCTATTGGAGATAGGCACCACTGATGCCATTTGCTACCATGTGAAACGTGGGACTTCCTAGCTAGGCTTTGCCTAGAGATAGAAGCAGACAGGCAGAGCCATTGGGGATTTAGCAATTTCACAGGAGCTCTCGCCTACATAGTCACTCTATCCTGACATCCACGCGATATCACTGCGACAGCGTGTCAACGCAAGGAGCTATTCTGATAGAGCAGCACCAGAATATTTCACTGCACAATAGCTGTGGTTGCCAATCTTCCCACAGAGAAAGGAGTCTTAGCAATTTCTTCATCAGACACATAATTCATGAATAAATGATGCATTTTAGAAAGGCACCCCTTCCATTGCAACATTTCAAATGATGGAGACTCTACAAGCTCCCATGGTAAATTCTTCCATATCAATTGGCTGTTTTCAACATCTAGACATTGATGCTTTTTTGCAGTCTTCACTGGTTCCACATGCTTCCGTTTTATTTTTATTGACCTTTCTTTTCTTATCATCTTATGAGTAGAATAAAGTAAGTAGGGTATCACAGGGCTAGCCAAGAGGAACTGAAGTTTAACTCAGGAATAATCCCATTTAATTAGAGACATAATCACCTTAAGTATATGCCCTACATTATTATAGTATCAAACAAGGCAGAATATTCCCTCAGAATTTACAACTTCTGTTGATAATCCTTTAAATTGATAACAATTTTAAATAATTGGTGATAGCTAAGTATTTGCTAACGTACAAATTTTTAAACTTTTCATTTAGATTCTACCATATCTCTATTTATAATTTCCTTTGGGTTTTCGCTTAATTTTTTTTCTCTTATTATCTGTCACATTTTAGAAATTGTGTCTACTTATTCCTTATGCTAAGCTGTGGCTTCATCTTATGTATTTCCAATAACTATTTTATGGTAAGTTTTTAATCATTTCATTTTCTTTTCTCAAATCTCTGTTCTCTGCACTTTTCTAGTTGTAAATCCACTTTTTCTCTCTGTTCATTCTCTCAATTATATTTCTTTTGATTATTTTCCTCTCCATTTTTTTTTCATTTCATATCTGATATTTCCTTCCACATAGTATATGCATATGACAAAGTAAATGTATATTCATGAAAACTATTTCACTTATATCCATCCTCATACACCAGCCTTATGTTATCTACATGATGTGGAAAGTGTAAGGAAGCAAACTATAATAATCTCTGTATTTTCAAAGTTATTTTCTTCACTAGTAATTCAGCTTTAGGGATGCGTAAACACTTACGAGATGTGCTGTGTGGCAGAGTAACAAAGCCTTTGTTATTTGCTCAGCAGAGCTAATTATATTTTCTAAGACTGCTTTCTGACTGCTGGTGTTCTTCCATACTTTCAGAAAAAAAACTCTCTCCAAGGGTTGTTTTTTTTTGCTTAAATATAAGTATTGCACAGCATTCATATCCTTAATATTGGAAACTGGAAATAAAATGCAAGTCTTGCAACACCTTGTCTGTAAAAAGTTTATTTTGATTCAATCAAGGCTATACAGAGTGAAGGAGGTTGCAGTTCTGACAAGACACATTCATGTGTCTGTTATATAGTTTAAAACTAATTTTTAATAGTTTTTTTAAGGTAGCTGTAGATACAAACTTACAACTTGTTGACACTGAGTCATAGCTTCTTAACCGAGCTGCTTGACCTTAGGGCTGCCATATTTCCACCTAGGATTTACAAAAATTAAATATCTTCTATCTGGACCAAAATGATAGAAAAAAGAGTACATCTAGGAAAACCCAGACAGATGGCAACACTGGCTATAACTGGCCATGTTGTATGCCCTCAGTCCCCTCCAACTGAGAAGTAAAACATGTCAGTTTAAGCCACTTCCATCAAGGTTTAGATACCAGGGAAGCAGATGGACCTTCAGGATACCAGCAGCCTTGTTTATTGTCAGGCCTGACTTTAGCAGTTCATTAAGCATATGCTTAGCTTCAGGCACAAGCATGCGAGTGGTCCCATGGATCACACTGGGTCTATGTGTCCAGCTTAAAATTAAGCATGTACTGAAATATTTTGTCCAACAAGGGTAGAATTATTGTTCTGTTTAAGGCTTCAAGTGTGTGCAAACTGCTTACTGAAATCAATGCTTAAGCCTGTGGGTTAGCACGTGCTTTACTTAAGTGTTTAAAAATATTTATGTAGTCACATAGACATCAATCATTCCATTCATACACTTAGCATGTGTGGAAACAGTTTCCTTGGCTGGCCCTGGCACATAATGCAACCCCAGTGGCACCACCAGTAAGCACTGTGGTCTCAATTTACCTAAGAGCTCACAGAAGTAGTTTAGAGTTCATGGCTGTATATAAACAAAAACAAACCAAAAGCAAGATATATTAAGGTGTCTTCCAACCACACGAAAATCTGGTTGATGCCAGGACCTCTTTGGTCAGTGGTTCTGTGACTATTCAAGGGAATGTTTTGCATAGCACTTGTCGTTAACCCAACCAACACTCTAAAGACACCTGACCCCCAACACACCCACCAGGTCTATATCACATCCAGCTTACAGACATGCTGGCTGAGGCCAGAAATGGATACCTGATAGTCCACAAAGATGAACATGAAGTCAGTAGTTACGCACAGTTTTTCTCACTTGACCCACCAAGCTCACTAGTCTTCCTTCTTTCTGATTTCCAATACACAAGCACAGCAGAAGAAGCAGCATGAGTTCAAATAAGAAGAATGATTTTTTTGTTGGTCTGAAGGTTGGTGGACTATAAACACTACAAGTCCGTTTGAACTCTACGTGCTCTTATTCAATTCCTAACCTAGTTAATAGCGTCAGATACTGCACTGACAGTACTCAGCACTGAGATTTATGGCATGGTGAGCAATTCAGGAAGTACATGCCTGAGGCTATTACTTCAAAAATATGGGAAATAAAAGCCAACTCACGTAACCGCAATATCAGTAAGATATCTATACTATGGGCTTCGTCTATACGTGTTCATATTATTTCAATATCGTATCTTAAATTCTGCAATTCACCTATTGTCCAATATAAAGCTTTCTCAGATAATCGTCTAATATATTAATGATTCCTTAATAGGAGGGAGGTGTCATCCTTATTTTACAGGTAAAACTT
>NW_015090814.1:1680594-1723711 GCF_001431845.1 Calidris pugnax
ATGCAAGAACAATACAGGATTTTTCAAGCAATAAAACCTCCACCTCTGTTGGTATGAAATATTCTTTTTCTGTGTAAAATGTATCACAGGAAAATAAATCATTAGGAAAATAAAGACTTATTCTATGTAATAATCACAATGAAACCCCTTTAATGAGATTTCACAGCGTGAAGAAAAGTTGCCACATTCCAGTTCAGTCAAAACATGCCACCCAATCATGAAAAGCTATTAAAGAAGATGAAGATTGGGTCTTTTTATCCCACTACACCTCTGAAAGCTGACATTCCTTTCTCTTCCATTTCGGGTAGCAGAAGGAAAAATTAGAGGTACCTAACTCCACATAAAAAAAAAAAATTATTTGAAAATTATATCTTCATTAAAAAATAAAAACCTCAGAAAATTCTGGGAATTTGCAAAGTAGAAAATAGGTAAATACTCTTATGATTATGTTATTGTTAGCAGCACTGTTAATCACAGTTTTATTAACATATTAGCAATGTGCCTTTCAGTTTCCAAAGTGAGAGGATTCTAGCTTCCCCTTCAGGCAACTATTGAGGAAAAATAATTAAATGTAAATAAATTAGTAATGCAAAAGGATTTTGTCTTGCACTTAAGTAAGGACAATGTGATTTTTTTCTCTCTCCTTTTTTTCTTAATTAAGGGTTCATATCTCCTGTAAGAGTAGCCCCAATTAAGTTTTACCTAACCTTAGCACAAGTAGCACCACTGACTACGGCTGGGACTGAAGTGGGTGGCATTATTCATGTGTTTAAAATGAAAAATATCATTACTTCTTTCAATCAGGCTGACTGTGTTGTGACTATCTACACCAGCAGCCTTATTTTCGGTCATTACCAACTGTCTTGCCTTCTTTAAGTAATGGTGGAGGAAACTGCGTATTCCCAAGCTCAGCGGTGTGCAATTGCATTCATTTTCTCCACTTTTGGAAAAAAAAAAAAAGTGAGACCCTTTGACATGAGAAATGAAAGCCACCACTTCAATAGATATTCAATATTTGGATCCCTGTAGGAAGGGAAGTGTGAGGAGGTAGCTGTCAGCTGTCTACAGGCACAATGTCCCAAACCTTGCCTTTCTCCTGTCATTTCTGCTTGCACACGTGTGCCCTTATCAGGACAGGGGGTGAGTCAGTCAAATTCAAGAGGACAAAACCAAGGATGATCCACTCCTGCTCCCTCCATGCAGCCCTGAAAGACTGGTGCATCCTGGCAGAGAAAAGGATGTGAACAGCCTCTCAGGAACATCCCTGGACCACCACAATCCTGTCCCAGCCCGTCATGACACAGTTTAGTTTTCTCTGTTAGTTTTAAAGGATGCTTTGACCTTTGGAGGGCAGCAGGTGAATCTCCGCAGCTGTTAGATTTGGAAATCTAAACTTTCCACGCTTGAAAAACAACCTCTGTTTCAAGCACAGAGGTGCTTCTGATTATGCTTCTGCGATGCCCGCATGAGAGCAGTTTATGGCACAATGTGGATAAATGACATTTTCAGACTGGTTCCTGGCGAGGAGAGTATTCCTTGTGTTCAGCTCTGCACTGTGCACAGTGCGTCCTGCCTTAACCCTTCTTCATCTTTACCACCACATAAAAATACAACATATCAGTTGTGCAGCTGCAACCAGGCATCCTAAGTGACAGCCCAGCAGGAAGAACAGCCTTTATTTGTCACCTAAAGTTAATGGCGTAAATTCAGAGACCCCCTCCTTCTTGCCTTTCTCCTACAAAGAGAACTCAAGGCCCTGATTAATATGCAGCCCTATTAACTCTAGTGGCTCTAAGGAGGTGGTGACTGAAGGGGAAAATTAATGACCTCCTGTCCAGGACTTGCCCCTTATTTGAGAGGTGAAATAAAAACTGCAGTCTGAAAGGAAGCAGAATTATTAAATATTTCATCGTAAACTGGTGCAGTAAACACTTGCCAGAAATGGCAGCTTTGATAAAATTCAATTTTCACTCCTCTTGTTTAATTCATCTTTATTTGGTACTGTCTCAGCCAAGTTGTTGCTTCTTTTACCCTCATCACTCAAACCTCAAGCACAGAAAAGATACCTTTTTTTTTTTTTGCCCTAAAGGACTGGTTTTTTTTGGTAATGTCACATCAACCAGGAAATAAGAGAGACCCTAGTTGAATAATATCTATTGTTGAATAATATCTATCTAAAAAGCACTCCAAAACAAAAACCTCCAAAGAAAAAAAGAAACAAAAGAGCAACCCCCCCAGATACCCATCTCGCCTTCTAAAACACATGCTGTAGGCCATATAATCACAACCACATCCAATTCACTTGTTAGGAAAGGAGAAGGACCTACATAAAAGAAGTTTGACTCTTGGTTTATTCCTGAACCCTCCCACTGCCCTGCAACAGATACGTGCTAGATAAATAGCTAGAAAACCACAAAAGGAAACAGGACATTGCCATTTTAACTAATATTATGAGGATGGCAAATACATGCTACTATAACTTCTTTTACAGTATTTTTAAAACAGCATATACTTAGAATCTTTGATTTGATGCTTCATGTTTTTCTCTAGATCTCATGCAAAATGTAGAGGCCAAATAAACTGCCCATCCGTAGTGGCCATAGATGCAGCATGTTCTTCTTTATACATTCCCACCAAACATAAACCCATCAAATTATTTTTTTTGAGTCAGTCCCTGTCAGAAGAGTGCCTAAATCCCAAAGATTGAAAGAAATTTGCATGGAATATTTTATTACTAAATGGCCTGCCTTCTTTTAATTGCAGTATCAAACCCTCCTCCTTTCTCTGCACTCAACATTGTGATTGTCTGATTGTCTGAAACACTGATTACCCATTCCCATACAATGGGATGTCAGAAATAACTTTGCAGAAATACAGGGGAGAGTTACAGCCCCTTACTAATTTCACTTCAAGCATTATGATGCAATGCAAAGTCAGATTTCCCTCCATTTAAAGTTAAATCTCTCTTCTTTTCATACATCTAGCTAAATTCTGTTCATCCTGCTTGTTCCACTGTTGCACACTTCCACTGGTTCTTCTTCACTAAACCGTGATTTTCACTTTTGTTCTATATTCCACAGGGTAGATTATTTCACCATCTTTCACCTCTCAAGTCTCCCATCCTGCATTTGCCTCGGAGTAGTGTATACAGGCTACTCGTTCACTCCTTTTGGTAGACCGACACACTGTCTTTCTGTTCCATCACAGTAGACTTCAAATAGCTCTTTCAGGTTCAATAAATACCCAAAACAGAACATTCCCTGTTTCGTAAGGATTTCTCTGCACTATAATTGATTAACTTAAAATAATTAACACATTTGAAAGTTAGAACAGATATTTCTTCTATAAACTTCTCCTGGAATAACTAACATTCTCTTCCAATACAGCCACTATATCCTTTAAGCACTCCAAAAAAAACCCTAAAAGAAAAAAAGAAACAAAAGAGCAACCCCCTAGATACCCATCTCGCCTTCTAAACCACATGCTGTAGGCCATATAATCACAACAACCACATCCAATTCACTTGTTAGGAAAGGAGAAGGACCTACATAAAAGAAGTTTGACTCTTGGTTTATTCCTGAACCCTCCCACTGCCCTGCAACAGATACGTGCTAGATAAATAGCTAGAAAACCACAAAAGAAAACAGGACATTGCCATTTTAACTAATATTATGAGGATGGCAAACACATGCTACTATAACTTCTTTTACAGTATTTTTAAAACAGCGTATACTTAGAGTCTTTGTTTTGATGCTTCATGTTTTTCTCTAGATCTCGTGCAAAATGTAGAGGCCAAATAAGCTGCCCATCCGTAGTGGCCATAGATTCAGCATGTTCTTCTTTATAGATTCCCACCAAACATAAACCCATCCATTTTTTTTTTTTTTTTCAGTCAGTCCCTGTCAGAAGAGTGCCCAAATCCCAAAGATTGAAAGAAATTTGCATGGAATATTTTATTACTAAATGGCCTGCCTTCTTTTAATTGCAGTATCAAACCCTCCTCCTTTCTCTGCACTCAACATTGTGATTGTCTGATTGTCTGAAACACTGATTACCCATTCCCATACAATGGGATGTCAGAAATAACTTTGCAGAAATACAGGGGAGAGTTACAGCCCCTTACTAATTTCACTTCAAGCATTATGATGCAATGCAAAGTCAGATTTCCCTCCATTTAAAGTTAAATCTCTCTTCTTTTCATACATCTAGCTAAATTCTGTTCATCCTGCTTGTTCCACTGTTGCACACTTCCACTGGTTCTTCTTCACTAAACCGTGATTTTCACTTTTGTTCTATATTCCACAGGGTAGATTATTTCACCATCTTTCACCTCTCAAGTCTCCCATCCTGCATTTGCCTCGGAGTAGTGTATACAGGCTACTCGTTCACTCCTTTTGGTAGACCGACACACTGTCTTTCTGTTCCATCACAGTAGACTTCAAATAGCTCTTTCAGGTTCAATAAATACCCAAAACAGAACATTCCCTGTTTCGTAAGGATTTCTCTGCACTATAATTGATTAACTTAAAATAATTAACACATTTGAAAGTTAGAACAGATATTTCTTCTATAAACTTCTCCTGGAATAACTAACATTCTCTTCCAATACAGCCACTATATCCTTTACATACAACTAAGCAACCCCTGGCTACCTGGCAATTAATTGACTGAAAACTAATATACGGCTATGTTAAAAAAGGTAGCATAAGCTCTTCCATTCTTACCTCAACTCCACCTCATGCCAGGATTCAGCTGTGTGGGATATTGACAAATCATTTCCACTTCCACACTACAGCTGTGCTAGGAAAAAGCTTTACATTTGCTGTTAACTCACTTTTCAATTTCATTTGGCAAGTACACAAAGCAACACTATTGAGATGGATAATCACAAATTATCCGTGTTTTAGGCCAGTTTACTTCTGCTTTTCTTGAAATCTCAATTTGTTTTGCTTCATCCTAAAATAATGAAATGAAGGGAGAAGCATATGTAATAATTCAGAGATATTCAACAGTGTTAAGCTTTAAAAATATCGAATACAAAACACTTCATAAAATAATTGTTTTGAATCAAATAGGTATTTTGGGACTAACCTCAGATAAGAATTCCATGGTCACTCTTTATTTACCTGTTTACCTAGGTTCCCAGGCAATAATAAGACAATTGTAAAAAAACTGCAACCTGAGTCGCTAAATCCTTGTGGGGTTTTTTTCTAACCTTCTTACTAACGAAGGGAAATATATAAGCTCAACTAAAACAAAAAGACAGATATCCAATTCTTCTTATATATTCATATAATATCCCATTTTCATAACAAACAATTCATTTTCTCTCTCCTCTGCTTCAGCCAACAAGGTGTGCTGGTGGATTGAGTTCTTTCCACAGTTACTCCAAGTTTTACACAGGTGTAAGTCCTTGAACCATGGTGTAAGGAGTACCTGCTTTGACAAGTTTTAATGTTGCATGTAAAAGGGAAGATCTGAGGGAGGGAAAGAGCTCCTCTCATTTCTAATACATGTTTCATTATATAGTCTAAACATGTTAATGCTAACAAATCCAAACTGCCTGGTGGTTACCAAGAGAAAGGCTTGTGAAGAACATAGTGGACTCTCCAGAGCAGAAATACCTTTTCTTTGGCTACTGGAGGCTGCAATGGTCTCAATGATCAGCTGTTTCTGGCTTAGGCTCCTTATTCTTAACTGGATAATTTACAGAGAACACAAAAATTGTTCAAATACCCTGACAACTTAGACAGAGTCAAAATTAGCTCTGCTTTTCAAATTCATCTCTTCTTCTCAGGGTTAGAAATTCCCTCAGCTTTTACCCTGTTAAGGAAAATTTTATTCAGGTTCAGAAAGAGAGCTCACAGTGAAGACCTATTCACTGTTCTTTTACTATGATGCAGTTAAGCAACCATCTGCCCATCCTCTATTACTCATTTAATTTATACAGCACAGTACATTTACTTATACCTTTTCTGTCTGAACAGTTTTCATTTTAATATCATTATAGCCTTATTTTTGCCAGTCATAAGTTCAGTCTCAGCTGGAAAGAATGCACTTTCCTCTCGTGTTGCCTGTTATTTTCCTCATTTCACTTTTCTGTCAATGCTATTTTACTAACACACAAAACGGGATATATGATTAGAATTAAATAGCAACATTTTAACATTTGTTTCATTATTACCTAAATGTTAGGTACATCCTAGAATTCAGCTGGTAATATACATCACCTGCAGAGCCACACGTTTTCTAAATATTTAAAGGAGAAAGTATTGCTCGCCATTTAAAGCTTTTTTTTCACCTGTGTGATTTACACCATATATAATTACTGTTTTTTGGTTTGTGGTTTGTTTTTTTTTTTAAATCTGGTGGCTTTTTCTTTCCTTTTAAAACAAATATCTCCACGTCACTCTACTTAGCAGCTGTATTCAGTCATAAAAGGGCCACTTGGTATCAGAAAACTCATACATATTTGCCTAATAATGCCTTTTAAGTAATCTGCCCCTTTGTTAATGGCTTTTTTTTAACCAGCCATACACTAGGAATCAAAATTAGCATCTAAATGAGGATGTTTTAAACGCATGCCTAGGGGTTGCAGTTTTCACCTTATTTTTTTTAATAGTTTGCCATGTTAAATTATGTAAAATAGAAATGGTTTTTAGTTTTTAATGAGCTAATGTAGACCTATCAACCCTCTCTCCCTCCTCCCCCCACTTCTCTGCTTAAAGAGTCCACAAACTGTTTTGCAGGTATGAAAAATAGCCATGAAAGAGAAAACCCAGTGTCAGCAGAGGCAGAACAGATCTCTTCCTCCCCAGCAGCAACGGCACCACTGCACGAAGGCACATTTGTTTGAAGTCCTCACTGAAATGGCCCCGCTCTCTATTAATCGCTTACAATACATAAAAAGAAGCAACTATTTCTATATTTAATTTCAGGAGAAGAGACTTTATTACGGCTCCTTTTAAATTGGCTTTTCATTTAATTATGGGGAAAGATTAAAAAGAACTAACTCTGTGTGCTGTGGCATGGCCAAATGATGATTGGAAAGGGGAAGGAGAGATGCTCACCATCTGCGAGTGTAATGTTTGGAGAGAGAAAACAGCAAAGGGGGGGTAATTAAGGGTGGTAATTCAGTGTTATCAGGTGAGATAGCCCATAGCAGTAGGTCCAGCTGCTCCTGGCATGTGGGGAGAGGACCAGCATCTAGCAGAGAGGGGATGTATCACCCTTACCTGGGTGATACAACTGTGATGTGTGAGGAAGAGGGGGAGTAGTCTGAAAAGGATCCAGACTTGTTAACTGGACAACCCGGAAACAAGAGTTACAAAGAGCTGGAATCCAACACAAAACAAAAATGTAATTGAGCCTTTTTATAATCCTGCCAAATTTAAATACTCTTATTTTCCCCTTGCCTCCTCCAGTTCACTAAAAGACCTTCAGTGGTGTCACATACAAAGCCCAAACAAATTCCTCAAAACTGAGTCAGCAACAAAATGTCTCTCTGTTTTTATTGTTATTCTAATACTGAATCACAAGAAGATTCTTTGACAAAAAAAACACCTCCCTTTCCATGGTGACAATACCTCTCCTAACGCAGCCCAGGATATTAGCCACAAGGGTACCTTGATGGCTCACGTTCAACCTAGTGTCCACCAGGACCCCCAAGACCCTTTCTGCAAAGCTGCTTTCCAGCTGGGTGATCCCCAGCATGTACTTGTGTCTGGGGTTGTTCCTCCCCAGCTGCAGGACTTTGCATTTCTTTGTGAACTGCATGAGGTTCCTGTCCACCCATTTCTCCTGCCTGCCGAGGTCCCTCTGGATTGCAGGGTGACCCTCCAGCATATCAGCCAGTTCGGTGTCATCAGCAAACTTGCTGAGGGTGCATTCTACCCCGTCATCCAGACCTTTAATGAAGGTGTTGAACACGACTGGAGACAGTACTGATCCCTGGGGTACACTACTAGTCACTGGCTTCCAACTAGGCACTGATCACCACCCTCTGGCCCCAGCCATTCAGCCAGTTTTCAGTCCACCTCACTGTCTGCTCACCCAGCCTATACATCAACAGCTTTTCAGTGAGAACCTTATGGGAGTCAGTGTCAAAGGCCTTACTGAAGTCTGTGTAGACAATATCCACTGTTCACCGCTCATCTATCAAGCCGGTCACTTCACTGTAGAATGCTATCAGGTTGGTCAAGCTTGTCTTTCTCTTGGTGAATCAATGATGACTAATCCTGATGATTTCCTTGTGCTTCATCTGCCTGGAAATGGTGTCCACAATTTTTTCTGTCACCTCCCCAGGGTTGGAGATGAGATTGAAACACCTGTAGTTCCCTGGGTACTCCCTCTTGTTCTTCTTGAAGACAAGAGTGTCCTTTGCTTTCCTCCAGTCCTAGTACACTTCTCCCAGTCACCATGATCATTGGAAGATAAAGAGTGGCCTTGCAATAACATCAGCCAGCTCCCTCAGTGTTTGTGGGTACACACCATCAGCACCCATGGACTTACATGTGTTCAATTTGCTTAAGTATTCTCTGACCTGATTCTTTTCCATCAAGAGCACATTGATTATTATGAGCAATAAATAACACCAACATTTCACCTCAAGAGAAATCAGGTGAAGAGGTGCATCTGCTCAAGGTCTTCCCTTGCAATTCCATAAACTTTTCTCATAAACACCGATTTCCAAACTGTTATTCACAACCTCCCATCAGACTTCTGGTCACCTGATTCACAGTAGCAGCTGATTTCTTTTTCTTTACTTCTTCCTGCATTTCCTTTGGATGATCCTATGGCCTCAGGGTTCTTTTCTTGGTTTTGGTTTTTTGTTTCCTTTTTTTGCTCTGTGTTCTGGCACTTCTGACCTGATCCCAAATGTTTTCAGATCAAGGGGAAGTGTTCTGGCTCTGGTGCCAACAGAGAGCCTGCCATCACTGTAAGGGGCAAGGCTTGGGACCCATCAAAGAACTATAGTCATGTTTTCAACCAAAATAAAAAATCATGAGAATCACTTAACAGCCTCATAACAGAAAGCACAGATCTCATGGTAGCACCTGGTGACAAAGAAACATAAATATTTCTATTAAAAAAACAAACAGGGATGAGGAGAACAGGAACAAGACATCCCTGCATCCTGGGCAGACAAGTGAGAAGGGACCACTAGCTCATAGTCACCTCAATTCTCTCTAGCATAAATTAAGGTCAAAAGACCCACTTTATAAATAAAATATTCAACAAAATATAACTAAAGTAACCCTTCTGAGCAGTGATTGAATCAGTCATATTTCAGGAGACACCATATGGATACATCTTTTTCTCTGTCATTGAATTTTCTGCACTTGTTCAAAATGTACTTGTTCTATGAAGGATCTAATTGTGTAAAATGTAGTTATTTAAGATATTATCTTATGTGCCATAATAAACATGCATAAAAGGGTCCATGTCCTTCTCCATTTAAAAAAGAAAGTGAAGAAGTTGTCCTCCTGTAGAGATTAGAGCTTGTCCATCTCCAAGAAAAGAGAGAGCAGAAGAAGAGAGTTGATGGTTTCTTTTTCATATAGTGTTCAATTTTGCTGTGATACTTAGGAAAGGAGAGTTTAATTTTACTTTTATAAATAAGGTCAAGAATACCTAACATTTTAGGTGGGGAAGTCTTTTTAACATGACCAGAAAATAAAATAAGTCGATATATCAGAAGCTGACAACAAAGTATAATTGCATCATCAGTAAAAACACCTATATAAATGAAAATATTTTGATAAGTGGAGAGATTTTAACATGCAGGGTAGGTCTTTAGTTGTCATCTCCAGAAGCTCTTAAGAGAGAAGAACAGACATCCTTCATAGTGGCCTTCCAATACTTAAAGGGGGGCTACACGAGAGAGAGAGAGGGACTAGTGATCAAGGAGTGGAGCCATAAGACAAGGGGCAACAGATTTAAACTGAAAGAGGTGGGATTTAGATGAGATCTTAGGAAGAAATTCTTTCCTGTGAGGCTGGTGAGGCACTGGAAGAGGTTGCCCAGAGAAGCTGTGGCTGCCCCATCCCTGGAGGGGTTCAAGGCCAGGCTGGATGGGGCTTTGAGTAACCTGGTCTGGTGGGAGGTGTCCCTGCCCAGGGCAGGGGGGTTGGAACTGGATGATCTTTAAGGTCCCTTCCAACCCAAACTATTCTATGATTCTATGATTCTATGACATACAAGGATAACAGGATCTCATTGTCATTTTAAATTCGTTATTACCGAGATTTGCGGGGAGGCAATGAACTTCCAGGTGTTAATCAGGATATCTGAAACGTGGGATAGCTGAATATTAGATGTAAAAAGTGTCTGAAACAAAATTAATCTACAGGCTATCAGGCAAAAAGTGAGTACTATAACACTACCTGCAGTGGGGGTAGCTAAACCATGGTCAATAATAGCAAAGGATGTAAGAGTTACTGTGCTGGTTCAGAGAAAAAGTTCACCAGTGTCTAGTAGCAAGCACATGGTAATGGCATTAAGAACAGAGCGTGCAGTAGTATGTTCCTACTCTCACTTCCAGCAATCTGTAAATTAGACATTTCAGAGGCAAGGAAAGCTTTATGTTCCTCTCGTCATATCTGAACAATTTCCAAGTAGATAAAAATTATTAAAAAAAAATACAGTTGGAGATATTTGAGTTGTTTCTCCTCATGCTATTGGAGATAGGCACCACTGATGCCATTTGCTACCATGTGAAACGTGGGACTTCCTAGCTAGGCTTTGCCTAGAGATAGAAGCAGACAGGCAGAGCCATTGGGGATTTAGCAATTTCACAGGAGCTCTCGCCTACATAGTCACTCTATCCTGACATCCACGCGATATCACTGCGACAGCGTGTCAACGCAAGGAGCTATTCTGATAGAGCAGCACCAGAATATTTCACTGCACAATAGCTGTGGTTGCCAATCTTCCCACAGAGAAAGGAGTCTTAGCAATTTCTTCATCAGACACATAATTCATGAATAAATGATGCATTTTAGAAAGGCACCCCTTCCATTGCAACATTTCAAATGATGGAGACTCTACAAGCTCCCATGGTAAATTCTTCCATATCAATTGGCTGTTTTCAACATCTAGACATTGATGCTTTTTTGCAGTCTTCACTGGTTCCACATGCTTCCGTTTTATTTTTATTGACCTTTCTTTTCTTATCATCTTATGAGTAGAATAAAGTAAGTAGGGTATCACAGGGCTAGCCAAGAGGAACTGAAGTTTAACTCAGGAATAATCCCATTTAATTAGAGACATAATCACCTTAAGTATATGCCCTACATTATTATAGTATCAAACAAGGCAGAATATTCCCTCAGAATTTACAACTTCTGTTGATAATCCTTTAAATTGATAACAATTTTAAATAATTGGTGATAGCTAAGTATTTGCTAACGTACAAATTTTTAAACTTTTCATTTAGATTCTACCATATCTCTATTTATAATTTCCTTTGGGTTTTCGCTTAATTTTTTTTCTCTTATTATCTGTCACATTTTAGAAATTGTGTCTACTTATTCCTTATGCTAAGCTGTGGCTTCATCTTATGTATTTCCAATAACTATTTTATGGTAAGTTTTTAATCATTTCATTTTCTTTTCTCAAATCTCTGTTCTCTGCACTTTTCTAGTTGTAAATCCACTTTTTCTCTCTGTTCATTCTCTCAATTATATTTCTTTTGATTATTTTCCTCTCCATTTTTTTTTCATTTCATATCTGATATTTCCTTCCACATAGTATATGCATATGACAAAGTAAATGTATATTCATGAAAACTATTTCACTTATATCCATCCTCATACACCAGCCTTATGTTATCTACATGATGTGGAAAGTGTAAGGAAGCAAACTATAATAATCTCTGTATTTTCAAAGTTATTTTCTTCACTAGTAATTCAGCTTTAGGGATGCGTAAACACTTACGAGATGTGCTGTGTGGCAGAGTAACAAAGCCTTTGTTATTTGCTCAGCAGAGCTAATTATATTTTCTAAGACTGCTTTCTGACTGCTGGTGTTCTTCCATACTTTCAGAAAAAAAACTCTCTCCAAGGGTTGTTTTTTTTTGCTTAAATATAAGTATTGCACAGCATTCATATCCTTAATATTGGAAACTGGAAATAAAATGCAAGTCTTGCAACACCTTGTCTGTAAAAAGTTTATTTTGATTCAATCAAGGCTATACAGAGTGAAGGAGGTTGCAGTTCTGACAAGACACATTCATGTGTCTGTTATATAGTTTAAAACTAATTTTTAATAGTTTTTTTAAGGTAGCTGTAGATACAAACTTACAACTTGTTGACACTGAGTCATAGCTTCTTAACCGAGCTGCTTGACCTTAGGGCTGCCATATTTCCACCTAGGATTTACAAAAATTAAATATCTTCTATCTGGACCAAAATGATAGAAAAAAGAGTACATCTAGGAAAACCCAGACAGATGGCAACACTGGCTATAACTGGCTATGTTGTATGCCCTCAGTCCCCTCCAACTGAGAAGTAAAACATGTCAGTTTAAGCCACTTCCATCAAGGTTTAGATACCAGGGAAGCAGATGGACCTTCAGGATACCAGCAGCCTTGTTTATTGTCAGGCCTGACTTTAGCAGTTCATTAAGCATATGCTTAGCTTCAGGCACAAGCATGCGAGTGGTCCCATGGATCACACTGGGTCTATGTGTCCAGCTTAAAATTAAGCATGTACTGAAATATTTTGTCCAACAAGGGTAGAATTATTGTTCTGTTTAAGGCTTCAAGTGTGTGCAAACTGCTTACTGAAATCAATGCTTAAGCCTGTGGGTTAGCACATGCTTTACTTAAGTGTTTAAAAATATTTATGTAGTCACATAGACATCAATCATTCCATTCATACACTTAGCATGTGTGGAAACAGTTTCCTTGGCTGGCCCTGGCACATAATGCAACCCCAGTGGCACCACCAGTAAGCACTGTGGTCTCAATTTACCTAAGAGCTCACAGAAGTAGTTTAGAGTTCATGGCTGTATATAAACAAAAACAAACCAAAAGCAAGATATATTAAGGTGTCTTCCAACCACACGAAAATCTGGTTGATGCCAGGACCTCTTTGGTCAGTGGTTCTGTGACTATTCAAGGGAATGTTTTGCATAGCACTTGTCGTTAACCCAACCAACACTCTAAAGACACCTGACCCCCAACACACCCACCAGGTCTATATCACATCCAGCTTACAGACATGCTGGCTGAGGCCAGAAATGGATACCTGATAGTCCACAAAGATGAACATGAAGTCAGTAGTTACGCACAGTTTTTCTCACTTGACCCACCAAGCTCACTAGTCTTCCTTCTTTCTGATTTCCAATACACAAGCACAGCAGAAGAAGCAGCATGAGTTCAAATAAGAAGAATGATTTTTTTGTTGGTCTGAAGGTTGGTGGACTATAAACACTACAAGTCCGTTTGAACTCTACGTGCTCTTATTCAATTCCTAACCCAGTTAATAGTGTCAGATACTGCACTGACAGTACTCAGCACTGAGATTTATGGCATGGTGAGCAATTCAGGAAGTACATGCCTGAGGCTATTACTTCAAAAATATGGGAAATAAAAGCCAACTCACGTAACCGCAATATCAGTAAGATATCTATACTATGGGCTTCGTCTATACGTGTTCATATTATTTCAATATCGTATCTTAAATTCTGCAATTCACCTATTGTCCAATATAAAGCTTTCTCAGATAATCGTCTAATATATTAATGATTCCTTAATAGGAGGGAGGTGTCATCCTTATTTTACAGGTAAAACTTGAAGCACAATGAGAAAAACTTGATTTGCCTCAGGTTACATCCCAATCCTGCTTCTTAACAAAGCACAGGCCATTGGTTTGTCAGTCTTCTGTTTTAACCACTAGACTTCTGCCTTTCAAAGACTTTCCTTCAACACTAATTAGAGACAGAACACGTGACCTTCTTTATTCTTTTGCTTTTTTTGCACTAACGCCTCATTTCCAGCCTTTCCTGCTTGCCCCCACTGTGTCTTATTGTTTGGGGAATAATTTATATTGATTAATACAAGTTTTCCACATGCAATATACAGTACAAGAAAATCAACCTTACATTGAGGCTTCACAATATAGTGTTAATAACCCTACTGGCTGGAAGTTAGCCAACTAGCTAATCATTACTGCATGAGCATAGGCACCTCACAGCATGCCATATCATTGAGGTAATAAACAATAGATTTGTTAATCTAGTATGAAAGCATTATCAGTTCCCTTTGCTTTGCAACCACTTCAAAATCTTCTCTAAGCTTTTCTACAGATCTCTTACATTGCAGTTGCATTTAGTCAGTTGTGTTTAACAAAACAAGAAACTCTGTATAAAACTGATGTAGGAACGAATGCCATTTTGCGGTATAATGTATAACATTTCATTCAGTCTTTTTGCTGGTCTTCTCTTCCAAGTGGAAAAGCAAAGAGTTGTGAAATTGATGTTCAGTTTTTTTCTTCCGCTAAGGATCCCATTTCACTTTTTTATTTGATGTAATGTTCTTAATACATATAGTTCAATGAAAGTAATAATTAAAGAGCAATATCTCCTTTATAACTGTCTGACTATAATTCCAAACTGTATCTCCTAGTTATGTATTAACTACTATTTAACAATTTTTTTGTAGACTGAAGTTCCCAGTTTGTCATCAGGCACTTGAGACAACAATTTTTTGTACTTAACTACAAAAATATCTGTTAGAAATAAACCAGTTCTCTTATGCCCATACTACATGGCATGATAAAACTACCTTACTATTAATTGTTGTTTTCAGCCATACTAAAGTAAGAACAATCCATCTGTACCTAAGAGGAAAAATCAGAGTGACCTGAAAGATATATATAACTTAAACCATATAATGATTTGATTCTTTTTGATAGTAAAACTGGATGGGAGCATATTTTATAGAATTTGTAAACCAGTCATCAATGACATTTTGATAACTCTGTGGGAGAGGATGAGTAATTAACACTTTTGTTGCAGAAAGCAATGCTCATTATACCTCTGGTTTTTATTACTAATGGCAGATTAAAAAAAAACCCAAAGAGGACACTGAGATCTATTCTTCTGATAAAACTGCCTCTACTCTTTTACTCAATCTATTTCAATTTATTCCCAAAAGTGCTTTTTATCATGTTCAGTAGAAGTCAGTCACAGTTAAGCTTTGGGTAAGACAGTGCACATATATTTATGCACATGAGGAAAGGGTAAATTTGTACCCTGGGGGAAGCCTCTTCCCTGAGATGCTTGGTCTTTAAAGTGAGGGAGACAGACTAGGAGCTGAGAGACCTGATCTTCATGGGAGCAGAAGTAGCAATTCTTTGGGCAGCACTTGCAAGCCTTTTTGCAGCAGTGCCACCACCTTGACCACCACAGCTTTTGACCACTCCCAGGCCATCTGGGCTGTGGAGGACATTGATCCTGCACAGTGAGACAGCTCCTGCTCCTCCGGATGCCACCTCAAGCCATCCTGAGGTGTTTCCCCCATCCTTAGCCTCCCAAGCAATGTGGAAGCTACGGCAGTGGGTTTATTTTTTTGATTTTCCTGGATTGGAACACAGTTTCCACAAAACAAATCTACATTTTTGCATTTTAATTATCTGGAAATTAATTGCTTCAGAAACTGAAAATTTTTGTTGTTATTTTATGCCCAATGTCCTACCTACTCTATCTTCCAGCTTCTTTCCAGCTTTCCAGGTTCTCTCTTCTCGTTTAGTGGAGTGTTTTCTTCAGCTGTTAATCTCATAGATTTTCTAATTTTATGTCAATATGCTATTTTCTGCTTGTGTTCCCAACTTCAGCCAACATTTTGCTTTGTTATTTCTCTCTCTTCACAATTCCAAACTTAGGTCCTGCTACAAAGAATGTTTATGTGCTGTTTCCCACTCCTCTGTCGCATAAAGGTATTAAAATGAAATGAGAATAAATATTCATAACAGGCCATGGTTAGAAACTATTATTATCTTTTGCATTAGCACCTGTAGAACCTCCCGCCTGAAAGTGTTTCAGAGACAATTCAGGCTTATGTTACTTCTGAAAAGGTATATATATTAAGGCTAAAGCAACTGATGAGACATTCAGGAGGAACCCAGACCTCCTGGCTGCTGGGGGTTTTGGGTGGAACCTGAACTAAGTCACATGGAAAATAAATGATTTATGAAAGAACCTGTAGTATTAATGTGAGGATGAAGAGTTCAACCAGGAATCTGACCACAGCGTAAGGCTCTGACTAATGGTTTGAATTGCCTGGTTTCCAAACATTGTCTTCAGAATTGGAGTTCCTCCAGTCTTCCTAGGAAATTTCTCTGTTGACTACTAAAGCAAGACTGTACCATATCTATCACACTCCCTTAACTTGGTGAGTCATAAATCCATAGTAAGATTTTTGAGGAACTATATTTCTGCACTCTCATTTTGAATTTAATGTCTTTGTCAGGGCTACCTTTGCTAACCTGGAATTATCTCCTTGTTTCTGCAGTAAAATTTCCAGTGGAATGATTTAGGGAGCAAATGACAGTATGTGGGGAGTCAGAGTAGGAGAACATAGCCCTTTTATTAGGGGACCATGTCTGACAGGTATTTACTGAAGAAGATAATGTGAACAAATTTAGTCCAGACTTTTATGAGATACATAACTGTGTAGCAAGTTGTAAAACCAATATCTCAAAGGCAGATGAGCTCTGGATTACCTCATGCAATAAAGCATTGTATTTTCACTCTTTCATCCTTTTCTGTGAAAGGCACAATCTTTATTTTGCCAAGGATGAGATAGCCCTTGATTTGATATTTCTCTTTTTTGATCATAGATGAATTGCTACCAAAATAACCGATCCTTGATGCAGATAGAATCATTTAACACTGGAGATGCTAACACTGTGTTAGGCTAAAAAGTTAGATCTGTAATTTCTCCTTTTTCATATAAACCTGTAGGCAGTGCAGTGTTCTGAGACAGCATTCAATTCCCTTTGCTTATCTAACAGAAATGCCAGTAACAGAGAACTACAGAGTCAGACTCTTTCCCTTGTTCTGACCAAGTTTCATCCTGAAACTGGGAATCTTTCTGTGGTGGAAAGCAGAATCCAAACTGCATACTGCTCTGAGAAGTTTGGGGTTCAATCAATAGGCATTTTCCAATGGAATTAGTTTGTTGGGTTTCCATCTATGAAAAAATGTCTTTGAATCTCCTAGAGGCAAAGAGATAGACAAAAAGGCAGGGTCATGGGGGCAGTTATTTTGCAATCATACCCTTCCATCAGAGATCCACTCAGCCAATGGAGCTGCAGAGGGAAAACCAGGCCAGGCTTTTTAACAGTCTACGCAAAAAAAAAAAAAAAAAAAAAAAAAAAAAAAAAGAGAAGCCAGGTTGGCTTTCAGATGCTTGGGGGAGTCTGCAAGGCTTGCAAGTAGAAAAGTCATCTTTATACTTGAGCACAGTGACAAGACTGAATCAATAAAAACTGAGCCATCATCCCCCTTCTGGGCTGTTTCTAGAGTCTGTTTTCAAAGTAAAGCAACCATTCTTCAGAGCAATTTAAAATAAAATGGCAGCGTGCCACAGACTTTGTCCCACCAGCATGAATCTTACTGAGATCTCCTCAATAGGCCATTTTAAAAGGAATTATAAAATACAATGAGTCACAAAAAGGCCTACTTCAAACAGATTCCAATCACGATGAGGTGCCGATTTGTTACTGTAATTTAATTCCTCCAAGTAATTAGTTCTGCAAAGACAGGAGGGACAGAGTGTCAATCCTGGGGGCAGGCAGAGGTCTTCCTGGCAAAGTACCAGCCACTCAGCTCTTTGCCAGGAATCCCCGTGTTTCTTTAGAAGATACCCAGGACATGTAAAATTAACACCTTGAAATCGAAAAGAAAAAATGGAAGAATACAAAACAACCACCAGTGAAATAGTTTTATAGCTACAATTTATCACTCCTTTGTTTTGCCCTCAGCATCTTTCAGGCAGGTGTTTAGAAACTCCTGGAGAGCCAGCAAGTTTCACTGCATTTATTAGTAGGATCATGGTTGTACCTGCCCACCTCACAGCACACCGAAGCACATCTCTCACTTCCCAGCCACAGTTGCAACAAGTTACATTGGAATTGTATTTGTTCCTTAATTTCTAAACAAAATTTAACAAATAAACAAACAAACAAACAAAACCCCCACAGTTTTATGAGCAGATTTAGACAAATCTTAGAACACCTACACAACGTGAAAAGAAAAGACTCTATTAAAAAAGAGAGATGGACTTGCTGAGATGGTGGTGTCTCTGACATTGAATTTGGTTTCCTATAAAATTAAATTTATAGAGTACCTGCTACCTAGGAGAGCCTGGAGTGATCTCCATTACAATTTCAATGAACTCACCAAATTTACACCAGAATTTGAAATAGAGAACTGTTGCTATTCCTGGCCTTGACATTAGAGCCAGTGTTTTCATGTAGAGTGCTTTTCAACCCAAATAATTGGTTGTGTGAATGGCTTTATAGAAAGGCTTTTTATAAAACTTGAAAATATGCAGGCTCTGCAGTTTCCAGATTCTATTAATAAACAGGCATAACTTCAAATGTTGTTTTCTTTTAAGACTATTTCCAGAATGACAGTAGCAGTATCAAATGAGAAAGCTTTCAGGCCAACCTACTGTCTTCAGGGGCTATTTTGTTGTTGTGATAGAGGCTGGCATTTTTCAGGCAAAAAGTGGAAAATGAAACTGAGAAATCAGATTGTACAATGAAATTTGTTTTCTCTTGCTTCAGAATAGTAAAACCTTCTCAGTAACTGCAATGTTATGGAAGAATACCTGAGGTGTGGATCATGGGGGAGTCTGGCACACTGGATTTTTCCAGACCAGCCAGGATTTGTTGATCTTGTAATTATTCTAAGTGTTGCTACCGCCAATAGCAGGGAATAGTATTCTTTTCTTAGATCTCATGATTATTTTATCCAGTCTTTGTGTCTGTATATTACAAAGTTCTTTGTCTTTGTTTCTACATCCACAGTGTTTGTGTCTTTACTATGAGTTTTTAAAGAGAGGCTATTTCAACAATGTTGAGATTTTTTGTCTAGAGCTTCACTACAATTAGCAAATGAATGCTGATAAATAATATTTCAATTCAGTGGTAATCTACTCTTCTGCCTATTAAATCAGGTGAAGTGTAAAGATAGAACTAAGTAGTTCTTCACCTTCATACATATATGGCAAATGGGATGTTTTGTTTTCTGCAATTTATGCAGTTGACTATAGTCAAACGTGCCTGTATGGACACCAAGCAGTAAATATGCCAGTCTTGTATGTCTAATGATAGACTTCTAAATAAAAGCATCCATACTTTCAACAGAGCCAAAACGATATTATCCTCCCAATAAAACAATCTGTAAGAAACCATCCATACTTTCTACAGAGCCAAAACCATGTTATCCTCCCAATAAAACAATCTGTAAGAAATACATCAATTAAAAAATATGCAAATCATTTATTCAGGTGCCTCATTACAGAGGTATGTGCCTATCTTTGGACTTTCACGTATGATTATCTGGTCATTAGAGCATGATAGGCTGGGGTTTTTAGGAGCCTTTGATGAAGCACTTGGAGACTTCTGTGCAGACTGTTTCCATCAGATCAGCTTTGCCTGCAAATCCAGTGACTCCTTTGAGAAACTGGAACAGATTTGAGAGAGATAATTCTGCTCTTTAGAAGTCATCTTGCCTCTTCCCCAGTATTTCTCCTGTAAACAAAGTTTTTGGTATACCTTTCCTCCCTCCCCCCTTCCCAGTGAACAAAGAAGCACAGAATTCATTTTGCTTCTCTACATGGCTTTATTTCCTTTGAGCTTTCCTTTACTATATCCATCATCTATTGGCCCTACAGACTATCTCACAAGTCCTGTCTCTGATGTGTTTGAAGAGAATTCATTTTTAGTTCTTACGCCTTTAACAACCTGCTCTTCAGAACCCTTTTTGGCTTGCCTTATTGTGTTTAACACCTACTTGCCAAAGCTTTTCTCTTCTTTTTTCCTTTTTTTTTTTCTATTTTCCTCACTTGAACTGAACTTCAATTTGGAAGTCAGAATTCTTACATTTAATAAGGTCCTTCATCTCATTGTTAATTTCCTACTTCTTAAAACATGCCAGTGTGGGGGGAAAACGAGCTTGTCTTTCCAGATTCTGTTGTGATAGTTAGCATATATTTGCTGGATCCATGACAGTATCTTTAAACTATCTCTGTGCTGTTCACAAGCATCTTAACAGTGTTTTATCATGTGAATACCTCTTAAATTTTTTTTAATAAGCTTCACCATTTCCGGATAATCCCTCCTTTTGAAATAAACAGTACTAGAGTTCATGTCTACCCTCAGAGCCTCTATGGTCCCCTTCACACCTGAGAGTAAATACAGAACAGACACTTGATAGTATAGGCTTAATGCTATGCTTTCCCTCTGTAGGCCTAGTATAGGTATCCTGCCTTAGATGGTGATAGTAGTTGGCTTATTTATCTGATCCAACTCTAAGCTGTCCTTTATGTACAGAACCAGTGCTCCACCAGTACAATTGTTTTTCCTACATTTCTGTACCCTTATATTGTAGAGTCCTTCAGTTTATATTCCTTCTACCAAATTTTTTCCATATCTGTTATGTCAAATCCTCAAGGTAAATTACTCAAAGTAGAACAAAGCACTGAGACTCGACATACACAAGTAGCATTTTTCCCCCAAGGTCTTATATGGATGTCAAGTTACTTCTTGATTTTATACAGCATGTTGTTTTGTGTGACACTCCTTTTGGCTCAGAAGATGACATCAGAGAAGTTCTCCTTTGTCTTTGGAACAAAGATGCTGGGGAAAAAAGTTAAGAAACAAGATTTGCTTTCAAGCCCTGGACTTGAGTACATACCGGGATAATCATCAGCCTTTTAAAGCAATAGAAGAACATTCCTGTTAAAGGTTGGGGTTACTGAGAATGTCAAAGAAAAGAATAAAAATATTTATGACCTGGTAGTTGGATAGAAGGCATTTTTCAGTATTATTATTAATGGATTAAATGGCAAGTAACTAACTGGAAATTTGGATTCTATAAAAAAGTCAGACATACAGAAAAAAAAAAAAAAAAACAGGTCCCTAAATGTTTGTTGCAGACAACATCAGAGCAAATTCGTAATGAGTGATGTTTCTATTGAAGTATGTATGTTTTGATCAGGGATCTCAGTATAACTTGACTCCAACTGTAGCTGTAGGCTTCTACACAGCAAAGAAGAGGGTTTATGGATAGATAATGTATGCAAAGGAAGTTTTTCTGGAAACAAAAGAGCAGCTCTCTACATAATCTGAGTAAACAAACAAGAACAGGATACTAGAGACTACAGGAAGGAAATGCCACATTGCATCCATATTGAAATGGCTCCTGTCATACAATGGTAATGAAATTCTGATTTCTTTTAGCATTGGAACCCAAGTGAAATCCAGGCTTAATTTACTGCACCCAAATAAAGCCAAACTAAACACAGATATCTTTGAGGGAGAGGATCACTGAGAAAAAGAACCACAAAAGAGTGAGAGGGAACCTAAGTGTTGTCAAAAGAGAGGAGACAGAGGGATATGGGGGTACGTGAAAGGGTCAGAAAGAATGTGTGAGCACTACTGCTAAGGAAATGTCCAGAGGTCTGTAAAGGTAGGTGGTATAAACAGACCCCTTTTCCCATAACAGTTTGTTTCTCTTTTAATTGTGGTCTGCAAAATAATTAGAAAATGGAAAACCATGAGAAGGCCAGACCTAGTTTATCAGGCAATACTTCACAGATACACAGAATTATGGGTGTTGGAAAGGACCTTTGGAGATCATCTAGTCCGATCCGCCTACCAGAGCAGGGTCACACACAGCAGGTTGCACAGGAACTTGTCCAGGCAGGGTTTGAATGTCTCCAGAGAAGGAGACTCCACTATTTTGCTGGGCAGCCTGCGCCAGGGCTCTGTCACCCTCACAGGAAAGAAGTTTTTCCTCATATTGAGATGGAACTAACTGTGCTCCCACTTGTGTCCATTGCCCCTTGTCCTGTCACTGGGCACCACTGAGATGAGCCTGACCACATCCTCTTAACACCGGCCAGCTCTTTGAATATTTCTAAGCATTTATGAGATCCCCTCTCAGTCCTTTCTTCTCCAGGCTAAACAGACCCAGATCTCTCAGCCTTTCCTCATCAGAGAGATGCTCCATTCCCTTGATCATCTTTGTAGCCTCTGCTGGACTCTTTCCAACAGTTCCCTGTCCTTCTTGAACTGGGAAGCCCAGAACTGGACACAGTGCTCCAGATGCGGCCTCACCAGGGCAGAGCAGAGGGGAAGGATGACCTCCCTCAACCAGCTGGCCACGCTCTTTGACCACATCCTCTTAACACCTGCCCGCTCTTTGGATATTTCTAAGCATTTATGAGATCCCCTCTCAGTCCTTTCTTCTCCAGGCTAAACAGACCCAGATCTCTCAGCCTTTCCTCATCAGAGAGATGCTCCATTCCCTTGATCATCTTTGTAGCATCTGCTGGCCTCTTTCCAACAGTTCCCTGTCCTTCTTGAACTGGGAAGCCCAGAACTGGACACAGTGCTCCAGATGCGGCCTCACCAGGGCAGAGCAGAGGGGAAGGATGACCTCCCTCAACCAGCTGGCCACGCTCTTTTTAATACATCCCAGGAGACCATTGGCCTTCTTGGCCATAAGGGCACATTGGTGGTTCGTGGTTGATTTGGTGTCCACCAGGACTCCAAGGTCCCTCTCTACAGCACTTGCAGCATTTCAGACATCCCTTTGCTTTTAGCAGCAGCAGCAACACCTAATCTGTTTCCCTCACTAGTTGAAGTTAATAATCCAAATATGTCACATTCACAGGGAAAGACTTTTGTAAGTTACCTAATTTTTTAAGATGACTTTTTTATTAATTTCACATTATCTGTATTTTCTTATGGACCACCATGTGTGCATTCATCCATCTCAAAATTACGCCATGTACTTTGCTTTCTGTCTCAACCTTCTTATTGCTCTTCATCTGCACTGATGTGATGTGAAGTATTTTACTGTTTGCCAAAAACCAAAGGCAAGGAGGAAAAATACCAAGAAATCCTTGAAAAGTTGAGGGAAGGAGGGAAATTTAAATGAAGCAGAAATGGGAAACAGAGAAGCATTTGCAAGCAAGCAAAAGATAGACATTGGGTCTTTCGAACAACGGTTCTCTCTGCCCAAAGTAAATACCAAATACTCCTGACTTTTGGTAAATAAATCGATGCTGATATTCTGCCCTGACAGACATGAAACACAGAGTAAGTAATTAACCTTCAGCTTGTCAGAACTGATACTTAGTCATCATCATCAGAGTCACTAAAGGTATAAACCCCGAAGGAAAATATCATTCTGCTCCTGTCACTCTCATTTGTGGACCAAGTCACACAATGAAAGTTTTTCTAAACTCATTTCAGATGAAGAATGGTGCCTTTACAGTTGGTTTAATGGAATAATGAGCAATTTGAAAGGTCTTGGTGTAATATTTGAGTTTCAGATTTAATTTCAGTAGGATCATTCTTCCGTCTTGCAATTGGCTGAGAGCTTTCCAAGTTTTCCTGATTGTCATTTGAAATGCAAAGCCCTGTCAGGTTGTAATGAGTCCAGAAAAGGACATTCAGGCCCTGATACTGTGTACCTGAACTATGCCTTTTGAAGTAGCACGTTGCTCTGCTGAACGTCTTTTCACCAAGCTGGAAATTTAAAATAAATTATCCCAGGACTAGAAGCTGCAGGGTCTCTGGATTCCACCTGATCTGATGACATTGTTTGCATTTGCAGACTTCCGATCGTTAGATCGATGGCGTGACTACCCGTAATTTCTTAAATCTCTACTGCTGCCATGTGCTTGCTTGAGTCCTATTTAATCTTGCACCAGTACCCCTCAGGAAGGATAGGATTCACGCTCGTGGTTTACATGACTAATTGATTCTTGTAGACAAAACCAGTGCTAAAACAAGGAAGTACCGGAGATGCCTCCCTCCTTAAGGTGGAAGGCAAAGAGGTTCTGTATCACTCTCCGGCACTTTGAGCTGTTATCAATTAGTTCCATGAGACTTTGCCAGAAAGTGTCTGTTTATGGTGGGAAAACACTGACAACATTATATGTTCAGGTTTTGTTAAAATATATAGGCCCAGATTTAATTTGTGCTCCCAGGTCAGACACAGCAACCTCGCTTGAGTTTCACTGACAACATTATACGCTCGGGTTTTGTTAAAATAGATAGGCCCAGATTTAATTTGTGCTCTCAGGTCAGACACAGCAACCTCGCTTGAGTTTTGTGGCACTGAAAGAAGAAGTGAGGGCTCAGTAATAAATGCAATATGGATTTTTTAAAAGAGATTTTAGATAACAAGCAACATTTTCTTTATTATTTCTCCTTCGGAGAATAACAAGCCACATACAGCCTGATGCTGAAAATGATTGGGGGTGGGGGGAGACTTTTTTATCTTGCCCCCTATAATAGATTTTTCTTTTGCTCAATTCTCTCTGTGAATAACAAGAGTGGCAGCCATTTTCTCCCAGCTCAACATCAAAACCCCTTTCATCTGCTGTCTAAATGCAAACAAAGCAAACCTTCCACCAGGCCTTTCTTTCCAGATAAATTAAAACTCTCATGTCCTGGGGCCTAAATCAAGCCTACAGGCCTTCCCTAGATAAATCCTTTCTCAACCTGAAATCTTCTTGCTACACGTGCTCCTTGTAAGATAATTTTGCAGTAGCTAATCAATAATGCAACAGTAAATTGCATTTAAATAAACATTAGCAGCCCTCTTAATGAATAAAACCTCATTTGCAATTTGTCAAAGTCAGAAATGCTGGACTCTTTTGATATTCATTAGAATATTGGAAATTGGAGCTTTGACAGGTTTTATGTATGTTGCAATTATGATTTTTGTGAATAAAGGAAGTGCTTTATTTTCATGAGAATTCTTGAATAAAAACAGTGATATATGCTATGGACTCGATAGATCTCAATTGCAGCCTTATTAAAAATGTGGAAAAAAGAAAAAAAGCCCATGTTACAGTCACAAATTTTAAAAGGTTAAAATGTACTTTACATGTATTTTGTAAAAAACTTATTATGAAATTCCTTCTTTTATATGAAGAATTTTAATTAATTTGCTGTGATCCTAAGCTTTGGAAAAATACAATTCTTGGTAATTAATTTTTATGTGGCAATACAGTATTACAGTTGTATGTGTCGCTAATTTTGTAGTGAAATTGCAAAATAAAAGCATGTTTACACATCATATATTGTAAATTCACTTAATAAGGTTTTTTGGTTTTATCCCCATTTTTCAATGGAAGCACTTCACATAAATGTCCCCATGTGAAACATCTGCACCGCGCACATTACTGCATGAATTCAGTGTTTTATAGACAAAGTCTTACACCTGGGATGGAGGAAAAATTCTAATTTTGAGAACCATTAGATTGTGGAATAGTATCCCAAGGGAAGAAGGAGAAGCCGTATCCACAAGCTATTTAAAAACAAATTGGAAAACCTGAGCAGCGCAGTGCAAAGAACAGAATGGCTGAGAGAGAGACTGGGAGAGAGACACACCAAAAATGATGTGCAAGTTGTTTTCCATCTCTGATTGCACAGAAGGATGAGGCCAAGCAAAGTACAGAGCACAGTGCTGGTTTACTACAGGAGTTTCTATGGAAAAATTCAGCTTTCCTTTAAAACACGTGCAGACACGCACACGTGCACGCACTCAGATTTGTGTCCTCTGCACTGATATGAGAAATCCCCCAACCTGAGGTTCCTTTGTGGGAAGAAATGGTAAATGAACGCAGCACATCCTTCTTGTTGTGAAGGAGTTTGAATTTACGTAGCGTGAATCGCGTCTGTGAACAAAAACCCCAAAACGAGATGGGAAAATGTAGATCCCTTCCCTTTACGTAAACTCAGAAGGAATGAAATATCACTATACAAAACTGTTCTCTACAGATTACAAAGATACACATACTGATATATTGTCGAAAATAGCCGGCTGCAGCTTGTAATATGAGCAATATCCATTTTTTTTATGCCTTCAAGCATTAATGAGGCCTAAATCTGCTTAGCTTTGAAAATCATGAAATGCATGAAGACAAGAAAGACACATCCAGCTGCTACCACACAAATTTGTGACTTTCTGTGATCTCCAGAACATATTTATCCCAAGGTACATTTCAGAGGGCAGATGAGGCCAAGCTATGGCTGGGGCTCATAAAGTAGCTTGACTGGCTCACAAGAGGCCAGTAAAGATCTGGGCTGAAGCGAACATTGCCTGGACATCAGCACAGCGTGTGCCTCTTGTGGGCATCGCACCCTGCTATCGACACCATTTACAGCAGCCTCCTACTCCAAAATAGTCCATTTTCCCAGGAAAAGGTTGTGTGAGCCTGATTTATGGTTTCCACCTTTAATCTTTAAGTCAGAGCTCCTTTCTTGTCACCGGCAAGGCAGTTCCACACAGGCAAAACAGTCTTGTGGCCAGGAAGAGAAACAACCCCTTTGTCCCCATCACCTTCCTTCCCCTTGCTCACTGCCATTCCTCCATCACCTTCCCAGGGGTGGGAAGATGGTGGGCCTCTGCCCACCTTCCCTCTCCAAACCCATCAGGACAAATGAGGAGCTGTTTTGCAAAGGCACCACTTCTTAAAAAAGGATGAGACCTGTTAGTAACAAAGAAGACTTCAGAGTGCAAGAACAAAGGTGGAGGAAGACCTGCAGATGTTGTTCACCTCTGCTGTGCTCAGGAGGTCCAATTATTTCTATGGGCAGTAGAGATGTATGGTTTGAAGAAGCCTTTGTGCCTCTAATGGTACCCAAACACCACAGTTTATGCATCTCTGCTCTCAAACTCATTACTGCAGTGAGGGGAGATTCAGGGCAGAGAACCAGGGGTGACCACAAGACATCACAACACAACACCACAGGAGTCAGGGCTCTACTCCTGAGCAGTGAAAACAACCTGGAAGGCCCAAGGCTGCTCTTCTCTCCACTGTCCTCCAACTGGCAGCCAGAGAACTGAGAGTCCATGGAGAAGGACTGCAAGCATTTGCGTTCCCAGGTGAAGACAACAAGAGTCCTCCACCTGAAGCATGTTGTCCTGTGCCCTAGGATCTGTCAGCTGCTGCCCAATACAGAACACACTCCCCGAAAACCAAGCTCCAGCATCCTTCAGGTGTTTCCTTATCGCTGTTCTGCTCTGGTGGGAGATATTCCTACAGCACTGCCTCGGCACCATGAACTGCTTGTTAAGTATTTTGCTAGAAAATGACAGAAGTTAAATGAATTTTTTTTTCCCATGTTATGTACTGTCACATTAGGTGAACGGAATGTCAGTTATTTTTGCATGGATCCTCAGCCATATGTGAAACAATTTTAACGGGGGGCGGGGGGGAGGGAGAGATGCGAGATACTGTGCGAAGCCACTATTATTTATCTCCCTTTAAGTAACCACACATAAAATACTGCAGACAAAAGTTTAATTCATCTGGCATTCGTGACAGCCTCCTCCCTGCATTTTTGCCTCTGACTTTGAGGGCTGGTAGGCATAAGGAAGAGAACCGCTCATATTCAAGCTATAGGAAATTATTCTATCTGCTCTGTGGAGGGAGAGATTAAGTTTCTGTACTTATTGATGCAGAAGCCTCTTTGGGGTCTCTCACCATGTATAACAGGATTGTTTATTTAGGATAGAGGACTCTGGATGCCAGACTTTGCTAGGTATGAGCTGCATTATTCTCTGTGATTTTAGGCAAAGCATTGTGGATACTTCTGACATTTTATGCATAATAAATTTGATGCATTTTACCATATTGGCAGAAAACAGGAAAATGATATTTCTATTTTCTTATTCTAGCCAAATGCTGAGTCTATTACTTGTCCCTTACTAAGAGAAAGAGAAAAAAAAATGAAATTGTAACAGGTGTCTTGATAAGAGCATTAGACAAACAGTAGTACAGCTGACCCAGAACTCCACACAGATACTCTCAGTGCAGTTAACTGTTTATTTATACTTCTATACACAGACACACTTGTAAATATTGGTTCATGAATTGGAATGAAAAAGAAGTATTTTCTTATTAGTGATGCTAGGCTCAAATTATAATCATTACAAGTAGTAATATCTTTAAAAATACAGTCCTATACCTATGAGCAGATATAGATTTTGCATTTCCATTACAATACTTTAATCTATGACCTTTGTCCTTTTATTACGATACTATTGAAATTAGGTTGTTGGAACGAAGATGTGGCTACTAATTTATTCATTGCTTTTTCTTTTTTTTTTTTTTAACCTAAGGGTAGTAGAAAGGTCTGAAAATGATTTTAAATCAGATACTTTTTTTAATCTGTGATAATGCTTTCCCCATGAATACAGGGCTTTGTTGAGTCTAGCAAAGGCTCTAACTTTGTCCTCAGGTTAATATACACACATACAAAAAATCAGAAGTTGGACCTCATAGATATGACTACACAGTAACCAGAAGTATGCCTTATCACTTCCTAAAAACAGTTTTAAAACCAATATATTGAAAATAGTGTGTGTGTATACATATATATATATATATTTATATATACACACACATATATGCAATGCTATGTTACTACTACTAACATTTCCATCCCTACAAGGCCTCCAGCGGTTTTCTGGTACAAGAAGAAACACAAATTATGACATTTTTCATTTTCATTTTGCGTTTCGTATCAGCACGCTAAGCTAAATTAGCTGGTCCCCATTCTGGTTTCATACAGAAATAAATCCAGAATAATTCCAGCACAGGCAACGACAACGCATATATCACTGGGGTAAATCTACCAAATTCTGTCTCTGCTACTTCCATTTGGAATATGTGGGGACAGAGGGAACGAAACAGGCACAAAGCAGAGCACCTCCCTGTATCCTTCCGCGTGAAGCACATTCACAGTCCTTCCCCAAAAGTGGCATTTCAATATTTTACAGTATTTCCACACCTTCAGAATTGTTTATACCAAACACTATTGTAACAACGAACGTCATGGCACAGACATAATCTTCTCAATAATCTGCTTTCTTGTTAAAAATCTGAATGGATGAACTTCCAGCGTACAAAGATTATGCCGTAACTCGCACAACACACAACACGCCTTCGTTAGAGGCACTTGAGAGAATTTTACTTTGTCCATTTTAACTTTATTTAACAACAGTCATACACCATTCACATTAGCTCAGATTACGCATTTAATTTCCTTAAGTGCTACTCTTAAAACATCACCATGCTTAATGTTGACGTCTAAATGGTACCATTTACGCTTTGCTGTGAACACCTCATTAAAGCAAATGGAGCAGGTAAGGAGGCAGAGCATCTGCCTTTGTGGAGGCAAATGGGGAATTGCACGCCTTTGTTTGTCTGGGAAGCGTTGAGCACGATTTTCTGCCCGTGTAAATTGATGTAGCTCCACAGATTTCATCAGAGCTTCTCTGATTTATATTAGTTACAGATAAGGCAGGGTTTTCCTGTGAGCCTCGGATAACATAGTATTCCCTACCTCCATAAAGTCATTTAGGAGATGCCTCCAGAGCACTAGCTGTTTATAAATTGGACACGGGTGCATTTTAAAACAGAGGCTACTTATATGTCACCTTTCCAGTAGCAAAGATCAACCATTTCTTCCTTTTCTAGCTTGAATATCAAATTTGTGACAATTTATTACAGAGAGAAAAAAGTACTTTTTCCAATTAAAAAAAAAGGAGGAAGAGAGAGACAAATTTTCCCTGACTTGCTAAAATTTCTCTCTTTGAGTAAGCTCAAGCACAGAATATTTTGAAAGCTCTAAAACTGTAAAGAAAGCACAATCATTCAAGTTATTCTGCATTTTTATTCTACTATTGCCTTCAGTGAACATAGGTACATATACCAGAACCCCTACAGATTTTTACATGTATTTTTAAGTAGTGTGAGAGAACAAAAAAACCAGCAAAAAACTTCAGCGTCTGCTAAAGTAAATAGATCAAGAGATATTGTTAAACCAGCCTAAACTCGGTTTCCCTCTCAGTAGCATCTGCAGTAGAATCAATGGACTACAGAGGAGATTTCATCCCTTTCCACTGCAGCAAACCGTGGCAGTGATAGATTAGACAGACTATTTTATCTTAAACATGATTTAGCCATAGAGCTGTTGTCAGTAGGTTGCATCGCTTCCTAAAATCTACATTAGTGTCCCACCACGCTATAAATTGCCTTATGTCTCCTCAGCTCCCACACCACTATGTGACCACCTTGCCAACAGAGAATAAAGTGGTCCATCATTAATGTTTGAAAAATCCTTTGAAAACTTGGGATAAAAGCTGGCATATAAGTGCAAAGTATTATTATTTTTTTAAATTTTATTTTATTATTATTATTTCCTGGATGTCAAATTGAGCTGTAATAAGTGGTGGTTTTTTTTTCAGTTTATTACTTAAAAGGGAAAGAAAAATTAGCCAGTGCACTGTTCTCCCTCCGTTTCCAAAGCCAGCAGAGGCCATCGAGGAATTTAGAGCTTTCTATTTCAGATATTTCTTAACCCTTTTTGCCCCAAAATATGGAACCAGGGTTAAACACGGTCAATGCCATTTCTACTTGGCACGAGTCTTGGAAACAAGGAGTTAATGCACGTTGCAGCAGCTATTGCTTTTACTGACAGCACATGTTCGTTATGAGACGAACAGTTTAAGCTAACTGAGTACACAGGAACATTAATAGCGAAGGAATGACTATATTAACTTCAAAAAGCTTACATTAATGCAATGTGAAATTGTACATTTTGTGAGGCTTTCAAGTTCATTTTTTTCCGAGTAATCTGTGCACAAAAAGTCTTAGAAACTTTTCCGAGGCAAACAAATAAACAAATGCCTCCTCCTCCTACTCCGACTTGTTTCTCCAATCTATTACCTAAATGGATTATCCTCATTTTTTTTCCCCTCCAAAGTCAACAGCAGAGGAGGCTTAAATAAGTGAAAGTAAAAGCTATTAACGCTGTTTTGCAACTTTATTGATAGCACCAGTGGCAAAGCCATCGCCTGCTTGCAGAGAGGGATGCGGAGAGTCCCCATCCCCTGGCCCGGCGGCAGGGAAACCCGTGGTCAGCAAAGCCCAGTTTCCACAGCAACACCCCGTTATGTTTCCCAGGCAACCAGGATCCTGGAAATCGGGTGGCAATTGGCGAGCGGAGTAGTTTGGGGAGACTAAAACCTATTTTCCCACTTTGCCAAAGTAGGAGCCGTGCTTGTGGCCATCGCAGGTGACAACACGGTGTGGGGGGCCGTAAGGGAAGAGGGGGCTGCAGCCCAGCTGCAGGACACAAGATGCTTCTCCTGACTCTCAGCTACGTGCAGCTTCTTCAACCTCCCCACTTTGCTTAGCAGATCATTTGAAAAAACACATTTTTATTTACAGTTCTTTTCTTCTTTTGCTAATTTCATAGTTACCACTCCCACATTTCCTTCCATTTTTAATACTACCTCGTATGTATTTTGTAGCAGCTTTGGGGAAAGTTATGGTTTCTTAACTACTGCATTAACAGTAGAGGACCAAACTCTGCTCTCCGCGTTCAAGTCTCAAGTCAAACAGCACACCACTGCAGGCCAAGGGGAGGTTTGTCCAAATGAAAAAAAATGAAATTCAGATTCAAATTAACCTTATCACCAAAATCTTTGATTTAGGAAGACGGGCACTATAAGCTCATTCCTGATCTTTATCCAGAGGTGAGGCCAGAATTCAATATGAACTCTTTCATACAGTGCTCTGGTTTTGTTGGTGTTGACCCTGATTGTTTTGTCAATACTTGGCTTGCTGTCCTCTGAGGACATTAGGGAAGAGAGGGAGGGAAGGGGGGCAACCAACATTTCCAGGCAGAAATTCACCTCTCTGCCTGCCTTGACTGCTATCTTTAGATTTGGGAAAATAAATATCTAAATATTGTCACTATCTAGGCTTTCCTGAACAGACTTATAAGGCTACGAAGAAGTTTCATTACTTCAAAGAGCATATTGGCAACTGATCTCATCCTTGCAGATGACAAGAATTCAAACAGGCCAAGAATGACCTATCTGAGGATGAAAACTGGTGTTTGCAGCAGTTCTTCGTAATGTGTTTTCATGGCATTGGGGAACAACTTCAGACAAGACATGCAGCCGAACACGTGAGATGAACCAGCCACTCCAGCCATTAATCAGTGCCATCAGCCAAGATTTAAAATATTGCAGAATGTTGTATGATTCTTGGCACAGACACACACACAACAAAAAAAAAATCCCAAAATTAATATTAGGCAAACATGCTAACCTTAGCTTCTTTGGATATGAAAAATGACCCCTTTTTTCCAAGGTAACTGGGCTCGTGTGTCCCACTGTACCTTCTCATGCCGGTGTAGTCAGTGTCCCCTCTGCCCTCGAAGGCTTTGACAGAAGCTGCAGTCACACCAGGTCCACTTCTCTTTGCCAGCTGAAGCTGGAGAAAGACACGAATTGAAGTCATATTAGTGAAGATTTGCTTTTTCTTTCTGTTCTACAGGCACAGAAGACAGAAAAACATAGATTTTGGGGTTACAGTCACATGTGCTGGGTGCTTCATGCTGCCAGAAATTGGTGACCTTGGTGGCCCCTAACACATAGACCTGGGAGGAAATTACCCTAGATGACTCGGAGTTTTAATCTTTTCCTTCCATAAATGGCACTAAGAATGTCAAAATTAGGCTTCTCCCATGATTGAAAAGTATGAGACCTATCTCCTCTGCCCGCTTTTTAAAGATATGACATAATAGTTAAAGAAAAAGATAAATATCACCTATTTGGTCTGTTTGAAAAGGCTGTCTTATACTGCCTACTTAGAATTAAGCAAATGCTGTTCATGTGTTTAGTATCCTCTACCAGCCACTGTTGCAGGAAGAATTTTATCCTGTGCAAAATAAAAATGTCTAGTGCTCACCTTACTAGAAGCAAAATTTAAGAGGAAAAAAAATACTCTTTTATCAGAATATTGTCCTACATACCCAAAAGTTAATTATCTTTAGTAAACTTATATAAGATAAAGAAAAAAATTCAGTTAAAATTTGTGAAATGTGTGTCTGGAAATTAACTATCAAGACAGGTCATGTATACATTAGATAACTCCTCAGCTCATGTGATCTTTTAGATAATCATGGAATTATAAAAACATCACCAACTACTCAAAAAAAAAAGAGAATTACTACAGTCACTATTCTGCTTCTCACTTTGTCCTACCCATCTACTGCACTTCAAGAGCCCAGGTTCCTGATGCTCTTGAGTAACTGTGAAAAGCTCCTTTAGGCATGGTGCACCATTCCTTCCTCCGCGATACATATGCATTGACCCAAGTGTTGAAGGAGACCCTTGGGTATCACACCTCTGAAATCCAAATGGTTAAACAGGCACAGCTCACTGATACTTGGAGAGCAAGGGTCTTCACGTTGTGTCTGGAAGTTTTGGGAGCATGAAGTGGGTCTGTATATTTGGGGTCAAAGGGAATAAACAGCTAAAACATCAGAAGGGCCAGAAGGACCAGAGAAATTAAAAATTGTGATCTGTCTTAACATGACAAACAATTATGCTAGCTCCTCCAGTACTTTAAGGCTCGGAAAATCAAGGCTGCCACTTTTTTCTACTTGCAAAAAGAACAAAAAAAAGAAAAAAGAATAAAAACAGAACAACTGTGGCAAGGACAAGGTTTTTCTGAAACAGCTGGCTGACTGTCTGTCCTTTCAATGATTCAGTGCATCTGGGCCAGAGGAAATATCTATCAAAAGAATGTTGGTCTATTCACATCAAAAATGCACATTGTGCTTGTAGTAGCACACTCTTGGCCTTCTGGAAACCCTATCCAAAACCACCCTGTTAACATGGGCAGAGGCTACCTGTGCTCCCTGAAATACCGAGCTCAGGCTGCCTTTGAGAAAAATCTTTCTCAACCCCTTACACCATTGAGTACATATCGCTGCCACAAGTAGCGATATCTCCCTGCAGATATTCAAGGAGAGGCTCGACGAGGCCCTGGGCAACCTGGTCTAATTGGGGGTGTCCCTGCTGACTGCGGGGGGGTCAGACTAGATGACCTTTGGAGGTCCCTTCTGGCCTGGACAACTCTATGATTCTATTTCTAAGTAGGACCCTCCAAACAGTCAGTACTGTAGAGCAGAGGAATGCTGCTGGTCCTACATTGTTTTATAACCCAACCGCCGGCAAGGGCTATTAAATTCCCAGAGTGGAACTAGCACACAAACAGAATTCACAAGGATGCCTGGAGTCTTGGGGATGCAGCTGCTGGACACACAGGTATTACAGTGTCTAGGCAGCACAGGAAGGTATTATACCATGACCCTTTTTGAACCCTGTCCTCTAGCTTTATATAGGTCCTCTGCACTGCTCAATCCTGGCATTATATGGTCCAGTAATCTAAGATAGCTGAAAATCTCCCGTGAACTTGTACTGTCTCTGCCCAGCAGTCAGCCTGGCATCACAGCATGATTTACATGGAAGGAAGTTCTACTTCTCCTGAAGAGAATTATTTATTGCTTTGTAGACACAGGCTACAAAGTCTGGCAATTCTTTGGATGATAACAGAACTGTGAGTTGTGCCGATACCCTAGGAACATTTCATCATAAAGCTCTGCCAAGTCATATAGCCACCTTTAAAAGTACTTTTTGGAGAACGAAAGGTTTAAAAGGCAGTGCCCACTGGCCCGGCACGAGTGATGCTGTGGGGTGCTCCTAGATGGGATGCTCTGGCTGCTTTCTGTGTGACCAGGTTAGTTGGCAAGGCAAACAAAGAGGAGAAAAAGGAATCAAAGTTTTGCGAGAAGGGTTAAAGAGTTCTTTGCTCATTTACTAGCACTGGTCCATCAAACGTTTGAGAAACAAGCCCTGCATTGCTAGAGTGACTCTTGAACTTTCCTGTTTATCCTTTCCTCCCTTCCCTCAAAGTGCTTTGTCCAGCTTTAAACCAAACAGGCATTCGTCTTCACTGCTATCTCAGCAAGGTCAAAATGATTGAATACGCCTTGAAGACAGAAGGAAAGTCAGCCAAAGGAGCGAAAAGCAGCATACACTGCAGCAAGGAGGACTTTCTCCTCTACTCTCAGGACTGAGGCACTTTCAAAACACGTGTGTGAATCAGACTTTTACCATTATGATATCAGTTGTTATCTGGGCACAGTCGAGCACCCACGTTACTTTTCAGAGGAACTGCACAGGGTGCTTTGCAACATAATCGTGTTCAAGCTTGAAGGAGAGAGATTCGTGCAACAGCAGCAGGAGAAGGGAGAGAAAAATATATGTAATCTTGGGTCTAATCTAGCTGTGCTTGGTACCTGCCCTTATCCTGCTTGCCAAAAGTGATAATGCCTGTTACTCTGTTTTCTATTGCTGGGCTAAAGGTTGCACCAGTAGTATTTAATATAATGATTTTGTTTTGTTTTCCTTAAAGCATGTCTTGCTTGCTTCCCCCTAGCTTTCAAACTTTGCTGCAGCTCAGGTACCACTGAATTTCACTGAATTTCACTGAATTTTTAGAGTTGGAAGGGACCATAGAGATCATCTAGTCCAACTCCCCTGCTACGCAGAAGTTCCCAGAGCAACCCTCTGCTCCTGAGGTAGCTTGGCTTCTTCCCTGTTGTCTTCTCCTATTCTGTCAGCAGTCGGTCCAACTTCATCACACTCTTTTCCTCACCCTTCTCAACATCAGCCCCAGTTGCTGCATAAAAAAGGGAAAAAAGCCGCATTCTGCTACAGGGTTCAGTTCAAAGCTACCGTGGTGGCCCTGAGTCTCTTACATTTCCACTCCTTTTGTTCTTTTCCAGCATTGTGCTTAAGGCCTGATTACGAGTGCTCGCAGATCTAGTGATTTTCATCTTAGCACACTGTCAGGTTAAATCACTGGCAATGTCCTCTCACCAGGAGTTTGCAGTTCAAGGACTGCCTTCGGATCAGGCGTTGCATGATTCAAATGAAAAATTCACATGCGAGCGTTTGGTGCCGTAGTGACAAGGTGCTGTTGCTGCCTGCATTTAGTAACCTTTTTTTTTTTTTTTTATGAGTGCAAAGGACTTGCTGCCAGAGATAGAACCGTGCTGTGAAGCACCCCAAACCTCCCAGAGCTATGGTTCTGTGGACTTGTGTATTAGAGCAATCCCCTGGTGCCATCTTTCTTTGTTCCTGGTCAGTCCTGCACAACAACCAGTCCTTCTTCACTGGGATCTCAGTTTGTGCCTGACCAATCTGCTCCCCAAGACCAGCCACAGAACCAAGGAGTAATTTAGGCTGAAATGGTGCTCTGAAGGTCACCCAACTGGACCCTATGCTTGAAGCAAGTTCAATCAAATCAGGTCATTTATGATCTTTTCTTGCTGAGTTTTTGGTGTCTCCAAGGACAGGAATTCCATCTCCCTGGACAACCTGCTGAAATATATTACCACCCTCTAGGTGCAAAAGATGCCAAAACCACCCTCATATCTCATAGGACTGTCCCAGTCTGTGTCTGCTGCCTCCTGTGCTATCACTGTGCTCCTTTGGAAGAGAAGCTGCCTGCATCTTCTCTGTGCTCTCCCATGAGATATCTGTAGGCAGCAGTGAGATCACTCCAAAACCTTTTCATCTTAAGGCTAAACAAACCTAATTCTCTTAGCATCTCCTCATACACTGTGTCCTTCAGACCCCTGACCACCTTAGTGGCCTTTGCTGGACTCAGTCCAGCATGCTATCTCCATCCACATCTGAACGTTAAAAGCATTTAATCTCAAAAGAGCAGATAAGATAATTTCTTTTGCTTCCCTGTCACAGTCTTTAGAGGAGTTGGAAGAAGCTGCACCTGATCTACTGCAACAACCCACTGTGGCTTTTTTGCACCAGTTACCCTGCATTTTGGTGATCAAAAGGTGGGAACCAATGAATGAAAACAGAGACCAAAGCATCTTTAATTACAAATGTGAAGTACTTTCTAAGCATTGAAACCAAAACACAATTCAGACTATTTGGTTTTGTCCTACAGTAGATAAAGGTAGGAAGAGGAAGCCTAATTGTTTCCTTTGGTATTTTTTTTGCAATTTCCCATGCTAACAGTGGTGCAGTAACCACTACCACTACTTTAAATTGATCCTATAATGGGATCTGATTGGTTGCAGCACCTTGAAAATCATTAAAAAAATCTGCAATTTGTTCAAGAATTAAAAACAATCTTATTACTGAGAACAGAATACATTTTAACTCTGTAACTAGTATGTAATTCTTCTGAAAAGGTTATTAGTTAGTGCCTAATGGATTTTTAATTTATAGATACTTGAATAATAGGACCTTTACTGAGCAACTGAGTAACCAAAAAATTATTATTACCAGTGTGCACTGGATCCATGCTGATCACCTACTATTTATTAAAAAATAAAAAAATCACTGATGATGTTTAGTTAATTTTCTAGTTCTGTTTGCTAGGTGCTTATGGGTAAGCCATAATCCTATGCAGTTTCTGGAGATTAAACACAGGTATTTTAATTTGACCCTTTTAGGTGTTGAAAATAACATTTTCAGTAGCGTAGCTCCAGTGGATCAAATAGAATAACTACAACAAGGAATTTTCCCCTTTATTTTGAAAGGGGAAATTCTTTGGGGATTTGCTTCTTCCCTCTTTTTCCTTTGATTAGTAAATCAGCAAAGGGCTGTGTTTTGAATGGAGATGCAGCAGGCACTTGTTCGGGAAGTACTACTTTATAATGCATTTTCCTGAGGGCAAACAGCACTCGTGGAAAAAAGCAGAGAACCAAGTTGGGTAAGCAAGGTGGGCTGCCTCTCCTACGGATACAGAGTCCCGTGTAAACAGGAACAAACGTGACACAGAAAAGACACGTACCATTTTCGTAAGTTCTAACTGAAGTTGTATAAGCATAAGCATAATCATATTTTCCATTCCCCTTGGCATCGCTTCGTGGTTTATTTGTTTTCTGACGTGCCCTACATCGTTGCCTTTCGTCTTTCAGAGACACGAATTGCCAGTCGTTTCCTTAGCTGCCGTTGAGCTCCTAAGAAATATGGGAAAATCCTTCGTTGCATAGAAAGTCATTATGTAGCAGATAACGAGAGCTGGGGGGGTGGTGAGGGGAGGGCGAGGAGGGGGTCTGCATCAACTGGTGGCATAATCCCCAAGGGAAAACAGACTTTAGTTGAACAATCAGAAAACTGGCTTGCTTTATGGTGTTTACACTGCTGCTGGCTAATGGATCACCATAAAGGAAGCAAAGGACTCTTACACTATTGAGTATGCTATCATGGGAGTCTTCTGAGTGCGCCTTTTTTATTTGCTGCAGTCAGGTTAATGAGCTCACCAGCCCACTTGATGTCGAGGACTTTGTAACAAAGCAATCTCTCATTAAATGCTGCCTGGCACCACTCTCTTGAAGCAAAGGGACATTCAGATTATTGAATGCCTTTGTATTCCTCCTTCCTACCAGGCTATGGCGTCCAGCAGTGGCATCAGTCCCGCACACTTACTGGCAGCCATCCAGTCCTGCGCCTGCCCCTCTTCAAACTGCATGGGCATTTGCCAATCTAAGCAGCACTAGTAAGGCAAACAAGCATGGCACACGACTGCTTTGGCCAGCAGCCAGATGTGCAGCTGAACCGCGCCGCCCCGCTTCCCCCGCTACCGTACGGCGCAGAAAACTCATCCCCTTCCCCCCCCTCCATCATCCATTTGATTTACACGGGGAAGTTTTGTTGCAATACAAAGGAATGTGCATTTATCTGCATTCTCTTTCTGCTTTAACACCTTCCTTTTTTTTCTTTTTTTTTTTTTTTTTTTAAAGTCTCAGCCGTGCAGGTCAGGAATTCATCTGTGGCTTTATTTAAATACCTCCTGGCTGACAGTTTCTTCAATGAAATGACCCCAGAGTGTTATCAGCTAGCTAGCAGGTGTGTCTCTTTATTCAGAGTCTTGCAGGCAATGGTGCATCCTGGGTAAAGAGCAATCTATGCATGATCCAGCTCTTCCCTACATTACTCAGGAGATTTAATGGTTCACTGTCATGAAAGCGTTTACAAAGATTTTTTTTTTTATTATTATTTTTTTTTAAGTTGGCTTTCCGCTGGGCTTTGTGCCCTGAGATATTTTGACACAAACATACGAAATGATAAAGCAGGAATTCTTATGAAAGGCTTCGTCTCATTCAAAAAAAAAGAGAGAAAAATTCAGCCTTAGACAGGTTATTGTTTTTAGTTGTAAGATACTAAATAGATATTTAATAGGAACGTAGCTGCTCTGTGTATAGTTCCACTAGTAAACAGCTTTGTAAAGCATCGTGTTTGCTGATGTCCCCGTGTGTGTCTGTGTGCACACAGGTACACCCTGCTCCTATTCAGCCAGACTCTACTGTTGAAGAAACCCTCAAAGTCTGGTTACCAGAGTGAGAAAAATGCACTGAATAAAAATAAATAAATACTTTAAAGAAAAAAGTCAAGGAGAAGATTACAGACAGCAGAGGGATTTCCCTCCTCCTTCCCAATGTTGTCATATGGTGTTTTAGGACACACTTTCTCAGACCTTTTCTCTTGCTTTGCCCACCTTCCAGGGAGGGAGAAGGAAAACACGGAGCCCAACAGTGTTTTCAAGGGTCTTGCACATGAGTTCAGGGTGCTCTGGGAATTGTTCCCTGGGACATTCCCCCTCCCTCCCCCAGACAAATACCAGGTTTGATCACACCAGCAAACACTTGAGCAGGCTTCACCCACACTATAAGTCATTTTTTTCCTCCTTCCAGCAGCAGACTGAGAGGAGGTCCTGCGCATACGATGTTTGTGTGCCCAGAACGAAAAGCGATAGGCTCACCTTCCCTTTCTTGGGAAAGGATTCTGAAAAAGTAAAGTTCCTTCTCTCTCTGCCAGTGAAAAGACGTAAAAGGACAATAAAGATGATGGGAATTAATTTTATTCTGACCTCAAGTCAAATGGAGTTTTGCTGGAGCACAGTCCAACTTCGGTTTTGCTCCTCCTTCCATAGAAAATAACAAGCGAGTTCTTATTGACTTAGTGAGCAGGCCTGTGATTCACAAATTTGGCTAATCCACTCATATTTTCAAGATGAGATTTTGAAAAGGTCACAGAATGCAGAGTCAAGACTGTTGTCCCCAGAAGGGGCTTGGCTTGAGATCAGGCAAAGATAATAAAAACAGTTGTCCAGCTTTTCACTATTCAACACATACCAGCAGTATTGACTAGTAAAACAAGATGATGCTGGGCTTATGAATGTAGGAAGGTCTTACTTTTTTTCAGTCCTCTATATTCTGCCTTTACCAAATAGGTGGTTTCATTTAAGAGAAAGACCACTAACTTGGTTCAGCACCAAAAATCCCAGTTCTGTGTGCTTAGCTTCATTCTGGAAGATATATATTTGAAAACCACCAATGTTTAAAATATGTTATGGAATTTAATGACAATGGACAAAGGTGAATATTATTGAAAAATAAATGTATTGCTGAAAAATTCAGCAAGTTATAAGAGTCCCACATGTGTTTATATGCCAAATTAAAAAAAATAAATAAATTGATTTTAAAACAGAATTCATTTTTAAAAATGCAGTTCCAGTAAATAATTTCGTATCTGTTATTGTTGACGTTTTTTCCTATAGCAATACTTATCCAGTAGTTCTTCTGGAAGTTGGATAAAGTTTTAACAAGTTTCTGGGCAAAATTAAACTCTAACTTTCAACTGCTAGTTTTCTCTTCAACAAATGAAATTCAGCAGGTTATAAAATTGCATTTATTTTTGCCTCTTCTAGCCTGTTTCATTAACATTCCACTCAACCAATGAGTCAAATACTACTTGGCCCACTCTGCAGAAAAGATACATTGGATTTATCTCATTCTGCCATTTTTTTTCCTCCTCTCCCCTCCCAAGTCAGAGCATCAGTACTGACCATTCAAGACTAAATATTAACCATAGCAGAAATATTTCAATAAAAAGCTGCAGCTTGGTTTTGGATCACGTGCGCCCAGGTACTCAAAAGATATTTAAGAACGCATCCCTCACTGATCTCCATCCCTGGATTAGACTCTGAATTTTACATTCAGGATCATTTACAGATCGGTTTCTGCAGAGAACAAATGTATTTCCAAATCCCACATGTCAATACTTTTACATACGTTTTGCAATTCATTCGCACTTCCATTGCTAAGGGAAAGATGCATATTTTGTGGCCAGCATGAGTTATCACAGTCCTCTGCTCTAATCCCTCCTACTACACAGGCCGTAGCGCTTTGCTTTGCAGTACCCACTGCACCGCAATCAGTGCTGCAGTCGGGAGAGAAAACCTGCTGGTCCCTTCTTCCCTGCCTTCAAGGAACTGTCTGGTTTCTATTTCTAGTGCCATTAACTTTTCTGAAAAACAAGTACTTTCTTCTTTCCTGTTGCCAAGCAGTTTCAGCTCCCTGTTCAAATCAGTGAGGATGGGGACAGTTGCGGCCTGATCCTGTGTGATGCTGAGCAGAGGCTTGTGCTCAGAAGGGGAGTACTGAAGAGCTGAGTGAGGTTCATGAGCTGGGCAAGACCCTCTTCTTCCATGACACTATCTCATTTTACACTGGGAATGCAACCCAGGAATGAAAAAGGTACATCAAGCAACAGGAACTCACCACGATGGCTACCTTCATATGGAATCTGCAGAGGACATGCTGTTCTCCACCTGGACCGATTGTTATTTCTTATGTTTACAAGTTTATTTTCCTCTCCTTTTCCCAACAGAACTACCATGGTCTCCAAAACCTCATAAAATTTGCAGAGTGCACACTTTTTTTTTCTGGCAGTTTCAAGACTTTGTTCTATGTTCTGCAGCTTTTTAGTGCTCCTGTTTGCAGAAAGAAACGCTATTGAGCAAAAGGTTCTTCACAGACCAGGCAGATTATGCTTTTCTTTCATCAGATATCTTAGAGGAATAATTAAGAAATAGAGAGGCAAAATAAGAATCAAGGAAAAAAGGGATGTGTGCTTGTGAACAACGTTTTTGCTTGTTTTTCTAGTTGCTTCCTTCAAATACTTTGTCTCCACTGTTACAACCCACAAGAGCCCTGGTGTAGCTCTGACTCCAGAGCATGGTGTGTTTTACTTGGGAGGGCACCCAGGAGCCCAGCACGTGGGGGTTTCTGCAGGTAGGGGTGATACTGAGCTCAGCAAACATGCCGTGTCAGCATAACTCCAGGCCTTGTACATCTCCTGCCACAACGCGGACCCTTTTTCCTCCCTCCATCCCTCACTCCTATTTGATCCCATCTTAGCATCTAGAGAAGGGATGAATGATGAATTAAATACCCATCTCGGGACAATCCTGAACACAGCTGTGTATACCATTCACAATTTTTTGGTTATTCAGGGTCAAGATTCAAATACTAAGAGGAAGAATTTGCAGTGCAATATTAAAAAAAAAAAAACCACACCAAAAAAAAAACCAAACCAAAAAACCCAACCCAAAAAAACCCGCAGCCTGTCTCGTCTGCTGACGATCAGAAGATTGGCTGGCTAAATTCTCCAAAAGCAGCAGCCTTCAATTTTTTTTTTTATCTAGCTATTTATAGAAAAACTGCAGAAACAGCTGAGCTGAGTGAAGTGATGTCACTTTTGCTGGGAGGACGGCGTGCGCCGGGGCGGTGGAGCCCGCCGGAGGCTGGGACCACAACCCCACGGGCCCGCGAGGAGCCGTAAACACGGGGGCATTTTTCAGCTCCGCTGATCGATAACGGCATTGATGGCTCCGGGCTGACCTTCCACCCCGCCGGAATAGCAATGGGCCAGCTCCCCATCTCGCAGTCTGCCAGGGCTGCCGCGTGTTAGCTACCAATTTTACAATCGATCAAAAGTCATCTTTGTCAATAAAGCTGGAGATTTCAAGCCACGGCAAGCAATTTTGGAAAGGTCGGGCCCGGGTTTTGATTTGCGCGACCTCTGCTTTGAAGCAGGAGCGCGGGTCCCTTATACCCATTAAGAGTAGTAAGAAAATTTAAGAATTTTTTTTTTTATATTTCCATGC